>NC_086108.1:83469154-83775540 GCF_963921235.1 Mobula hypostoma | reverse complement strand
TTTTGTTCCCTACTGAATATAGTAGGGAGCAATATGAAAGAGGTTGTTATACTTCATTGTTTGCACATTTTGGCAGACTTAGTCCGTACTGGAAGCACTGGGCACAGAAGAAGATGCCTCTAGCAAAAATCAGTGAGACACAAAAATAATGAACACTATTGGAAAGCTATGGGTTTCAATGTAATAAGCAATGAAGAATAGAAAAAATAAAATTGTCTGTCTGCCTTTTCTCCCTCTGTCTCTGCATCACGTAATATGTTGAGCTATGTCCAGTGGATAACTTGCCTGCAGTGTACAGCCATCTATTGCAAAATCACTATAGCTGTAGCATGGTTTGATTAACTACTCTAATTCCAACCAGATACAAATGTTATTCTAAGAATTAGAATATTGAATTGTTTCATAAGCACAGCTTAATATCTTTTCTGCATGCATTTGGTTTTTCAATTTTGTTGCCTCATTTGATAAACCGATGATATGGACGTGTTAAAATCTCTTGATGCTCCATCCAAAGAAACAAAATTGCTCTCATTCTCACAGTTGAAATATTGTAGAGAATATTACACTATAGCAGTATGTTACATTCCAACCAGTTATTAAAATCTGATCAAGAAAAGGATCCATTCTGGGCAGATGCTTTTAATCAATCATTTAGAAGCGTTTATAGAAATATAACAATCCATTAAAATAATCTAAGTAATAACAGGTAAATAAATAGAAGTATTACAAGCCACAAAGCATTCTACCCTCACTACAGCACGAGATCAGCCATAAAATATACACTGAAAATTATATTGGCTAAATTATTCTACAACCACAAAGTTAAAGATTACCATTATCTTTCGTATAGTGAGTGTCTAGAACCGGAGAGCACAGCCTTAGAATAGAAGGGTGCCCCTTTGGAACAGAGATGAGGAGGAATTTCTTTAGCCATAGGGTGGTGAATCTGTGGAATTCATTGCCATAGATGGTTCTGAAGTCATTGGGTATATTTAAAGTAGAGGTTGATAGCTTCTTGAGTAGTAAGGGCATCAAAGGTTATAGGTAAAAGGCAAGAGAATGGTGTGAGAGGGATAATAAATTAGCTATGATGGAATGGCAGAGCAGATATGATGGGCTCAATGGCCTAATTCTGCTCCTATATCCTATGGCCTTATGGTCTTGTTAAGGAATTAATTTATCAGAAACTATCTGATGTATTAAACTGCTGATCTCACTTCATTTTATGTTGTCAGTTGCAGCTATGCAGTCTTGTCTAGCTAGCCCACATTAAATTTAGGATTGAGAATTCACCCAAAAGGGCTGGAATCACTGCCTACTTACATCATACAATGTCTTATAAGTAGGAAGCCAAGGATGAAATCAAATATTTCAGAAAGAATTATGAAGATCAATAATGTCTTTAATCTGTGTGAGTGAACTTCCATAAATGTTGACAGACTGACTCAGTTGTTTGAAAAGTTTACACTTAAATCCAGTTCTTGTGCAATAACATGCAGTCTCACCAAAGTTCAAAAGTTCAAAGTACATTTATTATCAAAGTATGTATTCATTATACAACCCTGAGGTTTGTCTCCTTACAGGCAGCTGCGGAACAAAGAAACCCAAAAGAAACATTAAATAAAAACAAACACACAATGCGCAGAGAGCGAGAAAAAAACAAATCATCCAAACAATAAAAGAAAGCAAATAGCATTTAGAACTAAAGTGAGTCCTCAGACACGAAGCCCAGAGCAGGTCCACTGCCTCAGCCTCAGTCCATTACACAGCGGAGCAACACGTCATGAAGCCCAGAGCCTCAGCCTCAATGCAGCAAAGAGCAGAGTAAAAGTTGAGGAGCAGCGAACAGAACTGACCCAACCCTTGTTACTGGTCCTGACACCCTGTCTTTTCAATCCATCAAATTGTCTAAACATCAGGTTGTTCCTCACTCTAAGAATTGGGCCCCGTTGCATCAATATGCCTGGGCCTGTACCATGCTGCCTTGTTTCGGCCCGTAGCTTATCATTCCAAATTGGCCTGGCACTTAGATTGATCAAACTTTGCTCTCAGTTTGAGTAGATGGGACCTGAATTTCCTCCAGTCCAACTTTTCCCTGCTTCGCATGCACTGACTCTGTCTCCAACCTGCCTTGACATCGCTCCGACTTTGCCTCACACCCGTACGCTTTGATTCTTGATTCAGCCTTGCCTGTGCTCACCTCTTCATTATTTGCAGTGATTATTTACCATAAAGTTCTGTTTAATGAAAATGTGTTATTAATAAAGTATTTAGTCAATGCTGCTGCACAGAATGTTAGTGAGAAATACTGCCCTCCTGCAGCTCAAGATTGTGGTTGACATGTGGGTGCATAAGGCTTTGCGGACACAGATGGCTTTCCTGCTATCAAAGAGGGTACCACCTTTCCCTAGATCACTATTAGCAGCAGGAATGGAATTGCGTCATGTACAGCTCTGCCTGCAAAACATCCACAGGCAAAGCTCATTTGGTTTTTTCTCATCCAGATGCAGAAAACCTACAAGAAGTGGTGGATTCAGTCCGGTCCATCACAGGCAAAGCCCTCCCTAACATTGAGCCCTGTCGCAAGAAAATGGTATCTGTCATCAGGAACCTACAGCATCCAGGCCATGCTTTCTTCTCATTTCTGCCATTGGGAAAGAGGCTCACAAGCTTTAGGTCCCACACCATCAGTTTCAAGAAAAGTTATTACCCTTCAACTATTAGGCTCCTGCAGCCAACATGAATAACCTCAATATTGAACTGATTCTATAACCTATGGACTCACATTCAAGGACTCTACAACTCATGTTCTCAGCATTATTTTTTTCATCTATCTATCTATCTACCTATCAATCCATCGGTACTCAGTGTCGGAGGGCTGATCAGAGTTCGAAGTTTTCGGACGACACAGAGTCGGACTGTGGTCGGGCATGACAGGGAGAGTTTTCTTCCTTCTCCTGTCTGCGTGTGATGCGGGACTTTCGAGAGACTTTGAACTTCTTTTACTGTGCCCATGGCCTGTTCTTCATCAAGTTATGGTATTGTTGCAGTGTTGTAACTATATGTTATAATTATGTGGTTTTGTTAGTTTTTCAGTCTTGGTCTGTCCTATGTTTCTGTGATATCACACGAGGAATATTGTATCATTTCTTAATGCATGCATTACTAAATGACAATAAAAGAGGACTGCGTGTCCTCAGAATCTAATTTAATCTAATCTATCTATCTATCTATCGTATCTATCTATCTACTCTATCTGCCTATCTACGTATCTATCTATTGTAACTATCTATCTAACCACTGTATCTGCCTGTCTATCTGTTTTTTTCTATTTGCACCATTTGCAATCATTTGTATATTAATTGCTGTTTTTTATTGCAGTTTTTCATTTACTCTATCATATTTCTTTGCTCTACTGCAAATGCCTGCAAGAAAGTGATCTCAAGGTAGTATATGGTGGCATACTGTATATGTACTTTGATGATAAATTTACTTTGATCTTCGAACTTTGGACATTAAATATAGATAGAAGTTTCAATAAAAAGTACTTGGACAGAAACTCCTGTAGCAGTAGCCCTGGAGGTCTCAGAAGTTACATAAGGCTCTCCTGCTTGCCTACAGTAATTTAGTTGAAGGATCACCTGAACCCTCGGAGATACAGGGTGAACAGCTATAAAAATGGTTCCTAATTTCCTTTCTGCTAATCTATTGATTATGACAGTGAGATAGAAGAAGCCATCAAAATTTTTTGCAGAGGTTATTTGAAGGTGAAAATCTAATGTAGATAATTATCAAATGACAGCACATAAATTATGGACAGCTCAGATTTCACTGTGTCTCTAGGAGACCAGCTATTCAGAGGTAAGCAACACACCACTCACAATTTGTACTAACCCTGTTGAATATAACCTAGCTAGGAGCAATTTTGTTTTAGCTAATCATTTAAAAGTTGATTGGTTGTAGCCACATCAGATCAAATTTGATTTTGTTTATCCTTAAACTGGAAAGTTCTGCTTGCCCTGCAGAACAGGTACATTCAAATGAAATTACTCCTTACCAGCCATTGTCCTTGGATTACAATTTAATAACATATCGCACTTTATTTATTTTGTTAAGGGTTGTGGAAGGCAATCTATTTGGAAAGGAGTTGTGTAATCTGGTATCATTTCTTAAACTAATGGCAACAAATATCATGAAAAACTATTAAATATGATATTAATTTAAGCTGTGGAAAAAATAGAGTCACAGAGTCATGGAGAAGTACAGTACAGATCAGGCCTTTTGGCCCCTCTAGTCTGTGCTGAACTATATAAACTGCCTTCTCCCATCGACATGCACAGGGACCATAACCCTCCATGCCCCTACCATCCACGTACCTATCCAAACTTCTTTTAAGCATTGAAATCAAGCTCGCATGCACTACTTGTGCATGCAGCTTGTTCCACACTCACATGACCTTCTGATTGAAGTTTCCCCTCATGTTCCCCTTAAACCTTTCACTTTTCACCTTTAACCCATGACCGCTAGTTGTAGTCCCACCCAACCTCAGTGGAAAAAGCCTACTTGCATTTACCCTATCAATACCCCCTCATAATTTTGTATACCTCTATCAAATCTCCCCTCAACCTTCTATGCTCCAAGGAATAAAGCTCTAAACTATTCAATCTTCACCTATAACTCAGGTCCTCCAGTCCCAGCAACATCCTTGTAAATTTTTTCTGTACTCTTTCAACCTTGTTTACGTCTTTTGTGTAGGTAGGTGACCAAAATTTCATACAACACTCAAATAAGGCCTCACCAACGTGTTACACAACTTCAACATAACATCCTATCTCCTGTACTCAGTACTTTGATTTATGAAGGCCAGTGTATCAAAAGCTTTCTTTATGACCTGAGCTACCTGTGATGCTGCTTTCAATGAATTATGGCCTTATGTTCCCATATCCCTTGGTTCTACCACTCTCCTCAGTGCTCCACCATTCTCTGTGTAAGACCTACTCAGATTGGTCCTACAAAAGTGTAACACCTCACACTTTTCTGCATTGAATTCCATTTCCCTTCATCAGCCCATTTTCCCAGCTGATCCAGATCCCGCTGCAAGCTCTGATAGTCTTCCTCACTGTCCACTACACTCCTAATCTTGGTGTCATTCGTAAATTTGCTGATCCAGTTAACTACATTATTATCCAGGTCATTGGTATAGATGACAAACAACAACAGACCCAGCACCAGTCCCTGTGGCAATCCACTAGTCACAGATCACTAGTCCGAGAGGCAACTATCTACCACGACTTTCTGACTTCACCCACAAAGCCAATATCTAATCCAATTTACTACCTCATCTTGAATGCTGAGTGACTGAACTTTGCTATCTCTAACGGGATCCCACCACCAAGTACACCTTTCCCTCCACCCCCACCCCCACTTTCTGCTTTCCACAGGAATCACTCCTTGTGCGACTCCCTTGTCCATTCATCTCTCCGCACTGATCTCCCTCCTGGCAGTTACCCTTGCAAGCGGAAAAAGTGCTACACCTGCCCCTACACCTCCTCTCTCACTACCATTCAGTGCCCTAAACAGTCCTTCCAGGTGAGGTGACACTTGGGGTCATATACTGTTTCTGGTGCTCCCGGTGTGGCCTCTTCTGTATCGGTGAGACCCGATGTAGATTGGGAGACCGCTTCGCCGAGCACCTATACTCCGTCTGCCAGAAAAAGCGATATCTCCCAGAGGCCACCCATTTTAATTCCACTTCCCATTCCTAGTCAATCTATGGCCTCCTTTACTGTTGTGATGAAGCCACACTTAGATTGGAGGAACAACACCTTATATTCCATTTTTGGTAGCCTCCAGCTTGATGGTATGAACATCGCTTTCTCAAACTTCTGGTATTGACCCCAACCCCTCTCCTTCATCATTTCCCATCCCCTTTTCCTAACCATCGCCAAGTGGTTAGGGCATTGGGCTCACGATCTGAAGGTCGTGGGTTCGAGTCTTGACCAAGGCAGTGTGTTGTGTCTTTGAGCGAGGCACTTAACCACACACTGCTCCAGTCCACCCAGCTGAAAATGGGTACCAGCAAATGATGGGGGTTAACCTCGCGATAGACTGGCGTCCAAACTGGAGGGAAGTCTCATACTCTCAGTTGCTTCACGCCACAGAAACCGGCATAAGTACCAGCCTGATGGGCCATAGAGGCTTGGGACAGATTTTGACTTTTTTTTCCCTTCTCTCACCGTATCTCCTTGCCAGCCCATCGACTTCCTCTGGTGTTCCTCCCCTCTTTTCTTTCTTCCATGGTGTTCTGTCTCTTTCCCCAATCAACTTCCCAGCTCTTTACTTCATCCCTCCCCCTTCAGGTTTCACCTGTCACCTTGTGTTTCTCTCTCCCCTCCTGCCACCTAAGCATTTTTTCTCCAGTCCTGCCAAAGGATTTCAACCCGAAATGTCAACTGTACTTTTTTCCATAGATGCTGCCTGGCCTGCTGAATTCCTCCAGCATTTTGTGTTTGTTACTCGGATTTCCAGCATCTGCATATTTTCTCTTGTTTGTGACTGAACCTTCTTGACTAACCTACCATGATGGACCTTGTCAAATGCCTCACTAAAGTCCATGTGAACAACATCCACTGCCTTGCCTTCATCAACTTTTCTGGTAACTTACTCAAAAAACTCTGTAAGATTGGTTAGATACAACCTACCCCGCAGAAGCCATGCTGACTATCCCTAATATCCATGTCTATCCAAATACACATATATCTGTCCCTTCAAATACCTTTCAATAACTTTTCCACAGCTGATGTTGGGCTCACCAGCCTATAATTTCCTGGTTTATTTTTAGAGCCTTTCTTAAACAGTGGTACAACATTAGGTCTTCTTCAATTGTCTGGTACCTCTCCTGTCACTAAGAATGATTTAAATATCTCTGCAAGGGCCCCGGCAGTTTCTGCACTTGCCTCCTACAGGGTCCAAGGAACACCTTGTCAGGCCCTGGGGAATTATCCACCATAATTTGCCTCAAGACAGCAAACACCTCCTCCTCTGTAATTTGTATAGGGGCCATGACATCGCTGCTGCTTTGCCTCCCGTCTATTGACTATGTGTCCATCTCCTAGGTAAATACAGATGCAAACAAAATCCACTTAAGATTTCCCCAATCTCATTTGGCTCCATGCATGGATTACCAATTTTGTCCCTCACAATCCTTTTGCTCTTCACATACCCGTAGAATCCCTTAGGATTCTCCTTCACCTTGTCTGCTAGGGCAACCTCATGCCGTCTTTTAGCCCTCCTGATTTCTTTCTTAAGTGTTCTCTTGCATTTCCTATACTCCATATGTACCTCATTTGTTCCTACCTGTCTAGACCTGCTATGCACCTCCTTTTTGTTTTTTAACCAGGCTCTCAACATCTTTTGAAAACCAAGTCTTCCTAAACCTGATATCTTTACCTTTTATTCTGACAGGCATACAGAAGCTTTGTACTCTCAAAATTTCACTTTTGAAGGCCCCCACTTACCAAGTCAAGTTTATTGTTATTTTGACCATAAGCTGCGGTACAGTACACAGTAAAAACGAAACAACGTTCCTCCAGGACCATGGTGCTACATGAAACAACACAAAACTACACTAGACTGTGTGAGACAGCACAAGGCTACACTAGACTACATAAAACAACATAAAAACTGCACTAGACTACAGACCTGCACAGGACTACATAAAGTGCACAAAACAGTGCAGGGCAGTACAATAATTAATAAACAAGACAATAGGCACAGTGGAGGACAAATTACAATATAATAATAAATGATGTAGATGTCAGTCTAGACTCTGGGTATTGAGGAGTCTGATGGCTTGGGGGAAGAAACTGTTGCACAGTCTGGTCGTGAGAGTCTGAAACCTTCAGTACCTTTTGCCCAATGGCAGGAGGGAGAAGAGTTTGTCTGAGGGGTGCGTGGGGTCCTTCGCAATACTGGTAGCTTTGCGGGTGCAGCATGTGGTGTAAACGTCTGTAGTAGCAGGGAGAGAGACCCCGATGATCTTCTCAGCTGACCTCACTATCTGCTGCAGGGTCCTGTGATCCGAGATGGTGCAATTCCCAAACCAGGCAGTGATGCAGCTGCTCAGGATGCTCTCGATACCTCCTCCGTAGAATGTGGTGAGGATGGGGGGTGGGCGATGGACTTTTCTCAGCCTTTGCAGAAAGTAGAGATGCTGCTGGGCTTTCTTGGCTATGGAGATGGTGTTGAGGGACCAGGTGAGATTCTCCACCAGGTGAACACCAAGAAATTTGGTGCTCTTAATGATCTCTACGGAGGAGCCGTCAATGTTCAATGGAGCGTGGTCGCTCCGTGCTCTCCTGAAGTCAACAACCATCTCTTTTGTTCACATTCAGAGACAGGTTGTTGGCTCTGCACCAGTCCGTTAGCCGCTGCACCTCCTCTCTGTATGCTGACTTGTCATTCTTGCTGATGACGCCCACCACAGTCGTGTCTTTTGCAAACTTGATGATGTGATTCGAGCTGTGTGTTGCAGCACAGTCGTGGGTCAGCAGAGTGAACAGCAGTGGACCTTTGTGAACCAAATACACCTTTGCCAGATCCTTTCTGATGCCATCAGAATTGGTCTTTCTCCAATTTAGAATCTCAACCCACAGACCCGACCTATAAATGTATCATAATACATTTCTTATTCCTCATTACCACCCATAACGCCTCACTAGATGAGTTCTTCGGTTGGTCCTGACTGAGTACTGCTGTTACATTTTCCTTGACTAGTAACAACACCCTCCTCCTTTAATCCCTCCCACTCCATCATTCTCAAACAGCAGAACTCCAGGAATATTGAGCTGCAGTCCTACCCCTCCTGCAACCAGGTCCCACTAATAGCTACAATATTATAATTCCATGTGTTGACCAGAATATATTATAGATATGGATTTCAAGTACATTAGTATATCTACATGAAGCAGTCACCTTTAAAGGTAGAACATAGAACAGTACAGCACAGTACAGGCCCTTCAGCCCACAATGTTGTGCTGACCCTTAAACCCTGCCTCCCATATAACACCCCCCCACCCTAAATTCCTCCATATACCTGTCTAGTAGTCTCTTAAATTTCACTAGTGTATCTGCCTCTACCACTGACTCAGGCAGTGCATTCCACGCACCAACCACTCTCTGAGTAAAAAATCTTCCTCTAGTATCCCCCTTGAACTTCCCAACCCATAGAAACATAGAAACATAGAAAATAGGTGCAGGAGTAGGCCATTCGGCCCTTCGAGCCTGCACCGCCATTTATTATGATCATGGCTGATCATCCAACTCAGAACCCTGCACCAGCCTTCCCTCCATACCCCCTGATCCCCGTAGCCACAAGGGCCATATCTAACTCCCTCTTAAATATAGCCAATGAACTGGCCTCAACTGTTTCCTGTGGCAGAGAATTCCACAGATTCACCACTCTCTGTGTGAAGAAGTTTTTCCTAATTTCAGTCCTAAAAGGCTTCCCCTTTATCCTCAAACTGTGACCCCTCGTTCTGGACTTCCCCAACATCAGGAACAATCTTCCTGCATCTAGCCTGTCCAATCCCTTTAGGATTTTATACGTTTCAATCAGATCCCCCCTCAATCTTCTAAATTCCAATGAGTACAAGCCTAGTTCATCCAGTCTTTCTTCATACGAAAGTCCTGCCATCCCAGGAATCAATCTGGTGAACCTTCTTTGTACTCCCTCTATGGCAAGGATGTCTTTCCACAGATTAGGGGACCAAAACTGCACACAATACTCCAGGTGTGGTCTCACCAAGGCCTTGTACAACTGCAGTAGTACCTCCCTGCTCCTGTACTTGAATCCTCTTGCTATAAATGCCAGCATACCATTCGCCTTTTTCACCGCCTGCTGTACCTACATGCCCACTTTCAATGACTGGTGTATAATGACACCCAGGTCTCGTTGCACCTCCCCTTTTCCTAATCGGCCACCATTCAAATAATAATCTGTTTTCCTATTTTTGCCACCAAAGTGGATAACTTCACATTTATCCACATTAAATTGCATCTGCCATGAATTTGCCCACTCACCCAACCTATCCAAGTCACCCTGCATCCTCTTAGCATCCTCCTCACAGTTAACACTGCCGCCCAGCTTCGTGTCATCCGCAAACTTGGAGATGCTGCATTTAATTCCCTCATCCAAGTCATTAATATATATTGTAAACAACTGGGGTCCCAGCACTGAGCCTTGCGGTACCCCACTAGTCACCGCCTGCCATTCTGAAAAGGTCCCGTTTATTCCCACTCTTTGCTTCCTGTCTGCTAACCAATTCTCCATCCACATCAATACCTTAACCCCAATACTGTGTGCTTTAAGTTTGCACACTAATCTCCTGTGTGGGACCTTGTCAAAAGCCTTTTGAAAATCCAAATATACCACATCCACTGGTTCTCCCCTATCCACTCTACTAGTTACATCCTCAAAAAATTCTATGAGATTCGTCAGACATGATTTTGCTTTCACAAATCCATGCTGACTTTGTCCGATGATTTCACCGCTTTCCAAATGTGCTGTTATCACATCTTTGATAACTGACTCCAGCAGTTTCCCCACCACCGACGTTAGGCTAACTGGTCTATAATTCCCCGGTTTCTCTCTCCCTCCTTTTTTAAAAAGTGGGGTTACATTTAAAGCCATGTCCTCTTGTATTGAGCAGTGGTGCCCTGGGGAAGAGGCACTCACTGTCCACTCTATCTATTCCTCTTAACATCTTGTATACTTCTATCATATCTCCTCTCATCCTCCTTCTCTCCAGAGAGTAAA
This sequence comes from Mobula hypostoma, assembly GCF_963921235.1. Lineage (NCBI taxonomy): Eukaryota > Metazoa > Chordata > Chondrichthyes > Myliobatiformes > Myliobatidae > Mobula > Mobula hypostoma. The sequence continues at coordinate 83,764,724 of NC_086108.1, read as the reverse complement.
GCCCTAGCTCCCTTAATCTCTGATCATAATGCATGCTCTCTAAACCAGGCAGCATCCTGGTAAATCTCCTCTGTACCCTTTCCAATGCTCCGACATCCTTCCTATAGTGAGGCGACCAGAACTGGACACAGTACTCCAAGTGTGGTCTAACCAGAGGTTTATAGAGCTGCATCGTTACCCCGCCACTCTTAAACTCTATTCCTCGAATTATGAAAGCTAACACTCCATAAGCTTTCTTAACTACCCTATCTACCTGTGAGGCAACTTTCAAGGATCTGTGGACATGTAGCCCCAGATCCCTCTGTTCCTCCACACTTCCAAGTATCCTGCCATTTACTTTGTACTTTGCCTTGGAGTTTGTCCTTCCGAAGTGTATCACCTCACACTTCTCCGGGTTGAACTCCATCTGCCACTTCTCAGCCCAATTCTGCATCTTATCAATGTCTCTCTGCAATCTTCAACAATTCTCTACACTATCCACAACACCACCAACCTTTGTGTCATCTGCAAACTTGCCAACCCATCCTTCTACCCCCACATCCAGGTTGTTAATAAAAATCACAAAAAGTAGAGGTCCCAGAACAGATCCTTGTGGGACATCACTAGTCACAACCCTCCAATCTGAATGTAATCCCTCCACCACGACCCTCTGCTTTCTGCAGGCAAGCCAATTCTGAATCCACCTGGCAAATTTCCCTGGATCCCATGCCTTCTGACTTTCTGAATAAGCCTACCATGTGGAACTTTGTCAAATGCCTTACTAAAATCCATGTAGATCACATCCACTACACTACCCTCATCTATATGCCCGGTCACCTCCACAAAGAACTCTATCAGGCTTGTTAGACACGATCTGCCCTTCACAAAGCCATGCTGACTGTCCCTGATTAGACCATGATTCTCTAAATGCCCATAGGTACTATCTCTAAGAATCTTTTCCAACGGCTTTCCCACCACAGACGTAAGGCTCACTGGTCTATAATTACCCGAACTATCCCTACTACCTTTTTTGAACAAGGGGACAACATTCGCCTCCCTCCAATCCTCTGGTACCATTCCCGTGGACATTGAGGACATAAAGATCCTAGCCAGAGGCTCAGAAATCTCTTCCCTTGCCTTGTGGAGCAGCCTGGGGAATATTCCATCAGGCCCCGGGGACTTATCCGTTCTAATGTATTTTAACAACTCCAACACCTCCTCTCCCTTAATATCAACATGCTCCAGAACATCAACCTCACTCATATTGTCCTCACCGTCATCAAGTTCCCTCTCAATGGTGAATACCAAAGAGAAGTATTCATTGAGGACCTCGCTCACTTCCACAGCCTCCAGGGATATCTTCTAATCGGTCATATCTTCACTCCTGTCATCCTTTTGTTCTTCACATAATTGAAGAATACCTTGGGGTTAACCGTTACTCTTCTTGCCAAGGCCTTCTCATGCCCCCTTCTTGCTCTCCTCAGCCCTTTCTTAAGCTCCTTTCTTGCTACCCTATATTCCTCAAAAGACCCATCTGATCCTTGCTTCCTAAACCTCATGTATGCTGCCTTCTTCCACCTGACTAGATTTTATACATCTCTTGTCACTTATAGTTCCTTCACCCTACCATTCTTTAACTTCCTCACCGGGACAAATTTATCCCTAACATCCCGAAAGAGATCCCTGAACATCGACCACATGTCCACAGTACATTTCCCTGCAAAAACATCATCCCAATTCACACCAGCAATTTCTAGCCTTATAGCCTCATAATTTGTCCTTCCTCAATTAAAAATTTTCCTGTCTTCTCTGATTCTATCCTTTTCCATGATAATGCTAAAGGCCAGGGAGCGGTGGTCACTGTCCCCCAGATGCTCACCCACTGAGCGATCTGTGACCTGACCCGGTTCGCTACCTAATACTAGATCTAATACGGCATTCCCCCCCGGTCGGTCTGTCAACATACTGTGACAGGAATCTGACCTGGACACACTTAACAAACTCTGCCCTGTCTAAACCATTGGAACTAATCAGGTGCCAATTAATATTAGGGAAGTTAAAGTCAGCCATGATAACAACCCTGTTATTTTTGCACCTTTCCGAAATCTGCCTCCCAATTTGCTCCTCGGTATCTCTGCTGCTACCAGGGGGCCTACAGAATACTCCCAATGGAGTAACTGCTCCCTTCCTGTTCCAGACTTCTACCTATACTGACTCAAAAGAGGATCCTGCTACATTACCCACCCTTTCTGTAGCTGTAATAGTATCCCTGACCAGTAACGCCACCCCTCCTCCATTTTCCCCCCTCTCTATCCCTTTTAAAGCACTGAAATCCAGGAATATTGAGAATCCATTCCTGCCCTGGTGCCAGCCAAGTCTCTGTAATGGCCACTACATCATAATTCCATGCATGTATCCAAGCTGTCAGTGCATCACCTTCGTTCCTGATGCTTCTTGCATTGAAGTACATGCACTTTAGCCCTTCTAACTTACTACCTTTGCACCCTTTATTCTGCTTCTCATTCCTCAAAGCCTCTTTATATGTTAGATCCAGCTTTACTCTATGCACTGTACTTGCAGTTCTCGCATGACCTCACCTCACCTCACCTCCTCCTCCACCTCACTATCTGCTCTAACCCTCTTGTTCCCCTCCCCCTGCAAAACTAGTTTAAACCCCCTGGAGCAGCACTAGCAAACCTTCCTGCAAGGATGTTAGTCCCCCTCCAGTTCAGGTGCAACCCATCCTGTCGGTACAGGTCCCACCTTCCCTGGAACAAGGCCCAATTGTCCAGAAACATGAAGCCCTCCCTCCTGCACCAAATCCTTAGCCACATATTTAGCTGCATTATCTTCCTATTTCTAGCCTCACTAGCACATGGCACGGGTAGCAATCCTGAGATTGCAACCCTGGATGTCCTGTCTTTCAACTTTGCACCTAACTCCCTAAATTCTCTTTGCAGGACCTCCTCATTCTTCCTATCCACGTCATTGGTCCCTACATGGATCACGACATCTGGCTGTGCACCTTCCCTCTTGAGAATGCTAAGAAATTAATCAGTTTTGAAAGGGATAATCAAACAATGAATGAAAATATAGCGAAATGAATATCTTATTGAGAACTGAGAATAGTATTATTCAGCTCTGTTTAATCATTCTACAATGTTACAATGCTTCTTGTATCAGAAACTTCTGCCATAAAATAAGTTTTGTCAAATTTTGGCCATTCAAACTCATCCCAGGGAGCTTCAAACAAAGAGCCCAGAAGAACATACATGAGACATCAGTTATATAATCAAGGAATGAATCATCAAATCATAATACTCAGTTATGCTTAAGAGGGCAAACATCTACCAAAGTGACAAGCAACCTATTGGCTCTACATTAATAATGAATATCATAATATTCATTATGTGTTATAAGGAACAACTGTAAATATTCATGAAAGATGAATATTGAGTTCGAAGAGAAAGAGTCTTCCTAATAAACTTGTCTTACTTCTTTGATGACATTCTTAAAGTATACTTCTCGAAAAGACTTTTTAATGAAATATTGATGTGAATTTGGGGTGAATTTGGGGTAAATTTGGAATTATGAAGAATAAATCAGCTATAGGTAAAACCTAGCATTCAAAACTAATGGGAAGGCCAGTTTATTAAGGGTGATGATCTAGAACACAAGTAAGAGGAAGGGCCATGAATTTTCTGCTGCCTGATGAAGAGGATTGCTGATCATCACCAACTTCATTATATCAAATTCATGAATTTGGCCCCCATACATTTAAAAGGCTGCTAGATGCTTTCATACTGAAAGAACTGATCGCTTCTTTGAAGTGACCACTTACTGTCACTTATGAAGAGTTTGGTTTGGAGGGATGTACAGTTCTGAATTTTATCCAGTTGATTCACTAAAATTTTCAGCCATAATGAATATGTTTCAGCCATAATGAATGTGGAAGAGAATTAGGCAGTGGTGGGAATCATATTGGAGTCCTTTGTGGAGAAAAATAAATGGTTTTAAGACAACCCTGATGGGGGATAGAGGGCATTATACCATTGGCTCTATGCTGTTCAAGTTTATCCAGCAGAAGTGACAATTAGCATATAATGTGATTACTGAAATCTGAATACATAATGCTATAAATGGGACACCAGTGACACAATTACTGCATCTGATATACTGATATATTTTATACTGCATCTGATATATTTACTGATATAATTACTGCACAATAGAGCCAATTACTGCATCTGATATATTTTCCATCATTTGTGCTCTACCTAAACCAAGATACAAAAATAGCCATGAAAATTTTTCCCAACAGTTCTACTATGTGAAACTGTAAGATTTTTATGTGTTTGGATAGTGTACCGTGCATAAATGTGCACTTGAAAATATCTCAGTTGTTTTATAGTTAAGAAGAAAATCTTCATGTAACAACTACCATGGCAATCTATTAGGCTAATCACTGAGTTGGGACTCCTACTGCATCATTAATTAGCCCAGTAGTTATCTAAGAATGTAGATTACCCTAATGCCAGAATGGTTGTTTGGATTAGAGGCAACAGACTGAGTATGAAACTTTCAGCAAGTTTAAAGAAACAAGTCAAACACATTTAAATGAACTGCAAATCGTGGACTTTTAAAAGAATATGAAGTATTTATCAGCAATTCCATTTCCTACATGCATGGGGCTTCCATTTCTTTCACTTCCAGTAGTCAATTTTGTCACAATAGGAACAATGGTGAGAATTCCAACAGTGCTCCCAAGTTTCAGAATTAGCAGGTTTATTAACACTGACGTGTCATGATGTAAGTTGTTTTGTGGCAGCAGTAAATTTCAAGACATAAAAATAAGCTAAATAAATAACTAAATAGACAGATAGATCAATACTGTAAAAGAGGAAAAGTGAGGCAGGAATCTGATGGTAGAGGGGAAGAAGTTGTTCCTAAAATGTTGAGCATGTGTCTTCGAGCTCCTTTATCTCCTCCCTCATGGTAGAAATGAGAAAATGTTCTGCCTTGGATGGTCAGGATTATTAGTGATGGATGCTGTCTTCTTGGAGGCTGATCTATCTCATTTCTGTACACCTCCTCATCACCATCTGAAATTCTGCCAGTCTGTGAATTTATAGATGGCATTTGCACTGCGCCTAGCCACACATTCTTGAGTGAGGTTAAAGTAGTGGAGTAGCCTGAGCATGCATCCTTGAGGTCCACCGGTGTTGATTGTCAGCAAGGTGGAGATGCTATCATCGATCCTTACTGACTGTGGTCTCCTGATGAGGAAATCAAGGATCCAGTTAAAGAGGGTACAGAGACCCCAGTTGAGTGGGTGTTGAATGCTGAACTGTAATTGATAAGCAACAAGCTGATGTATGTTTTGTTTTTATACAGGTGCTCCAAGGACAAGTGGAGAGACAGTGAGATTGCATCTGCCGTAGACCTATTATAGCAGTAGGCAAATTGCAGTGGATCCAGGTCCTTGGTCAAGCAGAAGTTAATTCTACTCATGACCAGCCTCTCAAAGCACTTAATCACAGTAGATGTGAGTGCTGCTGGGTGATAGTCATTGAGGGACCCTGCCCTTCTTGAGCACCAGTATGAGTGATGACCTTTTGAAGTAGGTTGGAACTTCTGACTGCAGCAGGGAGAGGTTGAAGGTGTCGTTGAACACTCCAGCCAGTTGGTTGGCACAGATTTTCGGTACCCTGCCAGGGTCTGACACCGTGCAATGGTTCACCCTCTCGAAGGATGTTCTCTTCGAAATAACATGCAATGATTCCACGGAATTTTGTACTTCTATTAGAACCACACAGTTATGGTTACCTCTTTAATGACATAATCAGCTGTCTCCAAGTCTGTGAATCAGAAAATTCTAATTGGCTTTGTCATTTAGCTTTGTCACTTTTTGAATTCTGACCTGCGAAGAACTTGTAACACAACCATGGCTCTTCATGTGGATGTGCATTACAGTTTCCAAAAAAATGATATTTGCAGTGCTTATGCTATCTTTACTGAGGGCAATAAGCAGAGACAAGCAGCTTCCCAAGAGAACAATGGGTAACAAGTGGCATGCACATATTTCGCAGATAATTTAGCTGGCCCAGTCCTCCTGAAATTACTTATACATGGAGCCCTATTGTGATCCACATCTCACCAATCTCAGGCATGATACAGTATACCCTCCTCGCTAGCCAAGTGAAGCACGGTTCCCTTCTTTGATCTGTCAGTTGATCACAGTCGATATATCACAGTCACAATAGCTTTTTTAATTTCAATTTTTTTCTGGTATTTCTTTTGTTCTCTCCTTTTATTCAGCTGTGACGGGATCCTGAAGTAACCCTATGAAATGCTGTTTTGAAAAGAGAGAGAGAAAGTTATTTAACACCAGCTTGTTTGTAAAAGAGAGAGGGAGACGAAGACTAATGGTTGGACTGTCACTTTAAGGCACTGGAAGTAACTTTGGAGTTTTACTGAGTTGGAGTTGAAGACAGCACCGAGCAGCTCGTAAGTTGCTATGGTGACCGAGGGCGTTTTTAAATGGAAATTGATGTTATGATTTTCGGCAGGTTGTTGATACTTCTTCAAGGACTTTTTGCCTGCTTGTGCATTTCTTCACAGGGAGAGGAAGGAGGGATTATTTGAATGACAGTTGATGCTCAGCACGGGAAGATAAAATAGGAGGTCAGGTGGTAGATCTCAGACACATGTTCTGGACACTGAATGAGCATTGTTGTGCCTGCAGGAACAGTGGGTTTTGGAGGATTGATCAGGCGGATCGATCCATCGCTCTTGCAGTGGAAAACAGGAAAAGGGTTGACTGGTGGGGAGTTGTCCATGTGTCCACCCTCGCCTGGGGGATAGCTCCACCACAGAAAACCAGTCTCCTTTGTTGAAGTTACAGTCGGTGACTTTTAAAGGATTTCAAAGGACGAGAAGATTGATGGCGTCAGCTCACCTGAAGAGTCAAATCTCTCCCTCTCTCTCTCTCTCCATCACTACTCAACTCAATACCATGAACTGAACTGAACTTAACTGAACTTTACTCTTCATCGTAAGACTGTATTTTTTTACCCCTAGACTTAAAGAAGCTTGGTTTTTCATACATATATTTCCACACTTACTGTTATACTTACTTATATATAATCATAGCTAACCTGTTTGATTTATCTACATTTATATTACTGTATTGCATAGTTACTAATAAATGTTATTAGTTAATAGCAATACTGGACTCCAAAGTGTTTTCCATCTCTGCTGGTTCTTTATTCCCGTCATGGGGTTCATGACACAGCAATTAAAAATCTGACACCCAGTTTTTAAAGTACAGAAAGGTTGAAACAATCTTTGTGCAATTAGCAGCAACTTAACCTGAAATGCACAGCCTCCCTGAGCTTCTAGTGCATTCACCATGAAGCAACCTATCAATACAAACAGAAAGCTATGCACAGAGTTAGTTTAATTAGTTAATTAAATTGACACTATAAAATTGGGCTCGGTCAATTTTAGGCTATCATGGATGAGTCAGACAAGCAATTCCCAGCACAGTGCAGGTTGCATGAGCTTTACAGATTGAAATCCTGGTGTCAGACTGAAAGGAAGTGTTAAACGGAATCCTGTGGAGATTGGTTCTTGGAAACTTAATCTATGTTTTACAAGAGTGGATACCAAAATCAATGAACACTTGTCAAATAGACTTACACCTTGGAACCAATACTAGGAGCAGAAATTTAAGCTAAAGGTTTGCTAAGGACATTAAATTATGGAAAGAGAAGACATGGTGAGTTAAATTTCACTTCATTTCTATGACCCAGTAGAAAGTTACTCAGTCCTTTGGGTTCCTGCCAGGTCCAATCAGAGCAAACCAATCCATCCCATTCCCTCTCTTACTTTCCTTTAACTTATTCTTTCCCACATATCCGTTTTTCTTTGATTCCTCTGTCACTTATGTACACTTGAGCTAATTTACAGTTAATCAATTAACCAACCTGCACATTTACTGGGATGGGGTGGGGGGACCTCAAGAGTTCAAAGGAAACCTAAAAGAAACTGGAAAATCTGCATATTCCACACAGATACTACTCAATGTCAGGGTCAATCCTGGATCTCTAGAGCCATGAGGCAGCATCATTAGCTATTGACTGTCTGTGCTGCACTGAATAAGTACACATGTTAATAAGAAATATGTGACTTAAATGAAAAAGGAATAGAACTTCAAGAAAAAAAAATGAACAGAAAAATTCAGACCTTTCAAGCTCCAAGAGATCCCAAGGCATTTCACAATCAACAAACTATTGAAACTGTGTCACAATTGAAGTGTTTCAGATGCAATTCTGTTGAATGAATGAATGAAATTTATTTCGGTCAGTACAAACGTAACAAAAAGCATCATTTTCAATGATGATTTCATAACGATGATTCCATAAGACAAAATTACAACAAAAAAACATAGATATTCTTTAAAACAGACCGAAAGGGTGTAGGCTGAAGCTACAGCTTATTACGCCTACCCCTCTTACTTATACAACAACATAGTTGGCATCAATCAACACATCAAATCAAAAAATTTCATAATCTTAACACAAAATTCAATTCCAAGTATCATTTATTTACATTACTCCCATTCATTTTAAATCATGTATTCTATATTTGTTCATTAACTTATTTTAAAATTTTTTTAAAACTTGTTAATTGTGGTGCATGTTTTTAAATTCTCACTACAACTGTTCCATAGATTCACCCCTCTGACTGCAATACAATGATTTTCTACATTTGTTTTTATCCTTTGTTTTTGAAATATGCACGTTCCTCTCAAATCATGTTGACTTTCTCTCATTTTAAACTACCTTTGGATACTTTGTGGTAGCCGTCCATTTTTTTACTTTATGCATAATTTGTGTTATTTTAAAATCTATCAAAATCTCTGAATTTTAAAGTGTTTAGTTGAATAAATAGTGGATTGGTTGGCTCATAATAACTTGTCTCATTTACAATTTGTATGACTTTGTTTTGGAGTAGAAATATTAAGTTTGTATTTGTTTTGTATGTAATTCCCCATACCTCTATACAGTAAGTTATGTATCTTCTCCATGGATTGTCACCTTGTCACGGTGGAGAGGCTTGTGTGGTCCTGAGATCCCGACAGCGATGCCGTCTGGAGCTATGCTCCTGGTAGGGTCACCCATGGTGGTAAGGTCGAGGGTGAGGTCCCTGACAAAGAACAATTCAACCAAGACCTCAACCGTGGAACAGGCGGATGAAGTTACTTCGAACTCAACGGCTGTGAAGGCGGATGAAGGCTGCAACAAATCCATCAGCTCCAATCGTCGTGGTTTCCATACCATCGGAATTGGTTGGTTGATTTGTGAAGTATCGTGTGCTTCTTGGAGTGCAACATCAAGTACACGTTAAACAATACACGCACAGGCGTCTTCGCTCTGTGGGCCACTTCTTCAGAACGAAGACCATCACCCTCGACCTCGAGGGATAGCCAAGGTGACGAAGTTATGTATGGGACTATAAGTGAACAGTATATATATACAAAGATCCCTGATTTAACAAATCTTGCGCTTTGTACAGTATTGCAATAGATTTTGACATTTTTGCTTTGACATCATTTATATGTGGTTTCCACCTTAATTATCTATTCTCCTAAAAATTACTATAAATTATGAAATAAATTATATTGCAAAAAAGCTGATAATTAATTCAAGAAACATAAATAAAAGTGACAACTCCAATTCGTGCAGTACAAAAAAAATACTCTATATTTTATACTTAAATAATTCACAATAACAGCATAAACAATAGATTCTTCTTTTCCATGTGAAGTATTAGTTCTTCTTTTGAAATTCAGAGGTTTAACTGTGAAATGCTGTAACTCAATTTCTTTTATCCTCTCCAATGCTTTTCTTCACTCCTCCTTATCTCCTTGTCTATTTTTTCTCTGTGCTTTTATGGGACAGGTAATTGCCACTATCCTGCCTAAAAGCTGTAATCATTTCCTCTTCTGTTCAAAAACCTCTCTATCCTAGTATTGACTGTATCCGAATCAGAACCCGAAGGGACTCAGCCTGAAACATCACCTGTTTATTCCCTGCTATGGATGCTACCTGACGCGCTGAGTTCCTCCAACATTTTTTGTGTGTTGTTCTGTATTTCCAGCATCTGCAGAATCTCTTGTGCTTATCTGAATCAGAAACAGAATCAGGTTTGTTATCATCACTTATATGATGTATAGTTCAAAGACATAAAATTACTATAAATTATGAAATAAATTATATTGCAAAAAATGGAATAACAAATTAGTATTCATGGATTCATTAGATATCCAGTGGCAGAGGGGAAGAAACTGTTTCTGAATAATAAGTACATCTTCCCTAATGGTAATAATGAAAAGAGGTCATGTCCCAAGTCTACAGCCTTCTGCAGCCTCTTGCAATCCTCTGCATTGGAGCCTCCATACCAGAAAATGATGCAACCGGTCTGAATGCTCTCCGCGGTACATCTATAGAAATTTACATGAGTCTTTGCTGACATACCAAACCTCTTCAAATTCCTAATGAAGTAGAACTACTGTGGTGTCTTTGTGATTGATCAATTTGTAGGGCCCAGGATGGATTCTCTGAGATGTTGACGCCCAGGAACTTGAAGCTGCCCACCTTTTGCGCCACTGACCCTTCAGTGAGGAATAGTGTGTGCTCTCCTGACCTCCCTTTCCTGAAGTCCACAATAATTCCTTGGTCTTGCTGACATTGCGTGCAGTGTGTTACACCACTCAGCCAGCTGATCGATCTAACTCCTGTATGCCTGCTCATTGCCATCTGAGATTTTGCCAAAAGCAGTTTCAGAGATGATAAATTTATAGATGGCATTTGAGCTGTGCTTCACCACAGTCATGAGTGTAGAATCAGAGTAGGGCAATGGGTCAAGCTTGCACCTTTGAGGTGAGCCTATTTTTGATTATCAGCGAGGAGATGTTATCACTGATCCATACTGACTATGATCTCCTAATGAAGAAGCTAAAGATCCAGTAGCAGAGAGAGCTACAAAAGCCCAAGTTTAGAAGCTTGGTGATCAATACTGAGGTGATGTTGGTATTGAATGCTGAGCTATAATTGATAAACAACGGCCTGACGTAAGTTTTACTGTTGTCTAGGTGCTCCAAAGCTGAGTGGAGAGCCAAGGAGATTGTGCCTGTTATGGTGCTGGGCAAATTGGGTCCAGGTACTTTCTCAGGCAGGAATAATTAAAGCTAGAACAAACCTCTCAAAGTGCTTCATCACATCACAGTTGATGTGAGTGCTACTGGGCGATCGTCATTGAGGCAGCTTCCGCTGCTTTCTAGGACACTGGTATGATTTATACTCCTTTGAGGTAGGTGGGAACCTCGGATCATGGCAGTAAGAGGTTAAAGACATCAACATGGATTTTCAGTATAGCATTACGGTACCGTGAGGGTTCACTTTCTTGAAGAACGTTCTGACATCGGCCTCCATGACAGATTACAGGGTTGCTGGATTTCGTGTGGGTATTCACACAGGTGTAGAGTTAGTCGGCCTTTCAAAGTGTGCACAAAAAGTGTTGCCGTGCACCTGATTGTGTCTCTAATTTCTTACGGAGTTGCCTTTTTGTTCTCATGATGGCTTTCTGTAGATTGTACCTGAACTTCTTGCAGGGGTCTTGAATGCCACGGGTCTAGCCCTCAGCAGACTGAGAAATTTCCTGGTTCATCCATGGCTTCTGGTTTGAGAAGACTCGGTATGTTCTCAAAGGCAGACACACATCCATGTACATCTAGATGAAGTCAGCGATGGCCGTGGCATGTTCATTCCGATCCTAAAGATGATTCCTTCTATATGGTCCACTCCATGGATTCAAAGTAGTCTCCCATGATGATGCACCTTCAATTACTCCAAAAGACTGAAATAGGGTAAATACTGAAAGGCTTTTATTCGCAGTAAAATATGACTTCCATGCTAAGTGTCCGCCCCTGGAGTGAGGAGGAGGAGCAAGGCGAAATCACCTTTATTCAGGGGTCTGTGGGAGGAGCCACAGAGGCAGTCAGCACAGGGGCGTGTCCAGACAATTAACCCAGTTACAACATATATATATATGGTTTACCACACATGACCATACCTTTGTGGTCTCACCACAAGTACTTTGGTCCTCAGTGTCTGCCTATATGCAATGGGTAGAAGTACAGCCAGGTGTTCGAACTTAGCAAAGTGCAGGCATGGGATGGCATGGTAAGCAGTCTTGACTGTGGTGTAACAGTGATCAAGTATCTTAATTCCTCTGATTCTATGAGTGATATGTTAGTGATAGTTTGTCAGAGACTTCTTCAAGAAGTGATGTTGAAGATTGAAGGCCCCACAATGATAGGGAAAGTGTCAGAGTGCTTTGTCTTCTGAGTGTTGATCATGGTGATTAGCTCCCCCAGTACCAGTTTGTCATTTCCTAAGAATAGAATGTACAATGCTACAATAGTTACAGCAGAAAACTCCATTAGCAGATAGAACAGATGACACTTGACTGCCATATGTTCCAGGGTGGGGGAACAGGACTGAGACAGGACTGCCACATCTGTGCTGCACCATGAAGCAAACGCCACTCGCTCTGCCTTTATCTGATGCTACTGTCCAGTCTATGTGGTGGATTGAGAAACCCTTGGGCTGAAGAGCTGTGTCCAGAGTTCTAGGGGTGAGCCATGTCTCTGTGAAGCAGAGTACACAACAACTTGAACTTCAGTGATTCAGCATTGTCTGGAGCAGAAAATTCATATTCATCTTTTGGAATTTCGCCTCTTATTCTAAAAAAAAGTTAAAGAACTTAAGTAGAAAAGGAGTAGGCCATTCAGTCCCTTGTATCTTCTCCACCATTCCAGAAGATCATGGTTGATCTTTTACCTCAGTTTTTTCCTGCACTCAACCTACCTTCCTTGATTCTCTTGACATCTAAAAACCTCTTGTTTTTTTGTCTTGAATAGAGTGAGCTTCCAGAGCCCTCCTGTGTAAAGAATTCTAAAGGTTCACTACTTCCATCCTAGGAATCATCTCCTCATCTCTAACTTGGCATCTCCAGCCAGCTGCTCAATGCTAAAGTACATTGATAGCAAGAGTTTGCTGACATAAAAATGAAGTGGTTATCCCTGCTCTTCGCTTCCTGTCACCCAATCCTCTGTGTCAGCTGGCACCTTATTTAATGTTTTTTTGGAAAATGTGCTTATTCTGAAAACAAAGTTAAGTCAAGTCAAATTTATTAATATAGCACGTTTAAAAACAACTCACGTCGAGCAAAGTGCTGTATAGATCAGAGCAGATAGTTAAAATCACAAATACAAGAAACCCAGACATAACCAAGAAGGCAAACAGCTTATAGGCACAAAAGAAACAACACAAGGGCCTAGGCACAAGCCAAAAATCAGCCACATCAGGAGGATTCAAACGCTAGTGAATAAAAGTAAGATTTGAGCCTGGATTTAAAAGTTGATGGAGAAGGCGATCTGATAGGGAGGGGAATGCTGTTCCACAGTCTGGGGGCTACAATAGCAAAGGCGCGGTCACCTCTGAGCTTAAGTTTAGATTGCAGGACAGCCAGGAGCCCCAAGTCAGCCGACCTGAGGGACCTGGAAGTAGAATAAGGGGTTAGAAGGTCTGTGATGTAAGAGCGGGCCAGCCCACTTAGGGCTTTATAAACAAACAGGAGAATCTTAAAATCAATTCTGAACCATACTGGCAGCCAGTGGAGGGAGGCCAGGACAGGAGTAATATGGTCCCTCTTCTGGGCACTTGTCAGGAGCCTGGCTGCGGCATTCTGGACCAGTTGCAGACGGGATGACTGACGAAACCCAATATATAGGGAATTGGAATAGTCCAAGCGGGAGGATATAAGGGCGTGGATGAGAATGTAAGTTATAGTGTTGGAGTAGGCCGTTCAGTCCCTTGTGCTATCCGGTTACCCATAAATTAATTATAATAATTTCCCCTTTGATTCAGAAGATCATGAGCTGCATGCAGCCTAATACAGAAACTGGATCCTCTAATTTTATAATTAGTCACTGCAAAATGTACTGTTTTCTGACATCCACATTGCAGTGATCATCGTAGCAAAAGCACACCTATGGATGACTGGTCTGAAATTATTCATTCTTAAGGTAACTCATTATTATTTGTGCAATATATATTTCTTGCATAATTACTTATATTACTGCTTGTAACTTAAGTAATGATAATATTTTAAAATGTTGTCTGTGGATACTTTAATCCCAATGCAGCAAGTCAAATCATAGTTGATTTCCCGCTATGTTCTATTTTCCTTCAGTTCTATGCCAGGCTGGAAATATCAGGTACTGCCAAATCAAGGCGGCAGGTCCCGGGCCTGAGAGCATATGGAAGTGGCAGGATTCGGGTCCGGGAGTGAGGAACGTTGTTTGTCCGATTTAACTGCTGAGCAGCATTGAAAAGGTCAGAGGCAAGGGATGGGCCAGTGTAGGGTTTGCTGCTCGGTGAGGTTTACTTATCAATGTGTTTCAGGAGGAGGAAACCAGAGGTCCATGAGCCAGTCCGTATCAGAGGATCAGATGTGCAGAGGGTCGGCAACTTTCAATTCCTTGGTGTTAATCTACCAGAGGACCTATCTTGGGCCAGTATATAAGTGCAATTTTGAAGAAAGCACAGCAACACCTCTACTTCCTTAGGAGTTTGTGAGGATTTGACATGACATCTAAAACTTAAAAACAAATTATAGAGAGTATATTGACTGGTTACATTGGAAACACCAATGCCCTCGTTTGGGAAATCCTACAAAAAGGAGTGGATATGGCTCAGTCTGTCACAGGTAAAACACCGCCCCCCCCCCCCAAACCCTACCATTGACCACATCTACACTAAGTGTCGTCACAGGAAATCAGCCTCCATCATCAGGGACCTGCCCCTACCCTGGAGATGCTCTCTTCTTGCTGCTACCATCAGGAAGAAGGTACAGGAGCCTTAGGACTCACACCACCAGGTTCAGGGACGTTATTACTCCCTCAACCATCAGGCTCTCGAACCTAAGGGGATAATTTCTCGCAACTTCACTCGCCCCAAATTTGAACCTAGGATTCACTTTCAAGGACTCTTCATCTCATATTTCTGATATTTATTGCTTAGTTTATTTATTATTATTATTTTTTTTTGTACTTGCATAGTTTGTTGTCTTCTGCACACTGACTGAGTGCCCAAGTCGGTGCAGTCTTTCATTCATTCTATTATGGCTAGTACACTATTAGATTAGATTAGATTATTAGATTATGAGGGCACGCAGTCCTCTTTTATTGTCATTTAGAAATGCATGCATTAAGAAATGATACAATGTTCCTCCAGTATGATATCACAGAAACACAAGACAGACCAAGACTGAAAAACTGACAAAAGCCACATAATTATAACATATAGTTACAACAGTGCAAAGCAATACCGTAATTTGATAGAGAACAGACCATGGGCACAGTAAAAAAAAAAGTCTCAAAGTCTCTCAAAAGTCCCATTATCTCATGCAGATGGTAGAAGGAAGAAAACTCTCCCTGCCATGAGCTTCCAGCGCCACAAACTTACAGCATTCTGGAAGCACCCGACCACAGTCTGACTCTGAGTCCATCCGAAAACTTCGAGCCTCCGACCAGCCCTCTGGCACCGAACACCGAGCACCATCTCTGCCGAGCCCTTCGACCCCAGCCCCGGCCGCCAGCAACAGGCAAAGCCGAGGATTTGGGGCCTTCCCCTCTGGAGATTCTCGATCGCACAGTAGCAGCGGCAGAGAACCGGGCATTTCAGAATTTTCTCCAGATGTTCCTCTGCTTCTCACGTCTCTCTTCATCAAATCAGAATCGTGCACAGCATCCTACTTACAAATACCAATATCATTCACCGGAAAGGCCGCGTGCGCTGCGTCACGTCGCAATCTTCTCCTCCCTCCTCTTTTATGGATTTATTAAGTGTGCTCACAAGGAAATGAATCTCAGGGTGACATATATAGTTGATATGTATGGTGACATGTATGTACTTGATAATAAATTTACTTTGAATTTTGAACTTTGAACTGAGGTTGGGGCCTGCAAATAATAGGCTCCTGGACCTGCTGCGGTGATGACCGCTCTGAACTCACTTTACATGAACTTCATGCTATTTGCTTACTTTTATTGTTTGCACAAATTAGTTTTTTCCCTCTCTGCCCACTGGGTACTTGCCAGTCTTTTTTGAATGTGTTCTACTGGGTTTCTTTGTTTTGTGGCTGTACCTGAATCTCAAGGTTCTTTTAGAGTTAATACTTTGTTAATAAATGGTATTCAACCATGATCAACGTTGGGACATTTTGAGGTCAAACATACTTATCTGTCAAATTAGCCTTTAGTATTGCCACATGGTCATTCAGCCTTTTGTGCCTGAATGTTTTCCCACTGCCTAGAACTAATGAGAAAGCAATGAATTATATTATTAGCTTTAAAGTCAAACACTAGTTTATGGTTCCTGGCCACTAGTCCGAGGGAATCACTTTAGTGTTCCATACCTATACAATTTCTACACATAAGGAGTATGTGAGGGAGTTATATCAGGTAGTTTGAGAGATCAATCAGTCAAATGCAGCTGATTTTGAATTTCCACAGTCAGCCCCAATCTACTTACTGTTCTGTAATGGAGATCCTGTTAGAATCATTGTCCATTGTGCCATGAGGCTTCAAGGAAAGTCACCAGTGGTTTCACTGAAGTCACCCGTACAGCCTTCTCCCATTCCTTGTCCAAAGTGTGCAGCATAATCCAGCCCGATATTATTTCAATAGTTAGGACATCAAAAGTGAAACAGCCTTCTGTTGGGAACTCACGTTTTCATTTAAAACCAAGAGCAGGAGCAATGTTACCAGTTCATGTTTAAAGTAATAAGAGAGTCATATTTAATGGGAACAGATTTGATTTTCCAAGCTGTCAGGCAGAGACCGGCTAGGGTTAGTTAAGAGATATTTTAAAAAGTTATCTGAACTCATAACTGAGCTCATGGCATAGCAAGAGCTGGAATGGAATAAAGAAGGGATTCCTGGTGCTGAGGTCTTTATCACCAATGATAGGGTGAAGGGAAGTTAATATGCTCATTGTCCACATTCATGATTGAATGGTGGAACAGACTTAATGGGCAGAATGGTCTATTTCTGCTTATATTTATTTTTATTTAGAGATAGAGCACAGAATAGACCCCTTCAGCCCCTCGAGCTGCACCATCCAGCAACCTGTCCAACAACCCTGCTATAACCCTAACCTAATCACGGGATAATTTACAATAACCAACAATTAATGTACCCACCCAGAGAAAACACACCCATTCCATTGGGAAGACATATGGTGACTCCTTACCGAGGATGCTGGAATTGTACTCCGATGCCCCTAGCTGCAATAGCTTTGCGCTAACCGCTACACTGCCGTACCATATGGTCTTATAGCCATCGGTAAATGTGTTATTAGTTATCTTTAATCTTGTTAGTCAGGTAATGGTAGTGTGATGAAGGCAGGGTGTAACAGGAGATTGTATAAGATGACTAAACAGAACAGATCATGATGCAGCTAATAAAAACTAAATTAAACTATGAAGCACAAAAACAAATACTGTAGACATTAAAATTTGAAATGCAACCCAATATGTCTTTAGGATGAAATTTCATGTTCAAAGTTTTACTAATGAGACCAATACAATTACAAAATATGACTTTGGTAACATTATCAGTTGGTAGAATTAGCTTAAGCCCATTTACAATACAATCCCGTTTTGAATATTAGGCAACAACATTCTGTTATAAAACTGTTTGAAAAGCAACTTGGGATTGCTTATTGTGAATAAGGGTGATGAATTCTTACTTTATCGCATGAGACATGTTATGAAACTTACCAATACCAGAGAAATGTTCAATTTTAAATGGTTGGAGCCTTTAAAAGCTGGTATCCATGGTTACTTTTTAAACTTGCCAATGGCTTCCAGGGACTAATTAGATATTGCTCAGTACAGCTGAGACAGACCATTGATTCTTCATATCCTACTGCAAACCCAGCCTCAGCATGTCAACAGTCATGCCACTGACAGATAATTAGTGAAAAGCTTTACAAAACTTACAGGAAAAGATCACCATAATTTTTGATCGTTAGCTGCGAGCATGCACCTAGCTCATAGAATAATAAGAACTGAATGTCACATTGTTCTTCAGAGTGCAGGCACGCATGAAATGGGCAATCTGATTAGCTTTATTCCCTTCATTTTTTCCTCATAGCCCAGCAAATATTTCAACGTAGTGGCAAAAAGCAGAAAACAATGGATAAATTCAGCAAGTGAGGAAACACCCACAAGGTATCTAAGACCATAAGATGCAGGAGCAGAATTAGGCCATTTGGCCCATTGAGTCTGCTCCACCAATTCATCATGGCTGATCCATTTCCCCAATCTCCAGCCTTCTCCGTTATCCTTCACGCCCTGACTAATCAGGAATTTATCAACCTCTGCCTTAAATATACCCAATGACTTGGCCTCCACAGCCGCCTGTGGCAACAAATTCCACAGAGGGAGTCGTACAAAGACTCCCAAGTCCCTTTGTACCTCAGATATTTGAATTTTCTCTCAATTTATAAATAGTCTATGCTTTTATTTCTTCTACTTAAGTGCATGACCAGACACTTCCCGACCCTGTATTTCATCTGCCACTCTTTTGCCAATGCTCATAATACGTCGAAGTCCTTCTGCAGCCTCCCTGTTCCCTCTACACTACCTGCAACTTCACCTATCTTCCTATTGTCTGCAAGCTTGGCCGGAAAGCCATCATCGTCATCCAAATCATAAAAAGAAACAATCCCAACGCATGTCGATACCTATGCAAGTAGATAGTCATTATTTCAAGTCTATGATCCTTCATCAGATTGGGAAAGAGAGAGAAACAAGTAGGTTTTATTTATTTCAATCTTTTTATTATCTCTTCAGAGAACTCAGTCAATTTTGTCATATACTATTTGATTTTTCTTATATATCTTCCATATTCTTCCGAGTGTTGTTTAGTTTTATCTCCGGGCAATGATTCCCCACCAGTGACATCAGACTAGTCTTCAATTATCAGATTTAGCTGGAGTTGATTTTTTGGACCTGGGAGCAAAATTATCCCTTCAGTCTACTGGTACCAACTCCTTATGCAAGAAGATTTCAAAATGTTAGCTGAATCTCTCATGAATTTATTTATTGCTAGTTTCGCTAGCCTATAATGCTTCCAATCTTTACCAGGTAACTTTGCTACTTTAAGCTTTGTGAACATTTTCAATGGTTGCTTCTCCTTTATTTTAATACTGATGAATTTCACTTCTACTTCCCTGTGTATTGAATATTTTCACTATCTGGGTCAATGCAGATAGCTGCAAAATACTCAATTAGTAGCTCAGAAATACATTCCATCCCCAAAGTAAGATCTTCATTTCAATTGATTTCTTTGTCTACCTTGTGAGTAATCTGATTAATAAGGTGTTTGAGCATGTTGGCCAATAATCTATTCTCTTGCACTTAATTTTTAAAATTTCTTTTCATTACTTCCCTATCCACTTGGCATTTCACTTTATTTTCTACTGAACAACAAAACTAACATTTAGAATAAGATCTACTTTAACTCCAGGTTTTAAAATTAAATTTGCTGTCTTAAACACAGTAAAATATATTAGCCAATGGCAGATTCATGGTCAGAGTTTGGTCATCTTACATGAACACCAATACCAAGAAATCCTTCCCTGGTCAGTAGTGTAAAATACCTCACAAATGAAATTTGGCATACTGTAGTTTGTCTCAGAAATTTATTACACTGACTTCAATGAAACTGAATTTCAGAGGCAGATGTCACTACATAATCCAGTTAA
Organism: Mobula hypostoma; assembly: GCF_963921235.1. NCBI lineage: Eukaryota > Metazoa > Chordata > Chondrichthyes > Myliobatiformes > Myliobatidae > Mobula > Mobula hypostoma. The sequence goes on along the minus strand of NC_086108.1, from coordinate 83,744,841 downwards.
CGCTACTGACTGGGGATTTATATATAGGAAATTACACACATCTAAAGAACGTAAGTGGAGCTTGGCAAGAGACAAGGCATAGAATTATTGTGGTGTTTCATGATTTTAACCAGTTAAAACTCAACAGAAGGCTTGCATCAAAGGTAGAGAACAAATGGTTCAGAATTTCTGGAGTTTAGTGGGAAGCTTGAACATAGAAGTTCCTAAACATAAACCCACAGATGAATTAACTTTTTAGAACAAATTGACCAAAGCAACCTATTGTTGTTCATGAGATTTTATTCCAACTTCATTTTCATTTCCTGTCAGTTCTTGTATTAAAGTTACTATTTAGAATTCTACTTTCAGATCTCCCTTTTCCTTATCTTTGTTCCCCTGTTATTCAACTATTGTTCTTTTCTGCTGTTGAAGTCCTAGTATGCAGACAAACCTTTAATTTTAATTTGGTGCTGCGGTAGTGAAGCGGTTAGTGCAACACTGTTATAGCTTGGTGCATGCCGGAATTCAGAGTTTAACTCCGCCGCTGTTCTGTAAGGACTCTCTGTATGTTCATCATGGAATGCATGGGTTTTCTCTCGGTTCTTTGGTTTCCTTGCACAGTCTAAAGACCCGCCAGGTAGGTTAATTGGTCATTGTAAGTTGTCCCGTGATTAGGTCAGAGTTAATTGGGGCTGTGGGGTTGCTGGAAGGGCCTACTGTATCGCTAAATAAGAAAAGTATTTATCCCATTGTTGTTGTTCCAGAGTCTAAAGCAGGATTAAACCTTCTGTCATTCAGCAGTCCAGGTACAGAGTGGAAGTTTGATCCAAGTGGAATGTTTGTGCTGAGCCCCCACTTCCATGCCTGGTTTAGCTGCTGCCACTCTCATAGCACAGTACCATTTTCTGACTAGCGATGGCAATAACTTACTGAGATTAAGTCCAACGTTAGGGTATTAATCATCCTATTAAGGTAGCATCTACAGTGTCCAACCATTGTTTACATCCAGTATGTACTGCAGCAATAGACATACTAAAACACCATATACAGTTTCTTACTCCTTTTGTGGACGTCAATGCCACCCTAAAGGGCTGCAGCATCCTGCAGCTCATCCCTGCTAATACATCAGATACTCCCTTACTGCTTAAGTGGTGTCATGTCCAGCCGCTGAAGTATAGCATTATCTATTTCCAGCTGAGTGGTGCTTAAAATTCCTTGCTCTTCAACACAGACTCTCTGTTATGAGTAATCTAATGTATGATCCTGCTCACTTGTAAAATGTAAATAGTACATAGAATAGCTCAGCATAGGAACGGACACTTTGGCCCACCATGTCTGACCACGATGCCAACTTCAACTGCACATCTATATCCCTCCATTCTCTGTCCGGTCATGCGTCTATCTAAATTACATTAGGCAAGTAGATGTTAGGCACACCATTGCTAATCATCCATTAATGTGGCAGCTGTGTGAAAGACTCACTGAAAGACTCTTCTCATGTTTTTGGGTTTTCCATGTATGATTGCCCACTGCCCCTCATCACCACTGTCAATACACCTGGAGGCTAAAATCCAGGCCGATGTGCTTGTGTTGCTGAGGTGGTGAAACTATTACCCCATTCACCCCCTTGCAGAATAGGACCAGTCAAGTGTGACAGTGGAAAAGTGTGTATGGAACCAGAGGAAATAGCAGAGGTACTTAATGAATACTTTGCTTCAGTATTCACTACGGAAAAGGACCTTGGTGATTGTAGGGGTGACTTACAGTGGATTGAAAAGGTCGAGCACATAGACATTAAGAAAAAAGGATGTGCTGGAGCTTTTGGAAAGCATCAAGTTTGATAAGTCACTGGGACCGGACAAGATGCACCCCAGGTTATTGTGGGAGGAGAGGGAGGAGATTGCTGATCCTCTATCAATGATCTATGCATCATCAATGGGGACGGGAGAGGTTTCGGAGGATTGGAGGGTTGCAAATGTTGTTCCCTTATTCAAGAAAGGAAGTACAGAGTGCCCAGGAAATTATAGACCAGTGAGTCTTACTTCAGTGATTAGTAAGTTGATGGGGAAGATCCTGAGGGGCAGGATTTATGAACATTTGGAGAGGCATAATATGATGAGGAATAGTCAGCATTGCTTTGTCAAAGACAGGTCATGCCTTACGAGACGGATTGAATTTTATGAGAATGTGACTAAACACATTGATGAAAGTAGAACAGTAGGTGTAGTGTATATGGATTTCAGTAAGGCATTTGATAAGGTACCCCATGCAAGGCTTACTGAGAAAGTAAGGAGGCATGGGTTCCAAGGGGACCTTGCTTTTGTGGATCCAGAATTGGCTTGCCCACAGAAGGCAAAGAGTGGTTGTAGACGGGTCATATTCTGTATGGAGGTCGGTGACTAGCAGTGTGCCTCAGGGATCTGTTCTGGGACCTTTTCTCTTCGTGATTTTTATAAATGACCTGGATGAGGAAGTGGAGGGATGGGTTAGTAAATTTGCTGATGACACAAAGGTTGGGGGTGTTGTGGATAGTGTGGAGGGCTGTCAGAGGTTACAATGGGACATAAATAGGATGCAAAACTGGGCTGAGAAGTGGTGGATGAAGTTCAACCCAGATAAGTGTGAGGTGGTTCATTTTAGTAGGTCAAATATGATGACAGAATATCATATTAGGATCAGAGGGATCTTGGAGTTCGAGTCCATAGGACACTCAAAGCCGCTGCGCAAATTGACTGTATGATTAAGAAGGCATATGGTGCATTGGCCTTCATCAACTGTTGCATTGATTTTAAGTGCTGAGAGATAATGTTACAGCTATATAGGACCCTGGTCAGACCCCAGTTGGAGTACTGTGCTCAGTTCTGGTCACCTCACTACAGGAAAGATGTGGAAACTATAGAAAGGGTGCAGAGTGAGATTTACAAGGATGTCGCCTGGATTGAGGAGCATGCTGTATGAGAATAGGTTGAGTGAATTTGGCCTTTTCTCCTTAGAGCGGCAGAGGATGAGAGGTGACCTGATAGAGGTGTATAAGATAATGAGAGGAATTGATCATGTGGATAATAAGAAGCTTTTTCCCAGGGCTGAAATGGCTAACATGAGAGGGCACAGTTTTAAGGTGCTTGGAAGTAGGTACAGAGGAGATGTCAGGGGTAAGTTTTTTTACGCAGAGAGTGGTGAGTGTGTGGAATGGACTGCTGGCGACGGTGGTGGAGGTGGATACAATAGGGTCTTTAAGAGACTCCTGGATAGGTACATGGAGCTTAGAAAAATAGAAGGCTATGGATAACCCTAGGTAATTTCTGAGGTAAGTACATGTTCGGCACAGCATTGTGGACCGAAGGGCCTGTATGGTGCTGTAGGTTTTCTATGTAATTATAAATTTAATGTTTTATTGCTGCTATACATAGATTCCAGTGACCCCAAAGTCTTGTCAGTAGACATTGAGGTCTGTACAGGCAGGAAATGGAAAGCCAAGGATGCAGTGGGATGGCAGTCATGTCTGAGGCACGGGAATCTGGTAGGGACAGTGGTGTCTTGTCAGGTGAGGTTGGGCATCTTCCCTTCTACCCACTTCAACAGGGCTCAGAACGGGGTCACACGCAAACTTGTCCAGGAAGAGGTTCGAGGAGTTGTTGAGGAAGTGCGTACTACCAGGATGGTAGGAATGAGGCAGCAGGGAACTTGGACAAGGTGGGAAAAGCAAACCTTTCTGCTTGGGGCAAAAGTAAGGCACCATCATGTTCTCTCTGTCCTGGCAGAGGGACCCTGAAATATATCCTCAGCAGCTGCCCAAATGCCCTGGGAGAAGGCCGCTACTGCTGGTCCCATGACCAGGTGCTGAAAGCAGTGGCAAAAAGTCTCTCCTCAGCCATTAACAACAGTAGGCACCTCTGCCAACCCAGAACGCCCATAGCCTTTGTCAAAGCTGGAAATCAACCACAGCCTTAGGGCAAACCACCAGCAGGCTTGCTCACCGCAGTGTCTGACTGGCAACTGAAAGTCAATCTGGGCAAGCAAGTAAAGTTCCTTGACTTCATCACATCGTCATCACTGAGGCCTGACATGGTCATTCTGTCAGAAACCTCAAAGCAGGTGGTCGTGGTAGAACCGACAGTTCCTTGGGAAGACTGGATTGAGGAGGTATTTGAATGTAAGAAAGCCAAAAGCCAGGAGCTGGTAGAGCAATGCCAGAGACAGGGGTGGAGGGCACGATGTGAGCCTATAGAGGTGGGGTGTAAAGGTTTGGCTGGCTGTTTGCTGTGCAGAACCTACTCTATCCTTGGCATTATGGGGGCTGCAAAGGAAAGTACCATCAGAACCATCACAGAGGCTGCTGTACGAGCCTCCAGTTGGCTATGGATCAAGAGGTGTGATCTGTGGACCAGTGCTGCTGGGGCACAAGCCAGAGCCTAATCAACCCTGCCAGGGCTGCATGGGCAAGAGTGTCTGATGGAGAAAGACCCGAAACACCCAATGCCTGATGATGTGTCCCAGTGCATCCCAGGATGCATCTCAGCATTAAGTACTTGTTGCTATATTCAGGATCATTTGCTGACTTCTTTTTCTGGAAACACGTCATCAAATTGCAATGGACTGTCAGCCAGAATGAATAGGGTAGATTGGACATAGCAGCAATTGTTAATGTGAGGATATTATAAGGTTGTGTGCTAATGGAGGGGATGGTTCAGGGGAACAGGATGCAGGCTTTTCATTAGAGTAATAAATGTTCACTTCATGACTCACTGACCAATTTATTTCTTCCATTCCGTTTTAATCTCCTTTTGAAGTTTTTTAGTTTCACTAGGTTTCGGCAAGCATGGCAAACTATTAGTGAATTTATTGCAAATTTCCTAGATGTTTTACTGCCCAGCTTGTTTCTCTCAAGACAAGCTGTCAGCTCTGTCTCAATTGGTAGTGCTCTGGTCTCCGAGTCAGAAGATTATGGGTTTGAGGCAAACATAAAAGTCTAGATAGAAGCTTCAGTTCAGAACTTAGAGGATTCTGCACTCATCAGTAGCACAAGTGACGATGCTGGAAGTCTTGAGGAACTCACACAAAATACTGGAGGAACTCAACAAGTCAGGCAGAACCTGTGCTGAGACCCTTCATCAGAGTTGGAAAGGAAGGAGGCAGAAGCCAGGATGAGAAGGTGAGGAGAGGGAATAGTACAAGATGGCAGATGATGTGAGAGAGGTGAGGAGGAAGGTAGGAGCATGGGGGAGGGGGAAGAAATCATCAGTGATGTTGTCATTTGAATGAAATGGTAAAGCAAAACCCAATCCGTAAATAAGAACATAAGAAATCATAGCAAGAGTTAGCCTTCTGAGCCTGTACTTCCTTCAACAGGATTTCACATCATCTCTTGACCTCATTTTCAATTTTCTGCTTGATCCACAAGGCTCTCGATTGCCCTTTGATCCAAAAAAATATTACCTCTTTATTTCACTATTTCATAGGTAATCCCTTTTCCTGAAATGATGTGCCCTAGTTTTCAATTCTCCCAGAAGGGGCTACATTCACTCTGCATCAAACATATCAAGACCCATGATAGAGTTACCAAACATTCTTCTAAACTTCTATTAGTATGGGCCTAACCTAGTCAACTGTATTGCACTAAATAACTCCTTCACCACAGGAATCATCATAATGCACCTATTGCCTCCACTTCATCTATACGTCCCCCTCCCATTTACATATCGATACCAAAACTGTACACAGTATTCCAGATATGATTTAACCAGTGCAGTCATAGCAAGACTAATACTTGCAATAGTGGACCATGTTCCCTTTGTCTTCCTAATTACATATTGAAACTGCACAATAACATTTTGTGTTTCATGTCCTTAGAACTTGGAAAATCGAGGGGAGATTTGATAAAGATACAAAATTATGAGTGGTATAGATAGGGTAAATGCAAACAGGCTATTTCCACTGATGTTGGGTGGGACTACAACCAGAGGTCATGGGTTAGGGGGTGAAAGGTGAAAAGTTTAAGGGGAACATGAGGGGGAACTTCTTCACTCAGAGGGTCATGAGAGCTCGGAATGAGCTGTCAGCACAAATGGTGAATGTGAGCTTGATTTTAACGTTTAAGAAAAGTTTGGATAGAAACATGGGTGGTAGGGTTATGGAGGGCTCTGGTCCCAGTGCAGGTCAATGGGAATAGGTACTTTAGATGGTTTCACTATGGACTAGATGGGCCAAAGGGCTTGTCCCTATGCTGTACTTTTCTATGACTCTATGCGTGAGTTGCACTCTCTACAGCAGCTTTCTTTAGTCTCTCTCCATTTAAACACTCATTGCTTTTCACTTCTTTCTGCTAACGTGGATAACCACACATTTCCTCACCCTAGGCATGAAAATTCTGTGCTTGTGGGTAATGAAGTTGGCAGAAGTACTCACTTATTTGGAGTTTTCTGTACAGCAACATAGACTAAAGTGGTTTGTGGTCATTGGCATTCTCTCCAGCTTTCAAAGAGATGAAAGATCATCCAGAACATTAAGATGCGTGGAATCCAAGGTGAATTGGCTGCTTGCATTCAGAATCCACTTGCTCATAGAAGACCAGAGGGTAGCAGTCAATAGGACTTAATCTGGCATTCCACAAGAATCTGTTCTGGGACCTCTCTCTCTTTGGGATGTATTTAAGTGAGCTGGATGAAACTGTAAATGGTTTGGTCGGTAAGTTTGCAGATGATATGGAGATTGGTGGAAGACTGAAACAGGGTACAGCGGGATATGGAGCAGTTGCAGATTTGGGCGGAGAAATGGCATATAGAGGGCAACCTGAAAGCCCCTTATTCACCTTGAGCAGACATGGGCTAAAAAGCAAAATTTTGTTTCATAATTGTCCCTTTGAGTGTTTTCTATTCCTATCTTAGCGAGGAAAGTTGCTCTTTGAGCTACAGCATGGGAACAGGCCTTTCTGGCCTACCAAGCCCATGTTGCCCCATTACACCCATGTGAGCATTTAACCCATTGACCTGCGTGACAGGAAGAATGTACAAGCTCCTTACAGACTGTGGTAGGAACTGAACCTGGTTGCTGGCAACGTAAAGCGTTATGTTAACTGCTACACTATGCAAATTCAAGCTGCATCACTGTTGAGTGCAAGATGAGATCATGTGTTGAAGTAAAATGTTATTAAGTAACTTTGTGATACACTAGCAGATTATTGATATTGGTTTATTATTGTCACATGTAGCAAGGTACAATGGAAATCTCTGTTCTGCATGTCATCCATACAGATCAATTCATTACAACAGTGCATTGAGACAGTACAAGAGAAAGCAAGTAACACACACAAAAAATGCTGGTGACGAAGGGTCTCGGCCCAAAACGTCGACTGTACCACTTCCTAAAGATGCTGCCTGGCCTGCTGCGTTCACCAGCATTTTTTGTGCGTGTGCTTGAATTTCTAGCATCTGCAGATTTCCTCGTGTTTGCGAAGAGAAAACAATAACAGAATGCAGAATAAACTGTTACAGGTACAGAGAAAGTGCAGTCCAGGCAGACAATAAAGTGCAAGGTTATAATGAGGTAGATTGTGAGATCAATGGTCCATGTTAGTGTTCCAGCAGACCGTTCAATAGTTTTACAATACAGAAGTAGGTTAGAAGCTATCCTTGAGACTGGTTGTAAGTGCTTTCAGGTATTTGTAACTTCTGCCCAATGGGATGGGGCGGGGGGTGGAGGGAGAAGAGAAATGTCTGGGATGGGTGGTGATTTTTAATCTTATTGGCTGCTTTACCAAGGCAGTGAGAAGTATAGAGTGAGTACATGGACAGAGATAGGGAGGTAGGTTTTCTTGATGTGCTGAGCTGCATCCACAACGTTCTGCAGTTTCTTGCAGTCTCAGGGTAATTGCCATAACAAACTATAATGTATCTGGATTGGATACTATCTGTGGTGCTTCTATAAAAATCGATGAGCGTTAAATTAAATTTGCTGAATTTCTTTAGCCTCCTGAGGAAGTAGAGGCACTGGTGCACTTTCTTGGCTATGGCGTCTACGTAGTTGGACCAGGAGAGGCTATTGCTGACGTGCTCATCCAGGAACTTGAAGCTCTGAACTCCCAGGGCAGGTGGATTATAAAAGTAGGGAAGTCTTGCTGGATTAATGTGAATATTTGCAGGGTATAACCAGTTGGAAATGAAGATGTCACAAGAGGATGTAAGAGGTCGGCTAAAGAAATTACTTTTTTGTTTTCATTAGAGAGTCATAAACAAGGGGACATGGTAATTAAATTAGTGGCTGCTCATTTAAAACTGAGGTGTGCAGAAACTTCTTTTCTCAGAGGATATTCAATTTCTGGAATTCTGTGCCCCTGACTGTGGTGGAAACCTGGTCATTTTATATATTAGAGTGAGATAGATAAGTTTGAATGATCAAGGAATTAAAGGTTAAGGTGAACTGGCACATAAAAGGAATTGAGGCCAGCACACCCTATGCATTATATCAACTACTACGTTGACTCAGGCCTAGGGGGCCGGCGTTGGGCACGATGATGGACTCTCCACTTCTCCCTCTCCCTCATCAGTGTGTTCAGTTCATCTACATTAGCCGCGCCGCTGTCTTCTAGAAGCGTGTTGACCATAGTCTTGGGAGGGCGCCCAGGGTTCATCCTCCCGTGCTTGGGCTCCCATATGATGACTAGGCTGGCAGGTAGCTCGGGCTGGCGTAGACAGTGCCCTGCTAGTTGCAGTCTTCTCACCTCGATTTTAGTGGACAGCATCGGTAGGTTGTTATAGAGCTCAATGTTCGTCATGTGCTGTTGCCAACTCACATCAAGAGCCATCCGGAGCATTTGTGTATAGCAACCATCTAGAGACTGCAGGGCAACTTTGAAGATCTTGATAGGTAGCTTACTCCTGCTCCTATTTTCTTGTGATTTTGTGCTGTACTTACTATATTCTTCAATGAATATGTGATCAATTGCAAACTCATTTTCAGAGAGCTCTACTGAATGTTCTCTCAGGGAACAATACAGCTGTGCAAAAGGACTTTGAAAGATAGGGGCTTAGGAACTGTTAGCAGAGTGAAGCGCAAATAAGTTTACTCCCAGGCCTCACGGACAAGGCCTTTGCCACAGCCCACTTCACAGGCAAGCAGTAGTGGGCAGGTGGCAAGTGGGAAGAGAATTTCAAAAGGCAAAAATGGAAATTGGTGTCTTAACCTTCATTGTAGAGTTGAAGGAGTACTTTATAGGCCTTTTCTAGTCTATACATGATATATTTACCTGCTTGGAAAAAGACAACTGCTTCCCTGCTAAAGCAAATTTTAATATTGACATTGGCAGCAATGTTCTGTTCCTTATTGCCAAAAATAGATACCTTTTTGTTTTAAATGCTAGATTACTCCTGCACTACAAAGTGTGAAAAAATTCTTGTTTCATTATTCCATTACCAACCTAACCAAGGCACTATGCATTGCGTAGTTACCAGGATTGTGCAATATTGTGGAGGATTCAGTTTCTGAAATCTTTTGCTAATGCACTGCTGGTCTCGAAAAGCCCCATCTGATTTGAAAATGATCGTCTGCAGGTTTTGTCTTTCACCTTACCTTAACATCAAACATTTCACCTCACTCTTACTCAACCTTACACAAAGAACAGTGCTATTTATTACACATACTCCAGCTAATGTGGTAGAAAGAGCTGGCCTTATTTTTCCATTAACAGAAATTACCTCAAGAGTCTGTCCAATAATTATATTAACCAAAGATGCTCCATTTTTGTAATGTGATAAGGGCCAATTCTTCTACAAGCAAATGTCCTGCCAGCATTTTATTTATGAAACAGCATCCATAAAAAAAAACGATCTTAACCTTTTCATCTTCTCCTTCTTGGAAGGTACTGATTACCTTTTTGCGAATTGAAAATTAACACATATCTAAAGATGTTGGTTAAACTTATGCGTATGGCACTCTATATCGGTGATGATTTTTCTCCACATATCTGTAAGATTTATTGGAAACTCAAAGGATACTTAAAGCTGACAATGCGCCCCACCGTCAGAATAATGAATGACATTGTATATTTCATTATAATAATCAGTGACCTGGACAATTTTCAAATATGAAAGATATGCAATGGTTCATAGATAGCACAAATGGCTCATTCCAAACTTCTATGGTTTGTTAATTACTGCTTTTTCATTGGTTGAAAATGAACATTAATATGTAAATCAGCTTGTCAGGCAGCAACCGTGGGAAGAGAAACAGGGTTAACAATTCAGGTCAAAAACCCTGACTCAGCCTTTCAAGTGTTTCCAGAGTTTTTGTTGATATTTTGCATTTCCAGCATTTATAATAGCTTTTGTTTCTTTTTCTTTTCAAACCTTACATTAAGATGCTTTACCGCACAAGACATAATATGGTATCAGACTTCCTAGGGTTTTAGTACAAATGCCCAAATATTGTGCTATCATTTTCAAATCTAGATAATATGACCTTTAACTAGTTCTGTATGACTTTGAAGTACAAAAAGGATGGGTTACACCTAACCAAAAGGGGTCCAATATCTTAGCAGGCAGGTTTAATAGAGCTGTTAGGGAGGGTTTAAACTAACTTGGCAGGGGGGTGGGAACTGGAGTGACAGGACTGAGGAAGGGGAAAACAGAAATAAATCAAAGATAGCGTGCAACAAAGATGATAGAAAGGACAGGCAGGAGATGAGGCATAATCACAGCCAGTGGGATGAGTTACAGGGCAATAGAGGTGTGGTGCAACTAAAACAGGAAGCAACAAATACTGGACTGAAAGTGTTATAGTAGAATGCACGCAGCATAAGAAATAAAATGGGCCATCTTGAAATTCAGCTACAGATTGGCAAGTATGATGTTGCGGCCATCTCTGAAACTTGGCTAAAGGATGGCTGCCATTGGGAGCTGAACGTCCAAGGATATACGTTGTATCGGAAAGGTAGGTTAGTTGGCAGAGGGGGTGCTGTAGCCTTGTGTATAAGAAATAATATTAAATCATTAGAAATGGATGACATAGGATCGGAAAGTGTAGAGTCTCTATGGGTTGAGTTAAGAAATGGCAAGGCTAAAAGGACCCTAATGGCAGTTGTATACAGGCCTCCAAACAGCAGCTGGGATGTGGATTACAAATTACAGCAGGAGATAGAAAAGGCGTGTCAGAAGGGCAATGTCATGGTAATATTTAGGGATTTTAATATGAAAGTGGATTGAGAAAACCAAGCTAGTACTGGACCTCAAAAGAGAGGATTTGTAGAATGTCTAAGGGATGGCTTTTTAGAACAGCTTGTTGTTGAGCCCACTGGGGGATCGGCTGTGCTGGACTGGGTGTTGCGCAATGTTCTGGAGGTGATAAGAGAGCTTAAGGTTAAGGAATCCTTATGGAACAGTGATCACAATATGAACGAGTTCACTTTGAAATTTGAGAAGCAGAACTAAATTCCAATGTGTCGGTATTTCAGTGGAATAAAGAAAATGACAATGGCATGAGAGGGGTACTGGCCAAGGTTGACTGGAAAGGGATACTAGCAGGAAGGACAGCAGAGCAGCAATGGCTGGAATTTCTGTGAAAAATCAGGGAAGTGCAAGATAGCTATATTCCAAATATAAAGAAATTTTCAAAGGGAAGAAGGACATTACCATGACTGACAAGTGAAGTCAGAGCCAAAGTAAAAGCAAAAGAAAGGGCATACTAGGACTCCAAAGCTATGGGAAGATAGAGGATTGGGAAGATTTAAAAACTTGCAGAAGGAAACTAAGAAGGTCATTAGGAAGGAAAAGATAAATTATGAAAGGAAGCTGGCGACTAATAAAAAAAGATTTTAGTATCTTCTTTGTTAAGAGAGTTGAGGGTAGATATAGGACCAATATAAAATGACGCTGGAGATATTGTAATGAGAGACGCAGAGATGGCAGAGGAACTGAAAGCATATTTTGCATCAGTCTTCACAGTGGAAGTCATCTGCAGTATACCGGACATTCAACACTGTCAGGGAAGTGAAGTATGTGCAGTGAAAATTATGACTGAGAAGGTGCTCAGGAAGCTTAATGGTCTGAGGGTGGATAAATCTCCTGGACCTGATGCAATGCATCCTCGGGTTCTAAAGGAAGTAGCTGGAGAGTTTGCAAAGACATTAACAATGATCTTTCAGAATTGATAGATTCTGGCATTGTACCGGATGACTGGGAAATTGCAAATGTTACTCTGCTATTTAAGAAGGGTGGGAGGCAGCAGAAGGGAAAGTATAGACCTGTTAGCCTGACATCAGTGGTTGAGAAGTTGTTGGAATCGATTGTTAGGGATGACATTATGGAGTGCCTGGAGGCACATGAAAAGATAGGCCAAAGCCAGCATGGTTTCCTGAAAGAAAAATCCTGCGTGACTAACCTACTGCAATTTTTTTGAGGAAATTACGAGCAGGGTAGATAAAGGAGATGCAGTAGATGTGGTATTCTTGGATTTTCAGAAGGCCTTTGACAAGGTGCTGCACATAAGGCTGCTTAGCAAGATAAGAGCCTATGGAATTTCAGGGGAGTTACTAGCATTGGTGGAGTATTGGCTGGTCATTAGAAAACAGAGTGGGGACTTCCGGGTCATCAAGGGAATGGCGGCGTAAGGAAAAGGTTTCTCGACAAAAAAGAAGGTAAACTGCCCCAAAATCGAATTTAGACAAATACTTAATATTGCATAAGTATATTAATAAAAGGGGCAAGGATGATGTCTAAGAACAAGAATAAAAAGTCCGCTTCGAAGGCTGATAAACATAAAGAGACGCAGCAAGGCGACGGGCCTAGCTCCCCCACGGCAAGCCAGGACAGAGATAATGAGGGGGAATCGGTGACTCTGTCTTTGATTCTCGGAGAGATTCGCGAATTCCGACAAGATAACAGCAAACAGCTGGAAGATATTAAAGGAGAAATAGTAAAAACTAACTCGCGGATAGATGAAGCCGAAGCGAGGATTGTTGGAATTGAAGAGAAGCTACAAAACGCCGAGGAAGTGATAGCAGAAATGCTGAAGCTACAAGACCAGCTCCAGTGGAAGCTAATAGATCAAGAAGGCCGCTCGAGAAGGGAAAATGTGAGGATTTACGGAGTTCCCGAAGGAACTGAAGGTAAACCCGGATTGATGATTCCCTTCGTGGAGAAGCTGCTTAGAGAGAACCTTGATATACCGGCCGCAAAATACCTACAGATAGAAAGGGCTCACCGCGCGTTGGCACCACAGCCCCCGGCAGGCGCCCAGCCCAGATCGATTCTGATCAGATTTCTCAGTTACAGAACGAAGGAAGAGGTGCTTAAAAGAGCATGGCAAAAGAAAGGTTTCATGTGGAACAACTGCAAAATCAGTTTAGACCACGACTACGCACCGGGGATTCTTGCCAGACGGAAGGAATATACGGAAACACGGAGGGTCCTGAAGGAAAACAACATCAGATTCCAGACCCTGTATCCAGCTCGGCTGAGAGTCTTTTACAACGAAGGGACAAAAACTTACGCTACGGTGGAGGAGGCAACGTTGGACCTGGCGGACCGGGGACTACCTATTAAAGTTATCGCCCAACCGGAGTCGCTACTGGAGAGGATTCGGCAGAAGTCGTGGCAGTTAGTGGGGCGAGGACGCTCCACTCGAACCAGAGTGTCAAACTACAAGGAAAAGCTGCAAATATTCAGATGCAAATGTACAGAGAATACAGATTAATTAAGAGAAATGACTGAAAAGAGTAAATCGGACTTAAAAGTAAAATGAAAACTGGTAACTGAAAATAAACTAGGCGGAATAACTTGAATGATAGCAATATGGTCGAGACATAAATAGGAGAAAATTCTCTATGATTATTCAAACTGCTGAGGGCCCTCTAACACAGGCTGAAGATAGAGGTTATCCCTCTGAACTGAGGCGGGTCGGTGCTCAGGCCTCACTGTGGGAAGTCGGGAAAAATTTTCAAATGTTATACGTTCAGAAATGTCTAGGGTGTGGTTATATGTCTTGGTTTACTGTTGAGAAGGGATTGCTTAAAGTTTGGTTAGAAAAGGAGAGTGCTTTTTTTCTACTAGAGAAAAATGCAAACTGAATTGGTAAAAATAATTTCCTATAATGTTAATGGGGTTTTGAATCCAATTAAAAGAAATAAGATTATGTCTAAATTGAAAAAAGAGAGGGTACAAATAGCTTTCCTCCAGGAAACACATATGAGCCAATCTGAACATGGAAAATTAAAAAGAATGGGCTTTAAGCATATATTTTATTCATCATATAAATTGAGTCACAAAAGAGGGGTAGCTACTTTAATATCAAGTACTCTTAATTATGAACATATTTCAGAGACTGGAGACAAAGAAGGATGGTTTGTAAAAATCACAGGAAGAATAGAAGGTACAGAAATAACATTGCTGAATGTTTATGCTCCTCCAGGTAGTGAATGGTCATTTTATAGACACATTTTTGACCTAATGGTCAGTTCTCGAGGGGTAGTAATTTGTGGAGGGGATTTTAATATTAGATTAAATCCTATATTAGATTCTTCAAGAATAGTTACTCAGAATAAACCTCTGACTCGGAAAGTGAATTCATTGATGGAGGAGTTGGGAATTATAGATGTCTGGAGGGAATTACACCCTACTAGTAAAGATTATACATATTACTCTTTCCCTCATTCAGCCTATTCAAGGATAGACTATTTCTTTATCTTTAATACAGATAGACTCAGGATAAAAAACTGTAATATTGCAACAATTGATCTGTCGGATCATAGCCCAGTCTCTATGTCTCTAATCCTGGAAAGGAAAATGAGGAAAACACTATGGAGGCTAAACTCACATATACTCAATAACCCGAAAGTAATGGAGAGATTAAGGGGAGAAATCAAAGAATATCTAGACCTTAATGACACGGGAGAAACATCACCAGTGATATTATGGGATACATTGAAAGCTGTACTGAGAGGGAAAATTATTTCCATTACTACTCACATGAAAAAAATCAATGCACAAAAATTAGCAGACCTTCAAGGAAAATTAAAACAACTTCAAGTTGTAGATAGCAACAAAAGTAATTCAAATCGAAAACAGGAAATTAGGAAATTGCAAAGTGAAATTGATGATATTTATACGTTGGAAACTCAAAGAAATTTTCTTTACCTGAGACAAAAGAATTATGAAGTAGGAGGTAAATCAGCTAGATTATTAGCATATAAATTACGAAAACAACAAGCAGACAATACAATTCATAAAATAAAGAATCCAAAAACAAAGCTTGTGGAGAGTACAATAGGGAAAATTCAAGAGAGTTTTGAAACATATTATCGAGAGCTGTACTCCCAACCCCGGGCCCCCAATGAGCCCTATATAGACAGTGTATTGAAATTTTTAGATCTACCTAAACTTACAGATTTACAAAATGAAAGTTTATTAGTTCCAGTAACTGTCAAAGAACTGAACGTGGTCATCTCTAGGTTAAAGGCTGGAAAGTCCCCGGGTTCTGATGGGTTTACCTCAGAGTGGTACAAGTCCCTGAAGACACAGTTAGCCCCATTACTACTTAACACCTTTAATTGGATCTTGCAGAGAGGAGAAACTCCACCTTCCTGGAGAGAAGCGATTATTTCAGTTATTCCTAAAGAGGGTAAAGATAAACTAGAATGTGGCAATTATCGGCCAATTAGTGTTCTTAATTTAGATTACAAACTATTTACATCTACATTAGCGCGCAGATTGGAAAAGCTTTTACCTGGCCTAATCCATTTAGACCAGACTGGATTTATTCAACAAAGACAAACACAGAACAACATAAGGAGAACTCTGCACATATTAGAACAGGTTAATAAGAACGAGACAGAGACAATGGTAGTAGGATTGGACGCTGAGAAAGCTTTTGATTCGGTTAGTTGGGCACTCCTATACAGAGTGTTAGGAAGATTTGGCTTTCAAGAAAGGTTTATTAAAGTAATTCAGACTCTGTATGACAGCCCAACAGCCCGAATTAAGATAAATGGGGACCTCTCTGACTCCTTCATTTTAGAGAGAGGCACTAGACAGGGATGCCCAATTTCTCCTCTCCTTTTTGCGCTATATATTGAACCACTTGCCCAACTAATAAGACAGAGCGAAATCGTAAAAGGTATCAAGGTGGCAGGGATTGAACAGAAAGTGGCGTTATTCGCAGATGATGTTTTGGTCTATCTGAGTGAACCAGAAAAATAATTTATAGGATTGTTTACACTGGATGACTTTGGGAAAATATCAGGTTATAAAATAAATGTAAAGAAAATGCGGGTTATGTCCCTAAATTATACACCATCCAAAAAATTGCAGGATACATACGATCTTAAGTGGGAAGCTAAATCATTAAAATATTTAGGAATAACCCTGCCGAAGGATCTTTCAACACTGTCACAGGTAAATTATGGGCCTTTAATCTCAGAGATAAAAGCAGATATGCATAGATGGAATCTTATCCCCTTTTTAAGTTTAAATTCAAGGATAAATACTATAAAAATGAATATTCTTCCTCGGTTATTGTATCTTTTCCGTACTTTACCGGTGGAGGTGGATGATAATCAATTCAGGGAATGGGACAAATGGATTTCCCGCTTCATTTGGCAAGGAAGGAAACCTAGAATTCCATATAACACCTTACAGTTAGGGAAGGAAGGAGGAGGTATGGTTCTTCCTCGCCTGAGAAATTATTTTTATGCCTCACAGATAACCCCTCTGTTATATTGGTGTAATAGGGAATATAAGGCTAGATGGAAGGAAATAGAATTTGGATTAGTTGACAGTTTTCCTCTTCAGGCCTCAATAGCTGACAAAGGATTGATGGCCCAGTTGGAAAAATTTAATAATGCTTGGATAAATCTTACATTAAAAGTATGGCAGAAGGTGGTTAATTCATGTGGAATTAATAACATGTTAAAACTCTTTAGATGGTGTGCATATGATACCGAATTCCTTCCCAACAGAGGAGATAAAAGATTTGAGTTATGGATAAAGAAAGGTCTTACAACCTACCTCTCATTTATAGATAAAAGAGTATTACAAAGTTTCCAAATCCTGCAGGACAAACATGGCCTAGAACATAATGACTTTTTTAGGTACCTTCAAATACGAAACTATGTTAACCAGAGTTGTAGATATACAGACCTATCAAAAGTAGAATAAAAATTTTTCAAGATTCTGAATTCGGCTTGCATTTCAATACCTAGTAAATCAGTTTCTCGCCTATATAATGCACTCTCCCATGCTAAAAATGTAAATACACTGTATATTAAAGAGAAGTGGGAGAAAGAAGCGGGGTTGGTACTTTCAGAGGAGGCTTTGGGGAAAATCTGCAGCTTTCAATGGTCCTCGACTAATTCTTTGACTTGGAGAGAACATTGTTGGAAAAACATTATAAGATACTTCAAGACCCCATATCAGGAAAAATATAAAGATACAAATGTGATGTGTTGGAGAAGGTGCGGCTCCAAGGAGGCGAATCATTTTCATATTTTCTGGGATTGCCCTAAATTAAGTCTATTTTGGGAAGGTATTCATAGAACATTAGTTAAGGTACTTAAGTCCCAGATACCTCTGAACTTTGAGACGCTCTATTTGGGGCATGTATTGTTCCTTGAACAGAAGGAAGATATAAAGTTGCTGCAGGCCCTTTTAGCGGCAAGTAAGAAATCAATCACTAGAAAATGGCTAAATCCAATACCACCAACATTAGAAGATTGGTACGAAATTAGCTTGGAAATATTTAAAATGGAAAAGTTGACTTACTCCCTGAGAACTCAAAAAGAAACATTTTATCAAATCTGGAATAAATGGATTGAATATATAACCCCAATGCGAGCAGACTTTAGATGACTCTCCTAATGATTTATATTGCTTTTCTCATCAACACAGTAATATTGCTAACGTAAACACCCCTAGTCTAAATGTTTGTTTTTTTTTGGAAAATAGAGAATTAACACAAGTAAAGGGAAAGATTTGGGAAAGGGATAAAAAAAAATGAAAAAATTAAGTAAATAAGTACATAGGGATTGGATAATTATGTCTGCGGGCAGGAACAAGCATGAACAAATTGGGATATAAACACCTACAATGGTTGGTATATAGGCTTGTGTGCAACATTTTGGACCAGTGGAAATGGTCCAGAAGGGTTGTATGGAAACTATTATTACCATTTTTCTTAACAACTAATTTCATTACTTAGCCTAATAGGTTAGATTTACCACAGTACATAATTATCTATTTAAATGTTTATTTTCCTTTTATATCATCTCAATGTGTACTTAAGAATGTATAAATAATTGTAGTTTTATACATATAAAAAAATGGAAAAGGTTATATGTGTGAAAAAAGTACATGATAATTGTGAATTCCTTATCCAAATAAAAAAATAAAATTAAAAAAAAAAGAAAAGAAAACAGAGTGGGAATAACTGGATCCTATCCTGGCTGGCTGCTGGTTACCAGTGGAGTTCCACAGGGTTTGGTGTTGGGACTGCTGCTTTTTATGATGTATGTCAATGATTTGGACTATGGGATTAATGGATTTGTGGCTAAATTTGCTGATGATACAAAGATAGGTGGAGGAGCAGGTAGTGTTGAGGAAACAGAGAGCCTGCAGAGAGACTTAGGTAGTTTAGGGGAATGGGCAAAGAAGTAGTAAATGAAATACAAAGTTAGAAAGTGTATGGTCATGCACTTCGATGGAAGAAATAAACGGGCACTATTATTTAGATGGAGAGAGAATTCAAAATGCAGAGATGCAAAGGGACTTGGGAGTCCTTGTGCAGGATACCCTAAAGGTTAACCTCCAGGCTGAGTCAGTGGTGAAGAAGGTGAATCCATTCATGTTGGCAATCATTTCTAGAGGTATAGAATAGAAGAGCAGGGATGTGATGTTGAGGTTCTACAAGGCACTCGTGAGACCACACTTAAGAGTATTGTGTGCAGTTTTGGGCTCCTTATTTTAGAAAGGATTATACTGACATTGGAGAGGGTTCAGAGAAGATTCACGAGAATGATTCCAGTAAGGAAAGAGTTACCATATGAGGAATGTCTGGCAGCTCTTGGGCTGTATTCCCTGGAGTTCAGGAGCATGATGGGAGATCTCATAGGAACATTCTGAATGTTAAAAGGGGCCTGAACAGATTAAATATGTCAAAGTTATTTCCCATGGTAGGGGAGTCTAGGACAAGAGGGCACAACTTCAGGATTGAAGGACGTCCATTTAGAACAGAGATGTGGAAAAATTACTTTAGTCAGAGGGTGGTAAATCTGTGGAAGTTATTGCCACGAGCGGCTGTAGAGGCCAAGTCATTGGGTGCATTTAAGGCAGAGATAGATAGGTTCTTGATTAGCCAGCACGTGAAAAGGTATGGGGAGAAGGCAGTGGAGTGGGAAATGACTGGAAGAATTGGATCAGCCCATGATTGAATGGCGGAGCATACTCAATGGGCCAAATGGCCTACTTCTGCTCCTATTTCTTATGGTCATATATATATATATCTTATGTTTCTTTTTAGCGATTATCCTTGTATTTGTATGATGCATCTACATGTTCAATTATTTGTACGAGAATTTATTATGATTTACAGTGCAAATATCATGATGCTGCTTATTTAGATTTAGATCATGAGGGGTAGGCTTCATACTACCCCAGGCTAACTGTAGATTAATGTTTACATGCAATTAAAAGTCGACATTTTTAGGTTAGTGTATTATATAGGGCACTGATGGGTTAACTGATAAATAACTCCAGCTTAATGGACTGACTTACCTACACTTGTTTAAGCAATCTGGAAACATTAAATGCACTAAGAAAGTTTGATAAAGAATTTAATTATGTGCACATAATATAGCTGGTACAGTGGTACAGTTCTCAGGGGCAGCTGCACTATTAGAGGTGCTGGATGTTGTCTTCCAGTTATGAAAATAAAAATTCCATCTATTTCTTAGTGAAATGAAAAGTTCTTTAGTGTATCTAATTTGTCAACAATATTACAAAAGGATGAAAAATGCAAAAAAAATTCTTGAACAGCAATTTATACCACATAAATCAATCACGTAGAGAACACATAAATGTTTAGTTACACTACATGCAGAGCTCAACGTAATGTAGAACTTCAGCATTAAATGTTAACAAATGGTAATGAATGCATACTATTTTGAATTAGGTTGTTTTAATTCATTTACCTTCAGTCATTAAACTTAAGGAATACTACAGAATAATTTCTTATTTAAACTTGTCTTCAATTTCTAATTATTGCCGCGCCTCCTTATACTTCAGTCCTAGAGTCAAAGACACAATTGTCAAGCTGACAGACCTCGGAATATCTTCCTCTAGCAGGCTGTGCAGAGATTTCAGAATAGACACTGAGTTTGGCACTCCAATTTTATACAGGTTTGGTTCAGGGCAATCAATGAAAATGATGGACTTTCCTTAAGATAGATAAGTAGAAGTTAAAGAATTAACCCTTCACTTCATCAGTTTGCATTTCGTCAGTCCTATTTCAGCTGATCTGCAGACCAGTATTACATTTCCCTTGTCATCAAGATGAAAATATACTTTTATAATTTATATAACTATCGAATTCGGAGTCACCGACCTGTGCACTGAGGATATGTTGCATCAAGATTCAGAAGGCCTACACGTATTAAAAAAGGTTTAAGAGAACGTATTTTCTACACCTGTTCCTATTTCTACTTCTCAATATTCAATATCAAAACTTCATAGAAAATCATTAAGTTCCTCAGATGCCATCTCGAATAAAATCTGCATTGGTATGTCTGTCAGACAGACGCCAGAGCAATATGCCAATTTCCATGAGAAATAAATTTTTCCAGATGCACATCATTAAGCAAACAACTGTGATTATGTGAGAGCTTATGTAAATATGCCCCAGATGCTCAATCACTAATATTTATGTCTGTTTCCTATGCTTTGGTGGGCACATAAATTGCGTAATTTTCACTGGACCTATATTGGGCTTTGCCACTCGATTCAGAGTCCTAGAGTAATGGGTCTTTGGCAAATCTTTACCAGTGAGCACACTGAGTAATTGCTGTTGAAGCTGGCTGTGGCGCATGAAAAATTTAATGCCATGGAGATGTAATAGAAGTGCATTTGATGTGAATTAACAATTTGAATAGAATGTTGAAGAGATTTCTGCTTATTTAAGTAAATGAATAAGGAAAGGAGTCATTATTGGTTTTAAATTGTAGCTTAGTTCTTTAGGAGTGTGTTGGTATATCTTTAGGACCACGCTCCTTGGTGAAACATTCAAGTTAATGGACCAAATGAGGAATTTATTCTAATAACAATATTAAACAGCATTAAATACAAGGGCTTCCAAACTATAATTTTCTTGGACATTTTCACTGTCACCTGACACACTTACTTAAATTGATGCAAGTTTGTTTTCATTGATCAGTCCATTAAAACAATCAATAACCTACTCAGGAATTCTAGATATATTTATTATTCAGGCAGCATTCAAAACTATAAAATAACTGTTCAGGAAACCTTATATTACAGTGTTTTATGGCTCTGGGTGGCTAACAAGGACAACTCAGCCTATGCAATCTCATCCTGAAGAATGGAAAAGATTCTGAGTTTTCCATAATTCATTCATTTTTTTAATCCAGGGTCCTATTAGTCACTACAACTGTTCATGCTTTAGCATTTGCAATGGATAACTATTGCTACATGTTAGCTTTCTCACTCATCTTCAACCTTCATACCAGCCCAACCTTTTCACCCAGCTCTCTCAATTGTGTAGCTTTCTCTCCTGTGCTTTAATAGCTACATCTAAATACATCAGTTCTAGTCCCTTTTCTACCTTCTTGTCAATAACCGGGCAACGGTGTTTCTTCTGATTTTCTTTTTAGATTTATTTATGTCTATCTTATATGCTTGGGACTTAGTTTTGGTTTCCTGACTAGAGGGAACCCTTTTTACCACACTTTTTATTTGTTTAAAGTGTAATTGCAAATTAAGTGTACTTTCCTCTTCAAATGAGAAAATCACATTGCTATCTGTGCTATTCTGACTTAGATCACCCAGCTGCAAGGATCAAAGAAGGGATAATGCAAGAAACTGGACTTTGCTGATAAATGTTATAGAAGAGGAAAGTGTGACAATAGCATTCCTATATTTTGATTTGTCTCAAAGGAAATCAGTGAAGAATTCTGAAGAAATTGTGATGAGTTACCTACATCGGCCCTGCAAAACCCAACATTATGCTTAATGGGTACTCCATTAACATGGCATACCCTTTGCTCACCCTTCCTGATGAGATTTTGTTTCCTGAATGCTGGGAATTTCCTGAACATCTGGGAAATGGAGAAGCCTTTGCTACAGTGACCATTGACGTTTCTGGGTCATTTTCTTCCCATTTTCACTATTACTCCCTTTTCAGGTGGACATAAAAGCTTACATAATTTGATTTTTAAGTTCCATTTGTATTTCAGTCTCATCTAATATCATTAAAAGATTACTTTGTCATTACTTTCGCAGTGATGTTTGAAGCATTTTTTCATTTTATTTATCAACAGCACGCCATCTTGTACAGAATCCACGTTAGTTTGCAATAATGCACCATGGCTAATAATGTGTTGGCAGCCCAGCTAAAATATGACCTGAATGTTAATTTCATTGATAATGCTTGGTCACAAAGCTGTTGCCTTTCAGACTCAAATTTTGCTCTTGGAGGGAACCCTTGAAGAAGCCTCAGTAACTTTCTGCAGAACATCTGTTTGATAATGCAGCTATGTTAGGCTATTGGTGGAGGAATAGCAGTGCCTTTCGATCATCAAGGAGGTTATCAAGGAGATAACCTTGTCCTAGATGTTGTTACATTTTTCTTTAAATGGTAGCTGAACTCATCCAGGCATGTTGAGAGCATTCTTTGTGCATTTCACTTGCATCTTGTGGCTGTAAGACCCTGGAGAATCAGGACATGAGCTATTCACTATAAAATACTCTGCTTCTGACCTGCTCCAGTAGCTTTTGTGTTTATCAGGCTGCTCCAGTTGAGAACACAGCTTTCACTTCATTAAGTATTCACGCTTTTCCTAAAAGAAGTCTTCACACCGTGACTTAAGGACAGCTCTGGTTCAGGGACTGCTGAAGTGGTTCACTGCAAATTTACAAATTTCATGAGAGATTTGAATCCAAGTCTCCATTTTGGGTGCATATACAGGATCACATGGGTTCTTTAGCAACAACAACAAGAGAAGTCCTCTTTTGTTTTGGTCAGCATTTACCCCCAGCTTGAGAACAATAGATTCTCTTGTCTTGTTGCCCAAACTATGTGACTATACTTTCCAACTGTAATTTCATTCCAAATGTACATAATGGACTGAGAAGTGGTTTGACATACCTTATGATGTTGAATGGCATCTTATAAATATTAATTGACTGCTTTATAATAAATGCTTTTAGAGGGAGAAAATAAACATTATTGTAAAAACTTTGATGTTGCTAGCACCTCTTACCAAGTAAATATCAGGATATCAGCATCTTTGGCATAGCTCTTCTGGGGATGTAGTAAGGAAAGTAATATTAGAACCTGCCAAGTACACTGTAAATGCAGCAATGCTAATAAATGATGGATGCAAATAATTGAAACACTCAAAGAAAACTTGCAGCATTATTCACTGATTGTGGCATCAGTGATCTTTTGGCAATCTAAAAGATCGTCGCATTATTCACTGTCAACTTATAAGTGGAATGGTAACTAAGTCAGAGGATTTATTGGATTTTTGATTATTTGTGGAAATTACTAAAGGGAAAACAGAGAGATAACCCAGAATGTTGAAACATATTAGATACTTATTGAGTTTACATTTTAAATGAATCTCAGGGTTGTATGTGGTGACATATGTATACTTTAATAATAAATTTACTTTGAACTTTGGACTTTGAAATTCTAAGTTTCATACCAATTTAAATTATCCAAATGTAGGACTTCTCCTGAAAATCTGAATTAATTTAAATTTTGTCTGTTACTGTTAGGATTTATACAATTCCGTATTGCAAATTCAAATGTTCCAAGTTCATGGATGTTTTTATGTCATTTTGTTGACTTAACCATATAATTTGCAGACTGCAAGGAACATTAAAAAAATACCTATTAGTTATCTGTGATTAGCTTGTAATTCTTAGTGATTCAGTGAATCTTTTGTCATTTGTTTTTGAATTATTTGTGATTCATCGTGAACTATGAACAAATTTCCTTGTGCCTTCTTGTGCTCTGTTGGTGTAAGCCTGACAGACAGGACTCTCACCAGTGAAAGCTTCCTACCCAGAAGCACCAAATTTTGCTATGGCAACTGCTCTGCCCAAGATCACAAGAAATTGCAGAAGGCTATGAACACAACCCGGTCCTTCATGCATACCAGCCTCCCATCCATTGTTACTGTTTAATCTTCCTATTTCCTCCGGTAAGCAGGCAGTGTAATCAAGGATCCCTATTCCCTTGCCCACCCCCCCCCCGTTCTCTCTTCTTTCCTTCCTATTGGATACAAAACCTTGAGTACACATGCCATCAAGAACAGCTTCTATTCCACTGTTATCAGACTCTTCAATGGACTTCATACATTTAAGAATGAATTCTTAGATTCCCAATCTATTTTGTCATGGCCCTTGTATTTTTTCACCTGCATTCCACTTTCTCTGCAATAACTCTATACTCTACATTCTGTTTTTCATCTCTTTTTTACTAGCTCAATATACAGGACTCATGTCTGCAATGATTTGGCTGGATGGCATGCAAACAAAAGATTTTCCATGATTATTTGGTACACATTACAACAACAAACCATTTCCATTTCCTAGCTCAGATTGCACAAAGTGAAGGTGATTCACACAGTGGTTGCAGCATCAGGGAGGCAAAAGAACTGTGTGAGTGTGCACTTCCCTCTCCGACTACATGGCACCTCTGTAGAGAGAGTTAAGTGCACCAAGTTCCTGGGTGTTCACATCACAGATGAGCTCATTTGGTTCCTCATTGTCACCTCCCTGAATAAGAAGGCACAGCAGGGCCTCCACATCCTAGGGAGATTAAGGCTCCCCCTTCCCCCCCATCTTCATTGAATGTTACAGGAGCACCAATGAGAGCATTTGCTGACTTGGAAAAAAAAAGACCAAATCTCAGACTTGGAGGGGTGGAGCAAAGTCAAGATGCTGGTAAACGGTGACTCCTTTGCTCACATCTTCGGAAACAGTTCTATTTCTATCTTTGATATTTATTTTTTTCCTTTTTTGGGGTTCTTCTGAAAACCCTCACCTGGAGTTACGCTCTGACTTCAGTTCTGTGCAGGAATAAGTCTCGCTCTCAGGGCCTCATGACTAGCCGCTTTTTGATATCAGGGCCTGGAAGACTAGCACCCCTACAGGGTTCTGGATTTTTGTGGCTGTGGAGATGGGCTGATTCTAGGCTGGTGCCCCTGACTGAAGTGTTGTGGGAGAACACAAAACATTGGGAGCAGCAGGTTAGCTGCCGGGGTTTGTGTGCCCAAAGAGCTGTGCCTTTCCAGGGCTGACTCTCCGGGCGCAGAGCTCGGAAAAGGTGACGCAACAGACTTTTAATGTCATAGTTCAGCGAGTTGTCTCCCCTCTCACTGTGAAATAGGGACACCCTTTTTTCCTTTATTAGGAGGAGAGAGAGAGCTGGTGGTATGTCGAACAACTGGGTGAACAAGTAGTCCTTGGGGTACTGCAAGTCTGTGTCTTTATTGATGCTTGCTGCACACTCGAATGCTTGGTGGAGGTCACTGATGTTTTTAGCTGGTGGGGGTTGGGGGGACATTGCTTTGCTGCTGCTTGTGCGTGGAAGGGGGAGCTGGTGGGGGTCTTTGGGGTTCTAATGCTTAACTGTTGTTCATTCTTTGGGGCACTCCTTTGTTTTTGTTTGTGAAGAAAAAGAATTTCAGGATGTATATTGTATACATTTCTCTGACATTAAATGTACCTATTGAAATCTGCAGCAAGGTCATGCAATACTGTGAACATAGATGGTCGGCTGTTCCAAAAGGAGCTCACAAACTCAGACCTTACAGGCCAGAAAGACACACTCACCATTCTTGATGGTTTGCTGCTAAAGGGCTCCATACTCGTCATTCCTGCTTCTATGCACATCAAAATCATCAGTCAAATCCACCAAGTACCTCAAGGTATTGAAAGGTGTCGCCAAAGAGCAAGGCAATCCATGTAGTAACCTGGTCTGAGCACACATCTGGGAGATTATGTAAAGCAATGTTGGGCATGCATAAAACTGTGCAAAAATCATGCTGAATCTCTCTGTCCCACAGAATTCCCAGACTTTCCATTGGAAGTTGCGGACACAGACACTTTCGAGCTGGAGAGAGACAAATATCTTCTCACTGTGGATCACTACTTATGGAATGTTGTGGTGTCCGAGCTGTCCTCTACATCCTCAGCAGCAGTTGTACAGCATCCAAAAGCAGGATTCACTCACCATGGAATACCAGAGACCCTTGTGTCAGGCAATGGTCCACAATTCAGCTGCTCAGAATTCAAAGTCTCTGCTAGGGAAAATGAGATCAAACACCAAACAAGCAGTCCACAGTACCCACAGGCAAATGAAGAAGCAGAACTGTTAAGAGTCTCCTATGAAGGAGAAAGACCTCAAAGAAGCACTGTTAGCCTACTGCTCCACACCTCTTACAAATGGCTTCAGTTCAGAGCTGTCGATGGCTAGAGACCGAGAACAAGCCTTCCCGTTCTTCTTTCCCTTCTTCATCCACTCTTACCGGATATAGGCCAAGTGAGAAATGTTGAGACAATGCAGACTGAGAAAATGAAGAGCTTGCATAATCTCAGGCACAGAGCAAAATCTTTGTCGCCGCTCGGGAGTGGTGAAGCTGTTTGGGTTTTAGACCAATCCACCAAAGGTACAGTAGTCTGGCAGCGTTCAGACTACCGTTCGCTTGTGATCAGAACAGCACAAGGTGAAATCAGATGGAACAGGCATGCACTTGTGTGCTTTCAAAGTCCACGAAGGGTAGAGAAAGAAATGGAGTGGCCTGATCCTTATGACGAGGTAGATGCACCTGTTCAAGAATCTCCATCTGCTTCGTCACTTTCTGGAACCTATACCAGATTGCACATTTATCTGCCCCACCAGAGAGATATAGTCCATACCCTAATACATTAAGGCAAGTGACTAAAGAGGCAGAATAATCCTTTCACTTTGCTGGAGTGCTTAGGTAGTCAACCCTGACTTACATTAAATTCAATTTTGTTTTTAAAAAAAGTTCTAATGTTGAAAACATTTCACAGAATGAGACTGTTCTTAAAGAAAAAGAAAGGAAAACAAAGAGAGAGACTGTTAACAACAAAGAGAAAGACAGTTATAATGTTGGCAATTCTTTTAATGTTTATGTAAGGAGCATAACTTGCATGCTTTGGGTAAAGTGAGCTGAATAGTGCAATTACAGTGACTCTAATTTCAATGTAGTTCTATAGACGAGAAGTACATACCTCGTTTTCTTTTCTCCCCCCAAAGAAAGGGAGGTGTAGTGGTAGTTAATAGTGGTATTCCTATGCCACTTAGTTAGCCACTCCCACAAGGGAGGAGTCCCCATACTGTACAAGAGGTTCAGTTGAAGGTCCTGCATGTTGCCGTGCTGGTGTGCTCTGCACTCACCCTCAATATCGAAAACATCAGCTGTAGAGGCTGATCCAGGATCCACATAGCTAGTACATTAGGGTGGGTTCCCTTGATGGAGAATGCCTGTGTGTGACTGTGTGTAAAATGGGGAGGCTGATGCATGGGCAGCCACCACACAATCCTTGACAGAACGAGGGCAGAGTCCAGATGACCAGAGATCCTTCTCTGTTGCTTTTATGTGTCATCATCTTTGGTCAGCTCCACTGTTGAGGTTGTGGATGGATTGATCTTTGTCTGCAACCTCCCCTTTGACCTTACTACTCGAAGCTAAGCGCCAGAAGGCATTGCTTTTGGGATCTCGGGAGCTTATAAATCTCTCCATCGTAACAAGGTGACAATCCTCAGAGAAGACATCTACTATACTAGTCCTTGATACTGTCAATGTAGTGAGAAGCAGTTAAGAAATCTGCTGACAGGCTGCCAGTGCAGATACCAGTTCTGGCTGGAGGCGTCCCTGGTGGTTTGATCATGTGACATTTTAAGCACATGATATCTGAGCATCAGCTCCCTCATCATGTGACTAAATATTCCATTCCTATTGAAATAATGAAGATTGAATAATTGAATAATTCCCATTGAATAATGAAACAGGAAATGTCAGAGGCATCAGCACCATCAAACACAATGAGTTTTTTCTCCCTGCGTGGGGGTTTTTCTTATTTTTTAAATCATAGAAGAGAGCTAGGGTCTAGCAGAATAGCCATCATTGGAGCAGCCATCGTCGAGTAGGGGCTAGAGTCAGAGTAGACTCTTAGAGTCTGGAGGCTTCAACAAGAGGCTGAGGCCAACGAAACAGGTAAGAAGGGTAGGGTTTTTCCTCTTGTTATTGCTGATTTGGTCCTGGTTGCCCAGAGTACAGTGCAGGCAGAATGGCAGATAGGGCTGTGGAATGCTCCTCCTGGATAGGAGAAATCATGGAACCTGATCATCTCCCTGAAGAACTGCATCTTCAGGAAGAACAGCCAATTTGAGCTCCTGAAAGACCGCATTAAGGAGCTGGAGCTGGATGAACTAAGGATAATCTGGGAGGCAGAGCAATTGGTAGCTCAGACTTTTGAGCAGGTGATTACACCCGGAGTGCAGAATTCAGGGAGTAGATGGCGAACACCGAGAGAGGTAAAGGGAGAAAGTAATTAGTGCAAGGTCCCCCGTGGCCATTCCCCTCAGCAACAGGTATACCCCTTTAGATACTGATGAGGGGGATGACCTATTTGGGCAAGGCAGCAGCAGCCAGACTAATAGCACTGTGGTCAGCTCTGAGCCTCAGAAGGATGGGGTGAAGTCAGGAAGAGCAATGATAGTTAGGGGGACAGATAGGAGATTCTGCAGTAGCAAAAGAGATGCCCAGATAGTGTGTTACCTTCCAGGTGTTAGGGTCCAAGATGTCTCCAAGTGGTTGCAGAATATTCTTGAAGGGGAGGGTGAGTAGCCAGAGGTTGTGGTACATGTTGGTACCAATGACACAGGCAGGAGAGGGGTAGAGGTTCTGCGCAGTAAGTTTAGGGAGTTAGGAAGGAGGCTGAAGAACAGAACCTCCAAGGTGGTAATCTCCAGATTACTCCCAGTGCAATGGGCTAAGGAAGGTCAGAACAGGAAGATAGCACAGATGAATGAGTGGCTGAGGAGACAGTGCAGGGGGCAGGGTTTCAAGTATTTGGATCATTGAAATCTTTTCAGGGGAAAGGGTGACCTGTACACGTGGGACAGATTGTACCTGAACTGGAGGGAAACCAATAGCTAATGCTATTGGGGAGGGATAAATTAGATTTGCAGCAGTTGGGAACTGAAGTTAAGAGGCAGAGGATGGGGTGGTTAGCACACAAATAGAGACAGCTTGTAGGGAGTTTGAGAGGAAAAGTAGGCAGATGATAGAGCAAAGTGTCAGAACGCTGGAGCAGGGATCCAATCACAGACCCAGGACTGTGCACATAGTGATACTAATTGAGTAACAAATCCCAAGGTGCGAAAAAGTTGCCAAAGTTCAGGCAGAGATCAAATTGTTCAGAGAAATCCAAAAACCGGAATCAGAAAACAGGCAGAGTCAATATTCAGATTGACAGAGTGCAGATATGAATGCTGGAAAGGCTCAGGAAAATTCACTGGTACAATCTGCAACAAATAGGTGAAAGCACAGGACTGAAATACACTGAGCAATAAACAGAGAGGCAGATGATAGGTGGAGCACAATGAGACACAGGTGGCAGCAATACAGGTAATAATGAGAAACAGATGAGAGACAGAGTACTCAGTAATACAGAGGCTGGAGTAGAGCAGGAGCGGGGATAGGAGCACATGGCAATACAACACCACAGACTGACAGCTAGGGGGAAACACACAAAAAGACTGAGTTCAACTGGAGGTACTAACGCAAAGATGCACTTAGTCAGATGGTTTGAGATGTGTCTAACCCACAAGGTTCTGGTCATCTTGGAGGTACAATGGATATGTAGAAGACAAATTTGCCACAGGGCCAGGAACAGCACAAGATAGACCTCACTCTGTTTACTGAAGAATTGTCTTCTTCATGGTAGCCATGGAGCAGGGGCTGGAAATCAAGGGTTCCCACTGGAATAAACAAGGGGAAAGGGAGAAAAAAATCTTCTGAACTCATGAGGTTTTAGAATCATCACACATGACTAATGAGGCATAGATTATAACTTTATTTCAAAGATTCAAGGTACATTTATTATTAAAATATGTATGCAGTATACAACCCTGAGATTCATTTTTCCACAGACGATCAGGAAACAAGGAAAACCAGGGAACCTGTTCAAAAAAAAATCATCAAACTTTCAAAACGCATAAAAAGAGCAAATCTCCAAATGGCAAAAAGGAGCAAAAACACAGAATATAAAACACCAAACCACAGTCATCAAAAGAGTCATGCTCAGTTCGGACCAACCCAGCACTGTGTCCTCATCATCTGCAAGCTGCAGAGACAATCCACCCTGTTCAAAATCACACAAAATAGCAACCAAACAAGGAGCAACTAGAAACACATCATAACATGAACTACAGAGTCCTTTCCACCAACCGCAATGGTTAAACCTTGCCAAGGACCCAAGACTACAGCACCATCGAGTGAGAGGGGGTGAGAGAGAGGCCATTCGCATGCAGGGAGCTTCGCCCAGGAGCAACAAGCAAGAGGGAGAGAAAAACCGGTCACAGGCAGACAGCTTTCTCCGGCAGCAGTGGGCAAGAAGGGGAGAGAGCAGGTAGTGGGCACTGAACACCCACCAAACGTCCACTCACGTCTTCAGTCTCCGATATCGGCTGAAGGTCATTGAGTTGCAGCTCCTGTTCCTTAACAAGTTTTCTGAGGAGCTGCGGTTCGTTGCACCCGGTGCAGATGTGGTTACCCAGGAGGCTGGAGGTCTCCCAGAATTCCCACACCTCACTCACAGAGCAAAACACTGACCATCCTAGTATCCTATTCCTGTTTATTTGTCATATCCTATAAAAAAACCCTTGTACCCCTTAAAAACGCTAAAAATACCCGGACTTGTGCTTTCTCACCCATGCCCAGCAACCCTTTTAATGTGAATTCCTGCATCCCCAACTCCCTTAATTTATTTCTCATCATCTCTCTCTGTATCCCATACTTCCTGCAACACAAAACTACATGTTCTACGGACTCCTCTTCCTGACATTCCTCACACAATCCTGTCTGGTGTTTCCCTATCATTTTCAATGTTTTGTTTAATGCACAATGCCCCAGCCTTAACCTAGTCTACACAATTTCCTCTCTTCTGTTTGCATTACCTACCCTAGTAACTGCAACACTCTTCTGTATTTGATATAAATGCCTCCCTTTCCCCTCCCTGTCCCATCTTTCTTGCCACATTCGGTTGACTTTTTCCCAGATTACACAGTTAACCTCTGCTTTACTGATACTAATGTGCACTTCCACATTTTCTTTCTTTAACGCCCTCTTTGCCAACTCATCCACCTTCTCATTCCCCTTCACCCCTACATGTGCTGGATCCCATAGAAATTTTACCTGACCTCCCTGATTTGCAATTCTTGTAACTAACTGAAGGACTTCATAAAGTACATCTTGCCGACTGTTTGTGTGAAAAGACTTTAAACTTGCTCGAACTGAGGATGAATCTGAACATATCAATGGTTTGGCTTGTCTGGCTTTCTGCACCCATTGCAACGCAACCAACACTGCCAGCATCTCCACTGTAAACACCCCTAACTTATTAGATGTTCTTCTGCTGATTCCAATTTCTTTTCCTGGTATTACCACCCCAAACCCTGTCACTCCTGTTTCAGGTTCCTTCGCACCATCCGTATAAATGTGAGTATAATCACTATACTTCTCCATCACATGACAGTTAAGTGCATTTACCAAATCTGTTTTATATCTTTCTTTGCTTTTTACCTCTAACAAATGCCAGTCTATCTCAGGCCATACAAGCTTCCATGGAGCTACAACCGGATAAACTACTGAAGGACTTATCCTCAGATCAAACACGCCACATTCTTTCGCGATATCATTCCCTACCCGACTAAAGGTATCCCTCTGAAACCTCCCATTTTCCCAGCACTCCTGCAACACTCCTTTAGTAGGATGAGAATCATTGTGCCCCTGCAAGTTAGCCCAGTAGTTTGCCATCAGTTGCACCCTTCTTAGTTCCAAAGGCATTATTCCCATTTCTACCTGTAGGGCTGACACTGGTGACGTTTTAAAAGCCCCACTACACACTCTCAAGGCCTGAGCCTGAATCACATCCAGTTTCTTTATAAGAGACCTAGCTGCTGATCCATATACTATATTTCCATAATCCAATACAGATCTCACTAAAGCCACATACATTCTCTTCAAAGCTGAACAACTTGCTCCCCATTCCCTACCAGTCAAACATCTCATCACATTTATTACTTTTTTACATTTCTCCTCAACTTTCCTGATATGGTCTGCCCATGTTAATCGTGAATCAAATATAACTCCCAGAAATTTAAATGATGCAACCCTTTCTAATTCAACCCCATACATCCTTAACTTCTTCCCTACCTCAACCCTTTTCCTGGTAAAAAAAATACAGTTTGAGTTTTATCTACTGAAAATCTACATCCCCAATCATAACCCCACTCCACCATTTCATCAATTGCTTCTTGTAGTTTCCTGATTATATGGTCCATGTTCCTGCCTCTTTTCCACAAGGCCCCATCATCCGCAAACAGTGACCTACCTATATCCACTGGTACCTTTGTGAAGACACCATTGATCATAATGATGAAAAGTAACGGGCTAATCACACTACCTTGAGGTGTGCCATTTTCCACTATGTACTGTTTTGATAATTCTGATCCAATCCGAACTTGAATTTTTCTACCAAACAAAAAATCTTTAATCCAATTAAAAACTCTCCCACCAACCCCCATCTTGTGCAGTTTAATTAATAATCCTTCCTTCCACATCATATCATAGGCTTTTTCAATGTCAAAGAACACTGCCACTACTGACTCTCTATTTGCCTGGGCCTTCCTTATTTCAGTCTCTAACATTATCACTGAGTCCATGGAATTCCTTCCCTTTCTAAAACCACTCTGATAACTTGCCAGCATTCTCCTTTTCTCAAGCTCATATGATAACCTTTCTGTTATCATCCTTTCCATTATCTTACATATACTTGATGTTAATGCAATTGGTCTGTAGCTAGTGGGTTTTGACAGATCCTTGTCAGGCTTCCTTATTGGAATTACTACTGCTTCTTTCCATGCACTTGGTAATCTTCCCTCCTCCCACACTCTGTTATAAAAATGCAGCAACTTCAAGAGCACTCCTTCTCCTAGATTTTTTAGCATCACAGAGCATATCAGATCTTCCCCTGGGGAGGTTGGTCTCGATCTCTTTATTGCTCTCACCATTTCTGCTAATGTAAATGGATCATCAATTATATCATCTGTTCCTTCCCTCCTGCTTAACAAACCTGGGTGTTGGCTCATTATTCTTTCCCTTCTTCTTCTCCCTTCTTCAGACAAATTTTCTGAACTGTGTATCAGTACAAATGACTTGGCCATGACCTCAGCCTTATCCCTACTGGAGACTGCAGTTTCCTCCTCAGATATCATTACTGGATATTCCCATTCCCTTCTACCTCCTCCCATCCTCTTAATCATTCCCCATATCTCTCCCACAGGTGTTGTTCTTCCTACCTTGTCGCAAAAACTCCTCCAACTTGCCCCTTTAGCTTGACGTATAGTTCTTCTCACCACTGCCTGTGCTTTCTTATATTGAACCAAATGCTGCATATTATGGGTTCTTTTAACTAGCCTGAATGCTCTATTTCTGTTTTTTACAGCCTGACAACATTCCTCTGTCCACCATGGTACCAGTTTTCTATTCATCCTATTTTTACTCCTAGGTATAGATCCTTCTGCTGCCATGATAATTGCTGAAGTCACCTGACTGTTTAATTCATCTACATTTCCAGAAATATCAATCTTTGTCAACCCTTCTTCTGGAATTTCTGGAACTTACCCCAATCAGCTTTTTCAAACACCCACTTTGGGGTTCCGCCACCTGGTCACCCACTGAACACAAAACTGGGTAGTGATCACTGCCTACTGTTGAAGCAGTCCAAACGCCCCAGTTACTAACGCCAGCCAAGGTATTAGACACTAACGTAATATCTAACACTGACTCAGTTCCTGTTGTTATATCTATCCTTGTGCCACTACCATCATTCATACACACCAAATCCCCTTCTTCCATCAAATCTTCAATTACCTTTCCATTTGGATCTGTCATCTGATCCCCCAATATTGTGCTATGAGCATTGAAATCTGCACACCACACTACTTTATGTCTGTTTTGTCCTTGTATCTTTAATAGGCTGACCAAATCCAACCTTTTACATGGATTGTAGTAGTTAATTATAACCACTCCTTCCCCTCTCTCCCACACTTCCACCACTATGTATTCCTGATCATCTCCTTTTTCCAGTACCCTATACGTTATACCTTGCTTGATTAACATAGCACAACCCCCTCCTCCCCCTAGATTTCTATCTTTCCTTTTCATTGTATACCCATATACCACAAAGTCTAAAGTTGGTTTCAACCAAGTTTCCAGAATACACACTACATCCGGTTTTACAACCATTTCTTTAATAAAGTGCTTGAATTCCTGGCTATTGGCCAGTAAGCTCCTTGCATTCCATTGTAAAAGAATCACCATAATTAGTATTAACCAACACATGACACTTTCTGGCTTGACTGATTACTGAGGTTCTCCCTCACTTCCTCCCATGTCAGTCCTACTAACCCTAAATGGTTTACTGCTGCTTTTACCACCAGCTGAATTTTGTCACTTTTTGACTTTACCTCAGCCGTACTATTAATCACTCCTGCAATGAATGTTACTAGAGCCTTTTTGTCTACATAAATCCTGTCATTTGTTCTTTGTTGCATCTCTCATATCCCTATTGCTCCCTGTTCATTAGCAGCATTATTCTGTTCTCTTGACATTCTTACAGCTTCTGCATAAGTGATTTTTCTTTTCACTCTTATTTCTTGAATTTGAGTCTCTCGTCTGACAACCTCACACCCACTATATGCAACATTATGAGCTCCTCCACAATTGCAGCATTTTGGTTGAACTCCTGTTCTGCACTTTCCATATGCATGATCACCCCCACATCTAGCACATCTCCTCTGCCTTTTACAGTTTTTAGCTATGTGTCCAAACCTTTGACAATTATAGCACCTCAATGGCTTTGGCACATACACCCTTACTGGGTAACTCATGAAACCCAGGAACACCTTCCTTGGCGCTCTTTCTTCTTCAAATTCAATCAATACTGTTTCACTTTCCTTTTTCACTCCCTCCTTTGTTGTTTTCAGTCTTTGAACATTCATTACTTTCCCTCCTTTGATATTCCTCTTTATCTCCTCCATATCTATACTCATTGGTACCCCCGTGATCACTCCTTTACAACCACTATTTTGTGCTCCCACCCTCCCAGTGTATTCCACCTTGCATTTTTCTATCTCTTTTAGCTTGAATGCTTTCTCAAGTTGTTCCTCATTCGCACATCTTACCAATGAGTTGCCATCATTAAGGACTTTTGCAAATACTATTTCCCCTATCTTATTTGTCAGAGTTGTTGTTAGCACAAACGGGTTAATTTTCTTCATATGTCCCTGAGCCTTCTCATTAAACCTAATTATGACAACACCTCCTCTCTGAGCTTGTTCATCTTCCTCACTTTCAGAGCTTTCTCCACTATCATTTCTTATTCTTTTATTCCCTTTGTCTTGGTTTTTATTCATCCGACCCCTCACTACCTCCTCATTCCCTTTATTTCTCCCGTCACAATAATCCACCTCTCCCCAGCTGCCTACCTCTGGTCCCAAGTCTCTATCCCTCTCCTTCTCCACTTTCTTTCCCTCAACCCCGCCTCTTATCTTGTCCGCCATTACCAGACCCACACGACCCCCTCCCAGCATTTCCATTCCTTCCCCACTCTCTTTCCCTCAACAGGTTCCAAACCACATTCACACATCAAGCAAAACACAGCCAGCTTCCAGTCGAGCCAACTCCCTCCGCTTGTAGTTCGCACTTCACGCCCGAATCGCCTAGAAGTAAGCAACTTGACCGAGCAGCCGCCACCAACGGTCGCTCTGCTTGTTCCTGCCTCATTTTTATTCCCCCATTCTAATGAAACCCATTCACAGATTGGGTGCAGTCCAACTCTGAAAACTGCTGTGAAGTGCTACCTTTTTAAATTTTCAACCGCAGACCTCAGTGAAGTAGTTAACTCTTCTTATGCTCCCATTCACTAATTGGGCCCAGTCCTACCTCCATCGTTAAATAGACAATTGGATACCTAACTGATCCATCTACATAATCTGTGCACAGCCCATAAGTACCTTTTCTTATTGGATCTGTTAACAAAACATGCATTATGCTTTACAGATGCAATAAATTCTGCAGATGCTTGAAGCCCAAAGCAACATACACAAAATGCTGGAGGAACCTAGCAGGTCAGGCAGCAACCATGGAAATGAACAAAACGGATGAGATTTTGGATTGAGGCCCTTCTTCAGGACTGGAAAGGAAGGGGGAAAACACCAAAATAAAAAGGTGAAGCAAGGGGGAAAAGCAGAGCTAGAAGGTGATAGGTGAAGCCAGGTGGGTGGGAAAGGTAAAGGGCTGGAGATGAAAGAATCTCACAGGAGAGAAGAATGGACAACAGGAGAAAGGGAAGGAGGAGGGGCACCAGGGGGATGTGATAGGCAGGAAAGAAGAGGTAAGAGGCCAGAGTAGGGGATAGAAGAAGAGGGGAGAGGGGAGAGGGGGGGAAATGATATTTTAAACACAAAGAGAAATTGATATTCATACCATCAGGTTGGAGGCTACCCAAAACAGAATATAAGGTGTTGCTCCTCCACTCAGAGGGTGGCTTCATCATGGCACAAGAGGAGGCTGTGGACTGACATATCGGAATGGGAATGGAAATCAGAATTGAAATGTTGAACCACTGGAAAGTTCCCCTTTGGGAGATGGTGTGGAGGCGCTTGACAAAGCAGTCCCCCAATTTACAACAGGTTTCACTAATGTAGAGGAGACTGCAGCAGGAACACTGGTTACAATAGAGGACCCCAGCAGATTCTCAGGTGAAGTGTTACTTCACCTGGAAGGACTGTTTGGGGCCCTGCATAGAGGTGAGGGAGGAGGTGAATGGACAGCTGTAGTACTTTGGCCACATGCAGGGATAAGTGTCAGGAAGGAGATTAGTAGGAAGGGATGAATGGACAAGGGAATCACAAAGGGAGCAATCCCTGTGGAATTGAGCAGAAGGGAAGGGTGTTAATGATGTATTTGGTGGTAGGATCACTTAGGAGATGGCAGAAGTTGGGACAAGTGATGTGTTGGACATGGAGGCTTGTGGGATATTAGGTAAGGACAAGAGGAACTCTATCATTGTTAAGGTGGCAGAAAGATAAGGTGGGTGTAGATGTCTGGGAAATGGAGGAGATGCAGGTGAGGGCAGCATCAATGGCAGAGGAAGAGAAACTTCATTCTTTGAAGAAAGAGGACATCTCTTTCTGACATCCAGGAAAGAAAAGCTTCGTCCTAGGAACAAATATGGAGAGTTGAAGAAACTGAGAAAATGGAATGGCATTTTTACAGGAGACTGGGTGGGAAGCGGTATAGTC
This sequence comes from Mobula hypostoma, assembly GCF_963921235.1. Taxonomy (NCBI): domain Eukaryota; kingdom Metazoa; phylum Chordata; class Chondrichthyes; order Myliobatiformes; family Myliobatidae; genus Mobula; species Mobula hypostoma. The sequence goes on along the minus strand of NC_086108.1, from coordinate 83,707,020 downwards.
AAGACAGCCATGGAATTGGTAGGGTTATAAAAGATGTCAGTTGACAATTTGTTTCCAGAGATTGAGAAAGAAAGATCAAGAAAAAGGAGGGAGGTATCAGAGGTGTCACCAAATGAATCTAAGGACAGAGTGAAAGTTGAGGCAAAGTTGATGAAATTGACAAGATCAGCATGATTGCATGAAGCAACACCTATGTAGTCATCAATGTAGCATAGGAAGAGTTAGGGAGCATTACCAGGGAAAGCTTGGAACATGAACTGTTCTAATGAAAAGGCAGGCATCGGTGGGGCCCATGCATGTGCCTATGGCTACCCCTCAAGTCTGGAGAAAATGGAAGGAGCTGAAGAAGAAGTGATTGAGAGTGAGGATCAGTTCTTCCAGATGGAGGGGAACTGATTGTTTCTTTTATCGAGAAAGAAATGGGGAGCTTTAAGGCTTTCTTGATGGGATAGAAGTGTATAGGGGCTGGACATCCATGGTGCAAATGAAGTGCTCAGGGCCAGGGAACTGAAAGTTAGTGAGCAGATTAAGAGCATGAGAAGTGTTGTGGATGTACAGATGGAATGGAGTCAGGGAATGAGGACATTAGCTCTCATATAGCATGTTCTTGTTTACAGGTTCAGCAGCAAATTCTATTAATATTAAGTGGCATGGTTTTTAGAGCTGGAATGGAGTGTACTCTGTTGTTCTGAGTTGCTGTTCAGAATTGTGTAAACGCCAGTGATTTTCATCCCTTTTAATATGCTCTTTTATATTCTTACTGGCTTGTGGTAACCTTCCACTGTACTTTTGCAAAGACCTCCTTGTCATGTCACTCCACTGAAAAGACACCTCCAATGGAGTCCCTACAGCCACTGGAGCAATCACTGGGAAACTGCCTGTGTCTGGAAGTTCCGACTTTCCTTGCAGCTTGTCTCTCCGTCATCACTAAAAACATAAATGCATTATCAATATGTAGCTAATGTTTTGTATTTCTCTTCTGAATCACAAACATTCTTTTACTTTGAGCCACCACTGTGTCTCAGTTGGACTTTAGAACCGGAGGGCTTGGTCTCAGAATAGAAGGCGGAACTTTTAGAACAGAAGTGAGGAAGAATTTTTTATTAGCCAGAGAGCTATGAATTTGTGGAATTCATTGTAGCAGATAGCTGTGGAGGCCAAGTCATTGGGTATACTTAAATAGAGGTTGATAGGGTTCTTGATTAGTCAGGGTGTCAAAGTTATGGGGAGAAGACAAAAGAATGGGGTTGAGAGGGATAATAAGTCAACCATGATGGAATGGCGGAGCAGACTTGATGATCTGAATGGCCTAATTCATGTCCTATGGTTTTATTATGGCCTTTTTTTTTAGATTGACATTACTTCACTGGTTCACCACAAATATTCAATTGGTTTTCTGTACTCCTTTATGTAAATAAAAGAGATTCGTGTAGATGGACAAATAGGTCAACATGGATGTGATGGACGAAGAGCCCATTTCTGTGCTGTGCCTTGACTCTGTAAGCCCAAACGAAGAAAATGGCCACACTTAAAAAAAGTAATGACTTGCCACATCTGGGGCTCTTTGGAAGCAATTAACTAGCAACCTCTCCTTCCTTGAGGGATGGGACTTGAAACACAGTCTTTTTGTCCCCACAAATACTGCTTGCTCTACAAAATACTTCTCACATTTTCTGTTCATATAAGCATATATTTATTCATTGGATTTATTAATATCTATTTCTGGAGAGTAATGAATGTATAGAATTCATTGCCACAGGCTGTCGTGAAGGCCGTCATTGGGTATATTTAAAGCACAGATCTAGAGGTTCCTGATAAGTAAGAGCATCAGAGATTACAGGGAGAAGGCAGGAGAATGGGGTTGAGTGGGAAAACAAATCAGACGTGATCAAATGGAAGATCAGACTAGATGGGCTGAATGGCCTAGTTCAGCTCCCCTGCCTTATTTGTATTCCTATTCACTGACAAGTGCTTCACATTATTGACAACATCTGCTAATGGATGGAACAGAACATTTCTTATTATGCCGAGCAGCTTTTAAATAATGTTTTCTGTGGAAAAAGAGTACTGCTTGAGTAAGCGCTGGAAAAGGTACAATTGTGTAGAGGTGCGAGGTATTTTGTTGCTGCTTCCAGTACAAATTGAACCAAACATTAAGATTAGTTCTCGGAAATTGAATTATTTCATTGGCTCTTACTGGTAATGACTGAAGTATTTTGACCGTATACAAGCATACAAACATAAAAGTTATGAGCAGCAGTAGTTGATGATGAAGTCCTCAACCCTACCCCACCTGTCTTGCAGTTTACTGAGCGTTCTGTCCTATGTTACCATTCCAATTCTGACTAGGGGTCTTCTACCTGAAATATTAACTCAGTTTCTGTTCCCACCAATATGGCCTGAACTGTGAAGTATTTCCAATATTTTCTGAAGTCCTTTTGATTTTCACAATCTTTTATCCATGATAAAATATTACTTTCTACAGCATATGCTTTTATTTTCTGCAATAACCTTTAATACTGCACTTGATCAAATGTCCTTTCCCAGGGTCAGACAATGTACTTGAAAAATGTATACATATTCCTGTCTCAAGAACTGTTTTCTGCTTGTTTACGCATCAGTAAGATTACTAATTTCTATTTCACCTTTTAATTAAAAAATGCTTATATATAAATTCTGAAGTGCTGCATGTTAATGTTAACAGCTTTTAATGGATGGAAAAGTACAGTTGCTATAATGGTTAGCTAATTTAAAATAATGCTTGTAAAGAAGCAGCTTGTGTAAACTTTGGAAATGGGGGTATTGTGTGGAGGTGAGAGGAAAGTGGTACTTTATTATTGTTACTGTGTAGATTCTGAATGAAACCTTGGGTTTGCTTCCAGGTAGTCTAATTATTTTATTGGTTCTTACAGCCAGTGGTTGAAGGATATTTGAATCCCTCCTTTGCACATGAAGAGACACGTTACATGATTCACAATTAGAGCCATAGAATCATAGAAAAGTGCAGTACAGAAACAGGCCTTTTGGCCCAAATAGTCCATGCCAAACTATTTAAGCTGCCCACTCTCACCAACCTGCACTGGGATCATAGCCCTCCATATCCCTATCGTACATGTATCTATCCAAACTTCTTTTAACTGTTGAAACTGAGCTTGCATGCACCTCTCACTTGTCTGCATTAAATTCTATCTGTCATTTTTCAGCTCATTTTCTCAGCTGGTCCAGATCTTGCTGCAAGCCATGATAGCCTTCCTCGCTGTCCACTACACCCCCAATCTTGGTGTGATCCACAAATTTGCTGATCCAATCCAGATCATTGGTATAGATGACAAACAACAATAGACCCAGTACCAGTCCCTGCAGCACTCCACTAGTCAGAGAGGCAACCTCTAGCAATGTCACAATTGTATTGGAGGACTTCAATATGCAAGGGGATTGGGAAAATCAGGTTGGGCTAAGATCACAAGAGAGGGGATTTCTTGAATGCCTACAGGGTGGCTTTTTAGAGCAGCTTGTGCTTGAGCCTACTCAGGGAAAGGCTATCTTAGATTGGGTGAGGTGTAGTAACCCAGATTTTATTAGGGAGCTTAATGTAAAGGAACCCTTAGAAGACAGTGATCATAATATGATTGATGTCATCGCAGGGTCCTGAGAGAGGTTGCTGAAGAGATAACGGATACATTGATCATGATCTTTCAGGAATCACTTGATTCTGGCATGATCCCAGAGGAGTGGAAGATTGCTAATGTCATTCCACTCTTTAAGAAGGGAGGAAGGCAAATAAAGAAATTTATAGGCCAGTTAGCCTAACGTCAGTGGTTGGGAAAGCGTTGGAGTCTATTGTTAAGGATGAAGATTCAGAGTACTTCAAGTCTAATGATAAGATAAATGAAAGTCAGCATGGTTTCTGTAAAGGGAAATCTTGCCCAATAAATCTGTTCTTCGAGGAAGTAACAAGCAGGAAGGACAAAGGAGAGGTAGTGGATGTCATTTACTTAGATTTTAAGAAAGCATTTGAAATGGGGCCACACGAGGCTGCTTAACAAGATAAAATCCTACAGCATTATATGAAAGATGCGGGCATGAATAGAGGTGTTAGCCAGAAGAAACTGCAGCGGAAGCAGACAAGCCAGTTGTCTTAGTTTTCCCCCATTTTGTGGACGCTAAAATGATTCTTGCTCTTGGATAATCTAATAGACACAGGAAGCTTCAGGTAATGATCTGCTAAACCCGAGACCATTCTCAAACAAATAGCCATTTATTATGTAAAGGGCGTGGACTCTGAATTGATTCTTGACTCTGGGATAATCTAATCAGAGCAATAAACCTGAGACCATTCTCAGAGGAGTGGCTATTTGTTATGTAAATTGCCAGACCTACCAAAGAAGTCATCTGTAATCTCGTTAGACTCCATCTGGGTTGCCTCATTTAACTGGGTTGGACCAGTCAGTGTAAGGGCACAAGTACACAAGGCTGGGGTGGGCAGAACCATGAAACAATGTTGGTTGTAGCCCTGTACAATGACTAGTAGGAAGGTCACTCAGGTAGGTCAGGTGATTCTGAGCCAATGGGATGGAAATCCAATGGCTCAATCGATGAGGAACAGTGTCAGACTCAGGAGCTATAAATACGCAGGGGCAATAACTCTCCAGCAGCCAGAGACCAACCATTGGAGATAAGTAGGACACCAGAGACATGTGGAGATTGGGACCACGAGGAATGCCTGGGCAGCATAGACTCCTTTCCCAGGTAATACCTTTTCTCTTCATTGACTGTTAATGGGGGGTCAGGGGTTCTAGTAGGATGCACACAGGTAATGTAGATAGAGTGTGAACCCATGTACTTTTTAGTTGAGACAATAAAAGTTACTTGTTGATACAGATTCTCTGAGCCTCATTGATCTTCATTACAAGGAGCGATTCTTGTTACAGAGGAATGGCTGACAGACAAGAGGCAGTGAATGGGAATAAAGGGGCTTTTTCTGGTTGGCTGCCAGTGACTAGTGGTGTTCCTCAGGGGTCAGTATTGGGACCACTACTTTCCACATTGTTTGTCAATAATTTGGATAATGGAATTGATGGCCTTGTGGCAAAGTCTGCTGATGATGCAAAGATAAGGTGGAGGGGTAGGTAGTGCTGAGGAAGCAATGTGATTGCAACAGGACTTAGACAAATTGGAAGAATGGGCAAAAAAGTAGCAGATGGAATACAGTGTTGGGAAATGTATGATAATACATTTTGGTAAAAGGAACAATAGTTCAGACTATTATCCGGATGGGGAGAAGGTTGAAACATCAGCATCAGTAAGATGAAAGAACTGATTGACTTCCAGAAGGGTAAGATGAAGGAACAGATACCAACCCTCAGAGGGATCAGAACTGGGGAGGGTGAGCAGTTTCAAGTTCCTGGGTGTCAAAATCTCTGAGGATCTGAGATATCTACATATTTGGTCTCAACATATCGATGCAGTTATAAAGAAGGCAAGATTAAAGTCTGTCACAACCCTTCAGGCCAGTGCTTATGCCAGTTTCCATGGTGTGAAGTGATTGAGAGTATGAGACTCCCCCTCCCCCCGGATAGGATGCCAGTCTATCGTGAGGTTAACCCCCAGCATTTTTGCTGGTACCTATTCTCAGCTGGGTAGACTGGATCATTGTGTGGTTAAGTGCCTTGCTCGAGGACACACACGCTACCTTGGCCAAGGCTCGAACCCATGACCTTCAGATTGCTAGTCCAACACCCTAACCACTCGTCCACGCACCACACATAAAGAAGGCAAGACAGTGGCTATACTTTATTAGGAATTTGAAATGATTTGGTATGTCAACAAATACACTCAAAAACTTCTATAGATATACTGTGGAGAGCATTCTGACAGGCTGTGGCATTGTATGGTATGGGGAGGGCGGATACGGCACAGGACCAAAAGAAGCTGCAGAGGATTATAAAATTAGTCAGCTCCATCTTGGGTACAAGCCTACAAAGTACCCAGGACATCTACAAGGAGCGGTGTCTCAGAAAGGCGGCGTCCATTATTAAGGACCTCCAGCACCCAGGGCATGCCCTTTTCTCACTGTTACCATCAGGTGGGAGGTACAGGAGCCTGAAGGCACACACTCAGCGATTCAGGAACAGCTTCTTCCCCTCTGCTGTCCGATTCCTAAATGGACATTGAACCCTTGAACACTACCTCACTTTTTTAATATATGGCATTTCTGTTTTTTGGCACAATTTTTTAATCTATTCAATACATGTATATTGTAATTGATTTAGTTATTTATCTATCATTATTATTACTTTATTTTTTTTCCTTCAACATTATGTATTGCATTGTACTGCTGCTGCTAAGTTAACAAATTTCACGTCACATGCTGGTGATAATAAACCTGATTCTGATTCTGACATCAGAGGTGCAGAGGGACTAAGGAGTCCTCTTGCAAGAAGATTAATTTACAGATGAGTCAGTGGTAAAGAAGGCAAATGCAAAGTTGGCATTTATTTCAGGGGGAATAGAATATAAAAGCAAGGAGATAATGCTGAGGCTTTATAAGACACTAGTCCGGCTGCACTTGGAGTTTTGCCAACAGTTTTGGGCCCCATATCTCAGAAAGGATGTGTTGTCATTGTAGAGAGTCCAGAGGAGGTTCACAGGGATCATTCCAGGAATGAAGAGATTAATATATGGGGAGCATTTGGCAGCTTTGGGCCTGTACTCACTAGGATTTAGAAGAATGTGGTGGGCGGGAATCTCATTGAAACCTATTGAATGTTGAAAGGACTAGATAGGGTGGATGTGGAGAGGATGATTCCTCTGGTGGGGATATCCAGAACATGAGGGCGCAGTCTCAAACTTGAGGGGCGACCTTTTAGAACAGAGGTAAGGAGGAATTTACTTAGCCAAAGAGTAGTGAATCTGTGGAATCTCTGCCACAGACTGCAGTGGAGGCCAAATCCCTAGGTATATTTAAGGCAGAATTTGCTAGTTTCCTGATCGGTCAGGGCATCAAATGATATGGCGAGAAGGCAGGTGTATGGGTTTGAGTGGGTTCCAGGATCAGCCTTGGTGGAATGATGAAGACTCAATGGGCTGAATAGCCCAATTCTGCTTCTACGTCTTATGGTCTTACCATGCTCTCAAACAAGAGAAAATCTACAGATGCTGGAAATCCAAGCAACACACTCAAGATGCTGGAGGAAATCAGCAGGCCAGACAGAATCTATGGAAAAGAATATGGTCGATGTTTCAGGCTGAGACTCTTCATCAGGGCTAGAGGAAAAAAAAAATGAGCAGTCAGAGTTAGAAGGTGGGTGAAGGGAGGAAGAAACATTATATGATAGGTGAAACCAGGTGGGGGTAGTGTGAAGTAAAGAGCTGGGAAGTTGATTGGTGAAAGAGATAAAGGGCTGGAGAATACAGCGGGTATCTGATAGGAGCGGACAGAAGCCAATGGAAGAAAGAAAAGTGGGGGAGTACTAGAGGGAAGTGATGGGCAGGTAAGGAGATAGAGTGAGAGAGGGAAATGGGAATGGGGAAATAGTGAAGGAAAGAAGAGTGGCATTACTGGAAGTTTGAGAAATTGATGTTCATGCTATCGGGTCAGAGGCAACCCAAACAATTTACCACCTCCTCTTGAATGCCGAGCAACTGAACCTTCTTGACCAACCTCCAATGCAGGAAGGACCTTGTCAAATACCTTACTAAAGTCCATGTAGACATCTACCTGCTTGGTCTTCATCATCCTTTCTGGTAACTTCCTCAAAAAGCTATATAAGATTGGTCAGGCATGACCTACCACGCACGATGCAATGCTGACTATCCTTAATCAGTCCATGTCTATCCAAATGCTTGTATATCCAGCCCCTCAGAATACCTTCCAAGAACTTTCCCACTACTGATGACAGGCTCACTGACTTATAGCTTCCAGGTTTACTTTTAGAGCCTTTCTTGAACTGCAGAACAACATTGGATATCCTCCAATTTTTTGGTACCTCACTTGTCACTAAAGATGATTTTAAATATCTTTGCTAGGGCCCCAGCAATTTCTGCACTTGCCTCCCACAGGGTCTGAGGGAAATCCTTGTCAGGCCCTGGGGATTTATCCAACCTAATTTGCCTCAGGAAAGCAAACATTTCCTACTCTGTAATCTGTATCGATTCCATGAAGTTGATGCAGCTTTCCCTCATTCCTATAGACTCTGTCTTTGTCTCTTTATTTAATTTATTTAAGACCTTCCCCCATCTCTTTTGGCTCCACATATGGATTACCATTCTGGTCTTCCAAAGGGCCAGTTTTATCCCTTGCAATCCTTTTGTTCTTAACATCTCTGAAGAATCCCTTAGGGTTCTCTTTCACCTTGTCTGCTCAACAACCTTGGTGCCTTCTTTTAGCTGTCCTGATATCTTTCTTAAGTGTTCTTGTGGATTCTTTATACTCCATAAGCACCCAATTTGTTCCTACCTGCCTATGCCTACAATGCATATTTTTTTCTTAACCAGGGCTTCAATAACCAAGGTTCTCTACATCTGTTGTCTTTACCTTTTATTCTGACAGGCACACTCGTATAAGCTTTGTACTCTTAAAAATTTCACTTTTTAAGGCTTCCCACTTACCAAGTACACTTTTGCCAGAAAATAGCCTGCCCCAATCCACACTTGCCTGGTGCTTTCTGGTACCAGCAAAATTGGCCTTTCTCCAACTTAGAATCTCAACCCATGGACCAGACCTATCTTTTTGCATATTTGCTTTGAAACTAATGTCATTGTGATCACGAGATGTAAGGTGTTCCCCTACACAAATGTCTGTCACCTGCCCTGTCTCATTCCCTGTTAGTAGATCAAGTATCACACACCCTCTTTTTGGGACTTCTACGTACTGGTTACGGAAACTTCCCTGAAAACATTTGAAAATTCTTTCTCATCTAGTCCTATTACAGTATGGGAGTCTCAGTCAATATATGGAAAGTTAAAATCACCTACTATAACAACCTTGTGTTTCTTACAATTGTCTGCAATCTCTCTGCAATTTTGTTCCTCTAAATCCCTCGGACTGTTGGGTGGTCTGTAATATAGCCTGATTAACAGGTAATACATTTCTTATTTCTCAGTTCTAGCCATAACGTCACCCAAGATGAATTCTCCAGTCTGTCCTGACTGAGCACTGTCATGATATTTTCCTGACTGGTAATGCCACCCCCTCCGCTCTGTCGTGTCCAAAGCAAACAGCAAAGGAACCCCAGAATAACAAATTATATTTGCTCCTTTCACAGAATGAAGCAAGGCCATTTACATTCTTAATTGAAAAGAATATTTTTTTTCATCAAAAACAGCTAAAAATCATGAGCTAGAAAGGTAGTGGTAAAAAGTACCTGAGGAGTTGAAGGATTGACTCATGGGGAATTAGTTTAATGGCTGATCACTGATGGTACGAGATAGTGATCACAATTCTATCTCCTTTGCTATTGCATTGGAGAGGGATAGGAGCAGACAAGTTAGGAAAGCGTTTAATTGGAGTAAGGGGAAATACGAAGGTATCAGGCAGGAACTTGGAAGCCTAAGTTGGGAACAGATGTTCTCAGGGAAATGTACGCAGAAATGTGGCAAATGTTCAGGGGATATTTGTGTGGCGTTCTGCATAGGTATGTTCCAATGAGACAGGGAAAGGATAGTAGGGTACAGGAACTGTGGTGTACAAAGGCTGTTGAAAATCCTGTCAAGAAGAAAAGAAAAGCTTACGAAAGGTTCAAAAAAACTAAGTAATGATAGAGATCTAGAAGATTATAAGGCTAGCAGAAAGGAGCTTAAGAATGAAATTAGGACAGCCAGAAGAGGCCACGAAGAGGCCACGAGACACCCTTGGTGAGCAGGATTAAAGAAAACCCAAAGGCATTCTACAAGTATATGAAGCGCAAGAGGATAAGACATGAGAGAATAGGAGCAATCAAGTGTGATAGTGGAAAAGTGTGTATGGAACCAGAGGAGATAGCAGAGGTACTTAATGAATAATTTGCTTCAATAATCACTGCGGAGTAAGATCTTGGCGATTGTAGGGATGACTTACAGTGGATTGAAAAGCTTGATCATGTAGACATTAATAAAGAGGATGTGCTGGAGCTTTTGGAAGGCATCAAGTTGGATAAGTCTCCGGGACTGGACGAGATGTATCCCAGGCTAATGTGGGAGGTGAGGGAGGAGACTGCTGAGCTTCTGGCAATGATCTTTGCATCATCAATGAAGACGGGAGAGGTTCCGGAGGATTGGAGGATTGCAGATGTTGTTCCCTTATTTAAGAAAGGGAGTAGAGATAGCCCAGGAAATTGTAGACCCGTGAGTCTTTCTTCAGTGGTTGGCAAGTTGATTGCAAAGATCCTGAGAGACAGGATTTATGAACATCTGGAGAGCCATAATATGATTAGGAATAGTCAGCATGGCTTTGTCAAACACAGGTCGTGCCTTACGAACCTCATTGAATTTTTGAGGATGTGACTAAACACATTTATGAAGGTAGAGCAGTAGATGTAGTGTATATGGATTTCAGCAAGGCATTTGATAAGGTACCCCATGCAAGGCTTATTGAGAAAGTAGGGAGGCACGGGATCCATGGGGACCTTGCTTTGTGGATCCAAAATTGGCTTGCTCACAGAAAGCAAAGAGTCTTTGTAGAAGGGTTATGTTCTGTATGGAGGTCGGTGACCAGTGATGTGCCTCAGGGATTTGTTCTGGGACCCTTTCTCTTCGTGATTTTTTTATAAATGACCTGGATGAGGAAATGGAGGGATGGGTTAGTAAATTTGCTGATGATGCAAAGGTTGGGGGTGTTGTAGACAGTGAGGAGGACCGTCAAAAGTTACAGTGGGACATCAATAGGATGCAAAACTGGGCTGAGAAGTGGCAGATGGAGTTCAACCCAGATAAGTGTGAAGTGGTTCATTTTGGTAGGTCAAATATGATGGCAGAATATAGTATTAATGGTAAGACTCTTGGCAGTGTGGAGTATCAGAGGGATCTTGGGGTCCAAATCCATAGGACACTCAAGGCTGCTGTGCAGGTTGACTGTGTGGTTAAGAAGGCATACGGTGCATTGGCCTTCATCAACCATGGGATTGAGTTTAAGAGCTGAGAGATAATGTTACAGCTATATAGGACCCTGCTCAGACCCCAGTTGGAGTACTGTGCTCAGTTCTGGTCACCTCACTACAGGAAGGATGTGGAAAGTATAGAAAAGGTGCAGAGGAGATTTACAAGGATGTTGCCTGGATTGGGGGGGGAGCATGCCTTATGAGAATAGGTTGAGTGAACTTGGCCTTTTCTTGTTGGAGCGACAGAGGATGAGAGGTGACCTGATCGAGGTGTATAAGATGATGAGAGGCATTGATCGTGTGGATAGTCGGAGGCTTTTTCCCAGGGCTGAAATGGCTAGCATGAGAGGACACAAGGTTTTAAGGTGCTAGGAAGTAGGTACAGAGGAGATGTCAGGGGTAAGCTTTTATAAAAAATAAAAGAGTGGTGAGTGTGTGGAATAGGCTGCCAGTGATGGTGGTGGAGGCAGATACGATTGGGTCTTTTAAGAGACTCCTGGATAGGTACATGGAGCTTAGAAAAATAGAGGGCTATGGGTAACCCTAGGTAATTTATAAAGTAAGTACATGTTCGGCACAGCATTGTGGGCCAAAGGGCCTGTATTTTCTGCTGTATGTTTTCTATGTTTCTAAGTTTCTATGAAATTAGAGAAACATAAGGAATTGTGCACTATAGAAATCATGTAAGCTTGGAGCTCAGGAATCATTGGCAGGGACTGGGCTGGAACTGTGATGGGTAAAAGGATATCTGTGAAACAATGATCTTTCCTAAATGTAACACATTAGATTTGAGAGAATAAAATGGCTTTCCACTGACAAGAGTACCAAATTCAATAATTCAGTAATTCCAGAGCAGTAGCTTGGCACATGTTTTAGTGCATTAGATTCTAAGTTTTCTTGTTGGACTAGAGGTGTTAAATTTCCCTGCAGGAAGACTACATAATTGAGTTTTGTTTCAATGGCAAACTTATTGAGTCCCAAGCAGAATAACATCAGTACTGTTCGCCAATATCTTTTATTCTAAACTCTAAACCTAATCTCTCTTTTCTGACAATTTAATTTATGACGTAAAAATGGCATGTTTGGTGTCATGATGGCATGAACCTGACTGGATGGTCAGTAAAACAGAAACTTTTTTTGCTGTATCTTTGTACAGGGGACAATAGTAAACTGATAAAAACATCTAATTTTTTTATGTCACTTTGATGGAACTATTCAAGGTACTGATTACAGGTTTATTGCCAAAATGCTGTAGGCTTTGGACAAACGAAGAGAGGTATACAGGAATTACATATACAGCTACAATGGTTAGTGAAACATTTTCTCTGTATTGGTGGATTCACATTTATAGAACTAGTTGACACTTAGATATGTGTGCTTAAGGATATCAGCCAATTAACAATAGATTACATTTCTGCAGGAAAGGACTAACTGATGTCAGCTTTGAGAGCACAGAAATCATAAACTTCCTGAGATATTGTAGGGCTGTCATACTTACTATGCAGTGATGTCAGGCACCTCATGGCATCCGGCAGAAGCGAACTAGCTTCCTACAGTTTCTCCCTATTTTCCACCTTCATCCTGAATTAGGGTAAGTCACAGATTTTATGTCCTATTCACAGACTCATTCCTTTCTTGCATGGTGGTACTAGAATTGTGGTTTTCCATTTTCCAGAACCATATGAAATCTGAGGAGCCCCTGAATCAAGGAAAATTTGATAGCTTACGATTAAACACATCCAATATTTCTGTGGTTACTTCCTTTGAGATTCCAAAAATTCTCCAGGTCTCAGCCTATGGCAAAACTTTGATGCCTATTCTTTCAAATTGATATCATCTTTAAATTTTATGGTTAGCCATGGATGGTGCATCCTGGTCAAGGAGTCTTTCTTTCTCATTGGAGCCTACCTTTTTGGAGCCGATTTGGAGAAATCAAGAGTGGCTTCAGGCAGGGCAGTGAAATCTGGGCCCGGAGTGAGTTGCTGGGTGACATTTTCTAGGCCTAGAGCCTTTGGCTGTAGTGGTGCCTGGGTCCTAGTGTGAGCTACAATACTCAGTCCTCTCTCTATGGCGCAGAGGCTATGAAGACTGCCTCTGGTTGCTGTGCTCTGTGCACACTAATATGATGGACTGATACCAAGGCTTGGGTCTACTCCGTAGTACTCCAGGGTTCAGATCTAAGGATTTATTTTGGTTCAGAATGTTGTTGCTTGCTTCTCTTGTTTGCACGATTTGTGTTTTTTCTCCTTTCTCTGCGCATTAGGTATTGGTCTTTAGTTTTTTTACTTGGGTTCTTTTGGGTTTCTTGCATTGTGGCTACCTGTCAGCAAGCAAGTCTCAAGATGTACAATTTATACATTCTTTGATAATAAATGTACTTTGAATACTTTGTTGAATTTTGTTGGATATCTCTTTAAACTTGGCTCACTGATAATTTACCAGCCTACTCTTAAATTTATTTTTTCCATACCATTTCATTCTCATACAATTTAATAGTCTTTATTCAAGTTTAAAATACCAGTTTCAGAGTCAAGTTTTTCAGTCTCAGACCCATATTTGAAATTTTACCCTGCTATGATCATTCTTTCCCAAAGGACCCTTTGCTAGGAGCTCGTGAATTAATCCTGTTTCATTTCATAATACCAGAGTTAAAGTCACTTGCTCTTTGCTTGGTTCTTTTGCATATTGTTCTAAGAAGCTCAGCTGAATACTCTCTATGAACTTATTCTCCAAGTTACCCTTGCCAACTTGAAATGTCCAAACTATATGATATTTAAAATTACCTCTATTTCAAAAATGCTCAATTATTGTTTGATTTATACTCTCTTATAAGCATTGTTACTGTATCCATATTCTCCTTCCACCATTGATGTCTAACCATTGCTTTTAATTTCCTAGACTCAAAATGATTCTGTATTTTGAGTTCTAAGCCCTTTTCATTCCTTACTACTATAGTGATCTCACCCTTCAGTAAGAAATTTATCCCACTTCATTTTCTTTGCTACCTCCCTTCTAAAATAATACAAGGTACCTCTTCCTATAGATGCTGCCTGGCCTACTGCATTCCACCAGCATTTTGTGTGTGTTACAAGGCACTTAATATTCAGTTGCCAGTTTGGTTACCTTGTAACCATGACTGCATTGTCTATCAAACCATTCCCACTTATTCTATTTGTTCTCCCAATAGCATTAGTAGTCAGATTAAAATAAAACTTTAATGTTACATTACCATTTTCTCTTTCTTTGACTCTACCAACTTGAGTGGAGCACCAACACAGAGGCTGTATACAAGAAGGGCCAGAGTTGCCGCTACTGCCTGAGGAGACTGAGGTCCTTTGGAGTATGCCGTCAGTATCTCCAGTTGAACTCTGTCTTTTTGTATGTTACCCGTGCCCCCCCCAGCTGTCAGTCTGTGGTGTTGTATTGCCATGTGCTTCTGTCCCCGTTCCTGCTCTACTCCGGCCCCTGTATTACTGAGTAGTCCCTCTCTCATCTGCTTCTCATTATTACCTGTATTGCTGCCACCTGTGTCTCATTGTGCTCCACCTATCATCTGCCTCTGTTTATTGCTCAGTGTAGTTCAGTCCTGTGTTGTCACCTATTTGTTTCCAGATTGTGCCAGTGAATTTTCCTGAGCCTTTCCAGCATTCATATCTGTACTCTGTCCATCTGAATATCGACTCTGCCTGTTTCCTGATTCTGTTTTTTGGATTTCTCTGAATGTTTTGATCTCTACCTGAACTTTGATGCTGACTTTGTTTGCACCTTGGGTTTTGTTACTCAATTAAAATCATTGTGTACACAGTAATGGGTCTGTGATTGGATCCCTGCTCCAGTGTCCTGACATACTCAGACCTTTCCTTCACATGTTCTACCAGTCCATTGTCACCAGTACAATCTTCTATGCTGTGCTAGGGCAATGGCATCAACATGGGTGATACCAACAGACTCAATAAACTGACTAGAAAAACGGGTTCTGTTGTTAGAGTCAAACTGGACACACTAGAGACTGTAGTAGAACAAAGGAGCCTGTGGAAAACCCTGGCAATTCTGGACAATGTTTCTCACCCTCTGCATGCCACCTTGGCTGAACAGAGGAGCACTTTTAGTAATAGACTAAGACAACTACACTGCTCCAAAGAGCACTATATGAGGTCATTCTTACTTTTGGCCAATAGACTGTATAATGACTCAACCTATGGCCGGGGGAGTGATGACCCCCTCCTGTTAGACTCTCTGAGGTAACTTTTTTTTAAATTCTTTCTAGTTCTCTTCTAATATTTATAGCTGTGCACTTGTAATGCTACTATGACACAGTAATTTCCTTTGGGATCAATAAAGTATCTATCTTGCTGGTTCACTCAGCCCCCATTATCCCTGACACAGTCGTGCTCAGATGCATTTGCCTTCCATTTCTGCATGAGAAATAAAAGATGGTGGATTAGCTTTATTTAATATTTTTAAAGCTCAATAAGCACAGAAGTGACAGATTAGAGAGTAGGTGGCAATGACAAGAGGATAGAATTACATCAGTAATTTAATGATAGAGAAGGCTTGAGGAGCCAAATGATCAACTTCAGCCTCTAATTTGTATGGCTGCAAACTTTTTCTGGGTGAGACTGTGGTACCTTTGAATAACATTAAAATAAAAAATTTGATTTTGCTGCTCATGGTGTTGTTTTCAGCACATCAGTTTAAGCCTGAGAGACAATCTCTCATCTTCTGACAAGTACAGCACAACCTTTCAGATCCCATCATCCAAGCTTACCCCTCCATTCTCAAGGTATCAGGAATGAGTCACTTAAGAATGGAGTGTTATACCAATAACAACCGTCTCATGAGGTCTTATAGAAAGCAGTAACTCAATACAGCTAGATATTTTCCAGTGTATAAAGGGCCCCCTGGGTCCCCTCTGACATAAGCATTATGTCATAGCCAAAAATGTTGACTCACAAATCAAGCATTTTGTTAGGCAGGAGGAGAAGATGGCAGCGCGATGCAGCGCACGTAGCTCTCTGGTGAAATGATATCGTATTTGTAAGTAGGACGCCGTGCACAATTCTGATTTGATGGAGACAGACGTGAGAAGCACAGAGGAACATCTGGAGAAATTTCTGAAATGCTCGGTTCGCTGCCATTGCTACTGCACAATTGAGAATCTCCAGAGGGAAGGCCCCAAGATCCCCGGCTTTGCCTGCTGCTGGCGACCAAGGCTGGGGTCGAAGCGTTCGGCAGAGGTGGTTCTCGGTACTCGGTGTCGGAGGGCTGATCAGAGTTCGAAGTTTTCGGACAACTCAGAGTCGGACTGTGGTCGGGCACGGCAGGGAGAGTTTTCTTCTTTTTCCTGTCTGCGTGAGATGTGGGACTTTCGAGAAACTTTGAACTTTTTTACTGTGCCCATGGCCTGTTCTTCATCAAGTTATGGTATTGTTGCACCATTGTAACTGTATGTTATAACTATGTGGTTTTTGTTAGTTTTTCGGTCTTGGTCTGTCCTGTGTTTCTGTGATATCACACTGGAGGAATATTGTATCATTTCTTAATGCATGCATTACTAAATGACAATAAAAGAGGACTGTGTGTCCTCATAATCTAATCTAAATGTAGAACTACACTGACAACCCCACTCTGTCAATACAATCACCTTGTGAGTACTTATGTGTCATCTTGTTCCTGAATTAAAATGAAAACTTTGTACAGGCTCAGAGTGATTAGTCGACCTGAGAAGTTAAAAAAACTTTCAAATCTAAAAAGGAATCTCTTCATTGCCAGTTAAGATGCAAAGTAGGTTAGACTTAAAGGGAATATTTTTATTCCTTTCAATAGTTTCAGTGTGCTAAAACAGATTAACTGATAAACACCATCTGGAATCCCAGCAAAATATCTATGGAGTGTAAAAGTGTGCCTTTGCTAGCTTAATTTTGCTATTACATTAATTGTCAGCATAAAGCACAATATCCATTTCCATAAAAGCAGCCAGCATTGTGCTGTTTACTGTAAACAAAACAGCTCTTCAATCCTTAATTGCTCTTTCCCGAGTAAACAAATTATTTTATGTTTCTGGCCCTTTGATAATTGATATATTTCCCATATGAATGGAATTCAGTGTGGCTTTCATGGCTGTCAGACATTTAAAGGAAAGGAGGAAATGAAGGGAGGTGAGGGGGAGAGAGGGGAGGAACTGAAGGTATGGAGCAGGGCAGGCAGGGAGGCATGAAGAGGAATGGAGCAGAACAAGATGGAGGGTGAGGGAGAATCACAGGGGGTGTACAAGACAAAAGGGAAGAAGGCAGATTTCAAGGTAAGAGTACAGTGGAGTTGAGCTAGGTTTTAGGGTTTGGAATGTTGATGAAAAAAGGATTTATAATGCATCTTTAGATCACAGTTAGCATCCTCAACATGAAATTAACAATTCTGTAAGCAACAAGAACACTCT
Organism: Mobula hypostoma; assembly: GCF_963921235.1. Classification (NCBI taxonomy): domain Eukaryota; kingdom Metazoa; phylum Chordata; class Chondrichthyes; order Myliobatiformes; family Myliobatidae; genus Mobula; species Mobula hypostoma. Next base: position 83,689,509 of record NC_086108.1, on the reverse strand, counting down.
ACAATATTTGTCACGAAATGTAATCTCTTGTAAAGTTAATTACATTTGACACACTGAATTAAAATCTGTTTCTGGTGATCAAACACACACAAATACTATACATACGCAACTCCATAATCAACGAAGCAAGTACAAAGAGGAAGTAAAATATTGACATTCTAACAGAAATATGTTAAGTCATGCACGTTTGATGATTTAGTACTGGGTTTGTGTACTTGATGCATGCTGAGTAAATTATGTAGACTATAAATATTTTTGCACCTACTTTAGTTGTTGATCTGGGAATGAATGCTGGGCACACTGATGATGTCATCACAGGGGGCGAATGATGCAGTGGAAATGACACTAATGCTAAGGTGATCTGATGTCAAGGGGTGATCAGTGCATTTTCCTGAAGGTCACGGCTTCCAGTGGAAATTGGCATAGTTGCATTGAAATATGCATATTGTCAGGTGCAACTTCTCAAGTAAATCCAGGGAGGAGCAGATAAGGGCTATTAAAGTGAAAACTACATCTCATCATGCCATTTTCCCCCAGGAAGATTATCTAATCAGCCATTCTAGTTAGCCTCATGCTACCCCGCCCCCCCCCCACCTTTATCTATTACCCCTGTCAATCCACTACACTGTTAACACTTTAAATGACACTTTATAATGCTGTTTACATTGTTAATACATCTGGTATTCATGTATTTATGCACATTCTATTCCATATCCATGCTTTAACTTCTACCTTTATTTTTACTTAATCCTTTATTCTTTATAATTGTTGAATGCTGTCTTTTGTTGCATGTCACACCAACACACAATAGCAGATTCCTAAGACATGTGAATGTATATAGTGAATGAAGTTATTCCCTGACCTTTGATGAAGTGCAAAGTAGTGAGCTGGGTGCCTGCAATTTAGAGATAAGTTTAAGATCAGCACGAATGCTGGTCTTCAAGAAGATACAGACAAGGGAGGAGGAGAAATGCTTACGGTACTGCTTTGCCCAGTCCACGGACACAGTATTCATTTCATTTTCAAGTCTGAATGAATATGCCACAGTTGTCACTGACTTCATTAAACCCGTGCGGATGAGTGTGTGCTTACGAGAACATACCATAAATACACAAATCAAAAGCCGGGGATGAACCAGGAGATTCGTAGTCTGCTGAGGACTAGATCTGCGGCATTAAAGTCTGAAGACCCAGGACTACAAAAGAAGGCCAGGTACAAAGTATGGAGGACTATCTCAAGAGGGAAAATAACAATTCAGATTGAATTTATAGATGGAATCAGATGCACATCAACTCTGGCAGGCTTTTCAGACCATTGCTACCTATAAAGAGAAACCCAACGTCATGTCTGGCAGTGATATTTCATTGCCAGATGAGCTCAACACCTTTTATGCTCACTTTGCAAGGGAGAATTAAACAACAGCTATGTGGATCCCTGCAGCATCCAGTGACCCTGTGATTCCTGTCAGAACATCTTTCAACAGGTCGAATCATTGCAAGGCAACAGGCCCCGATGGCGTACCTGGTAAGGCTCTGAAAACCTGTGCCAACCAACTGGTGGGAGTGCTCAGAGACATTTTCAATCTCACACTGCTGCAGTCAGAATTTCCACCTGCCTTCAAAAGGGCAACAATTATACCAGTGCCCAAGAAGAGCAGAGTGAGCTGCTTCAACAACTATCACCCAGTCACCCAGTAGCTCTCACATCTACAATGATGAAGTGCTTTGAGAGGTTGGTCATGGCTAGAATCAACTCCTTCCTAAGCAAGAACCGGGACCCACTACAATTTGCCTGTCGTCGCAATAGGTCTACAGCAGATACAACCTCATTGGTTCCTCATGCAGCCTTGGATCATCTGGGCAATACTAATACTTATGTCAGAGTGCAGTTTAGTGACTACAGCTCATCGTTTAACACAATCATTCCTACAGATCTGATCAAAAAGCTCCAAAACCTGGGCCTCTGTACCTCCCTCTGTAACTGGATCCTCAATTTCCTCACTGGAACACCATAGCTGGAAATTAACATCTCCACCTCATTGATAATCAACACTAGCGCACCACAGGGATGTGTGCTTAGCCTACTGTTCCACGCTGTCTACGTCCATGACTGTGAGGCGAGGCACAGCTCAAACGCTGTTTATGAATTCTCTGATGACACAACTATCACTGCAGAATTTCAGATAGTGATGAGGTGTACAGGAGTGGGAAAGATCACGTACTTGAGTTGTGTTGCAGCAATAACCTCGCACGCATGTCAGTAAGACCAAGGAATTGACTGTGGACTTCAGATAAAGTAAGATGAGGAAACACACACCAGTCCTCTTTAAGGGATCAGAAGTGCTTGGACGCCAGTGAGTTAGACCGGCTGGAAGGATTGAAAAGGAGAAAAGTTTTTACTTCAGTGCTTTGATCGAGGCACGAGTGCACAAGTGCATTGATGTCAGCAAGTTTGACTGGCGGAAAGAATTTAAAACGAAGACAGCTTTATAGAGTGGGTGGCAGAGTAGAGGGAGTCGGAGTAAGAGGGCTTTTACTCAACAGGTCTTCGGCAATAACAGATCGAAGTGAGGTAAGTAACTTGTGTAGAATAGAAACAGGAAGTACGTCTGTGAGGCAGGTGTTCTGTACTGGGTGTCAGATTTGGGATGTCTGGGAGACTCCCAGCCTCCCGGACGGCCACATCTGCGCTAGGTGCCTCGAGCTGCAGCTCCTTAGGGACCAGGTTAGGGAACTGGAGATGCAGCTCAATAACCTTCGCCTGGTCAGGGAAAGTGAGGAGCTGATAGAGAGGAGCTATAGGCAAGTAGTCACACGGGGGCCTCGGGAGACAGATAAGTGGTTATCAGTCAGGAGAGGGAAAGGTAAGAATTAGACACTAGAGAGTACCCTTGGCTGTCCCCCTTAAGAATAAGTACTCCTGTTTGAGTATTGTTGGTGGGAGGGAGGGAACCTACCTGGGGGAAGCAACAGTGGCCGTGCCTCTGGCACAGACTCTGGCCCTATGGCTCAGAAGGGTAGGGAAAGGAAGAGAATGGCAGCAGTGATAGAGGACTCAGTGACAGAGGGCAGACAGGCGATTCTGTGGACGCAGGAAAGAAAGACAGTTGGTAGTTTGCCTCCCGGGTGCCAAGGTCTGGGATGTTTCTGATTGCGTCCATGATATCCTAAAGTTGGAAGGTGAATAGCCAGAAGCCGTGGCACAAATTGGTACCAACGACATAGGTAGAAAAAGAGAGGAAGTCCTGAAAACAGACTACAGGGATTTAGGAAAGAAGCTGAGAATCAGGACTCCAAAAGGTAGTAATCTCAGGATTATTGCCTATGCCACACGACAGTGAGTATAGGAATAGAGTGAGGTGGAGGATAAATGCGTGGCTGAGGGATTGAAGCGGGGGGCAGGGATTCAGATTTCTGGATCATTGGGATCTCTTTTGGGGCAAGTGTGACCTGTACAAAAAGGATGGGTTGCACTTAATCCTGAAGGGGACCAATATTCTGGCAAGGAGGTTTGCTAAGGCTAGTGGAGAGAGTTTAAACTAGAATTGCTGGGGTGTGGGAACTGAACTGAAGAGACAGAGGAAGGGGCAGTTAGCTCACAAATAGAGAAAGCTTGTAGGCAGTGTGAGAGGGAGTATAGGCAGGTGATAGAGAAGGGATGCGCCCAGACTGGTAGTTTGAGATGTGTCTATTTTAATGCATGAAGCGTCATGAGCAAAGTGTGGATCTGTATTTGGAGCTGTGACGTTGTGGTCATTACAGAGACTTGGATGGCTCAGGGGCAGGATTGGCTACTTAGAGTGCCAGGCTTTAGATCTTTCAGAAAGGACAGGGAGGGAGGCAGAAGAGATGGGGATGTGGCACTGCTGATCAAAGATAGTGTTATGGCTACAGAAAAGGAGGAGGAGGTCATGGAGGGATTATCTACTAAGTCTCTGTGGGTAGAAGTTAGAAATAGGAAGGGATCAATAACTCTACTGGGTGTTTTTTATAGACCACCCAATCGTAACAGGGACATCAAGGAGCAGATAGGGAGACAGATTCTAGAACAAGTGCGGTAATAACAGAGTTGTCCTGTTGGGGGATTTTAATTTCCCCAGTATTGAGTGCCATCTCCCTAGAGCGAGGAGTTTAAATGGGGTGGAGATGATTAGGTGTGTTCAGGAAGATTTCTTGACACAGTCTGTAGATAAGCCTACAAGAGGAGAGGCTGTACTTGATCTGATATTGGAAAATGAACCTGGTCAGGTGTCAGGTCTCTCAGTGGGAGAGCATTTTGGAGATAGTGATCACAATTCTATCTCCTTTGCCATAGCATTGGAGAGGGATAGGAACAGACAAGTTAGGAAAGTGTTTAATTGGAGTAAGGGGAAATATGAAGCTATTAGGCAAGAACTTGGAAGAATAAATTGGGAACAGATATTCTCAGGGAAATGTACAGCAGAAATGTGGCAAATGTTCAGGGGATATTTGCAGGGCGTTTTGCACAGGTATGTTCCAATGAGACGGAAAGGATAGTAGAGTACAGGAACCGTGGTGTACAAAGGCAATTGAAAATCTAATCAAGAAGAAAAGAAATGCTTACGAAATGTTCAAAAAATTAGGTAATGATAGAGATCTAGAAAATTATAAGGCTAGCAGGAAGGAGCTTAAGAATGAAATTAGGAGTGCCAGAAAGGGTCATGAGAAGGCCTTGGCAAACAGGATTAAAGAAAACCTCAAGGCATTCTATAAGTATGTGAAGAGCAAGAGGATAAGATGTGAGCAAATAGGAGCAATCAAGTGTGACAGTGGAAATGTGTGTATGGAACCGAAGGAGGTAGCAGAGGTACTTAATGAATACTTTGCTTCAGTATTCACTACAGAAAGGGACCTTGGTGATTGTGGGGATGACTTACAGCGGACAGAAAAGCTTGAGCATATAGACATTATGAAAGAGGATGTACTGGAGCTTTTGGAAAGCATCAAGTTGGATAAGTCACCAGAACGGGATGAGATATATCCCAGACTACTGTGGGAGTTGAGGGAGGAGATTGCTGAGCCTTTGGCAATGATCTTTGCATCATCAATGCGGACGGAAGAGGTTCCAAAGGATTGGAGGGTTGCAGATATTGTTCCCTTGTTCAAGAAAGGGGATAGAGATAGTCCAGGAAATTATAGATCAGCGAGTCTTACTTCAGTGGATGGTAAGTTGATGGAAAAGATCCTGAGAGGCAGGACCTATGAACATTTGGAGAGGCATAATATGATTAAGAATAGTCAGCATGGCTTTGTCAAAGGCAGGTCATGCCTTACGAGCCTGATTGAATTTTTTGAGGATGTGACTAAACACATTGATGAAGGTAGAGCAGTAGATGTAGTGTATATGGATTTCAGCAAGGCATTTGATAAGGTACCCCATGCAAGACTTATTGAGAAAGTAAGGAGGCATGGGATCCTAGGGGACATTGCTCTGTGGATCCAGAACTGGCTTCCACACAGAAGGCAAAGAGTGGTTGTAGATGGGTCATATTCTGCATGCAGTTTGGTGACCAGTAGTGTGCCTCAGGGATCTGTTCTGGGACCCCTTCTCTTCGTGATTTTTATAAGTGACCTGGATGAGGAACTGGAGGGATGGGTTAGTAAATTTGCTGATGACGCAAAGGTTGGGGGTGTTGTAGACAGTGTGGAGGACTGTCAGAGGTTACAGTGGGACACCGATAGGATGCAAAACTGGGCTGAGAAGTGGCAGTTCGAATTCAACCCAGATAAGTGTGAGGTGTTTCATTTGGGCAGGTCAAATATGATGGCAGAATATAGTATTAATGGCAAGACTCTTGTTAGTGTGGAGGATCAGAGGAATCTTGGAGTTTGAGTCCATAGGACACTCAAAGCTGCTGCGCAGGTTGACTTTGTGGTTAAGAAGGTATATGGTGTATTGGCCTTCATCAACCTTGGGATTGAGTTCAAAAGCTGAGAGGTAATGTTACTGCTATATAGGACCCTGGTCAGACCCCACTTGGGGTACTGTGCTCAGTTCTGGTCACCTCACTACAGGAAGGATGTAGAAACTATCAAAAGGGTGCAGAGGAGATATACAAGGATGTTGCCTGGATTGGGGAGCATGCCTTATGAGAATAGGTTGCGTGAACTTGGGCTTTTCTCCTTGGAGCGACGGAGGATGAGAGGTGACCTGATCAAGGTGTATAAGATGATGAGAGGCATTGATCATGTGGATAGTCAGAGGCTTTTTCCTCGGGCTGAAATGGCTAACAGGAGAGGGCAGAGTTTTGAGGTGCTTGGATGTCGGTACAAAGAAGATGTCAGGGGTAAGTTTTTTACGCAAAGAGTGGTGAGTGCGTGGAATGGGCTGCAGGCAATGGTGGTGGAGACAAATACAACAGGGTTTTTTAAGAGACTCCTGGACAAGTACATGGAGCTCAGAAAAATAGAGGGCTATGGGTAACCTGAGGTAATTTCTGAAGTAAGTACATGTTCAGCACAGCATTGTGGGCTGAAGGGCCTGTATTGTGCTGTAGGTTTTCTATGTTTATAAGTGGAAAAGGTGAGCAAATTCAACATCTCTAAGAATCTATCCTGGGCCTGGCATAGGATGCAGTTACAAAGAAGGCACTATAGTGGCTATATTCCATTATTCCATTAGGAATTTGAGGACATTTTTTCTGTCACCAAAGACAGTCACAAATTTCTACAGATATACTATGTAGAGCATTCTAACTGACTGCATCACCATCTGATGTCGCGGGGCTGGGGGCAGTTTTGGGGGAAGCATTGCACAGGATCAAAATAAGCTGGAGAAAATTGTGAACTCGGTCAACTCCCTCATGGGCACTAGCCTCGCAAGCATCCAGGACTTCTTCAAGGAAACAGCAGCATTCATCATTAAGGACTCCCATCACCCAGGACATGCCCTCTTCTCATTGCTACCACGGAAGAGGTACAGGAGCCTAAAGGCACACACTCAGTGATTCAGAAATAGCTTTTTCCCCTTTACCGTCAGATTTCTGAATAGACATTGAACCCATGAATACTACCTCACTACTTTTTTTCCCTCTTTTTCCACTACTTAATTAATTTAACTTTTTAAATATATATACATACATATACAGTGCCCATAAAAAGTAGTCACTCCCATGGAAGTTTTCATGTTTTATTGCTTTACAACATTGAATCACAGTGGATTTAATTTGGCTTTTTTTGACACTGATCAACAGAAAAAGATTCATGTTAGAGTGAAAACAGATATCTACAAAGCAATCTAAATTAATTACAAATATGAAATACAAAATAATTAATTGCATAAGTATTCACCACTTTCAAATAAGTGTTTAGTTGATGCATCTTTGGCAGCAATCACAGCCTTGAGTCTGTGTGGATAGGTGTCTATCACCTTTGCATATCTGGACACTGCAATTTTTCTGCATTCATCTTTACAAAACTGCTCAAGCTCTGTTAGATTGCATGGGGATCATGAGCAAACAGCCTTTTTCAAGTCCAGCCGCAAATTCTCAATTGGATTGAGGTCTAGACTCTGACTTGTCCACTTCCAGGACATTAACTATGTTGTTATTAAACGCTTCCAGTGTAGCTTTGGTTTATGCTTGAGGTCATTGTCTTGCTGGAAAACAAATCTTCTCCCAAGTCGCAGTCAATTTGTAGACTGCATCAGGTTTTCCTCCAGGATTTCCCTGTATTTTGCTGCATTCATTTTACCCTCTACCTTTACAAGCCTTCTAGGGCCTGCTGCAGTGAGGCATCCCCACAGCATGATGCAGCCACCACCATGCTTCATGGTAAGGGTGGTGTGTTTGTGATGATATGCCAAGCATAGTGTTTAGTCTGATGGCCAAAAAGCTCAGTTTGGGTTTCATCAGACCATAAAACCTTCTTCCAGCTGACTTCAGAGTCTCCAACATGTCTTCTGTTTAAAAAGAGAGCTTCGCAGGTGTTTGGCCATTGCAGAGGCCATTTCTGCAGTGGGAGCAAAACACTGCAAGGAGGTTTCCTGCAGGTCGGCGACACTTGTTTAAAAAGAGAGCTTCGTGGGTGTTTGGCCATTGCAGAGGCCCTATCAGCGGCAGACTAAATAAAAGTACAGGAGGGACAAGTGTGACAGCTATTTGCTGGAGTAGGCCAGTAGCGCGAGGAGAAGCGCCGGGCTTTGGTTCAAAGGAGGCTTCGGCTCGGAGGAGGCATTGGCTCTGGGTAAGTTCCCATTAAGGTTTCCTTTTTGTTTTTCTGTTACTATACCTGGTATGGTAAGTGGCTGCTGTGTGTTCTTTATGCCAGATGCTGGAGTCCTGGGAGACCCAGCGTCTCCCAGGGAACTACATCTGCATGAAATACATCTGGCTGCAGCTCCTTGAAGACCATGTTGGGGATCTGGAGCAGTAGCTGGATGACCCTCAGCTTGTGCGGGAGAGTGAGGAGATAATTTCGTAGTCAACCCTGAAGTTGCAGGAGGCAAGTAGCTGGGTGACTGTCAGGAGGAATGGAAAAGTAAAGATTCCCCTCATAAATAAGTATACTGCTTTGGATACTTTTGTGGGGGATGGCCTCCTGGGGAAATGCCAGGGATACCAGGTTACTGTCAGTGAGCATGGGTCCGTGATGCAAAAGGTAAAGGGGGAGAAGAGGGGAGCGGTACTGATAGGAGACTCAATAGTCAGAGGAACAGACAGGAGATTCTGTGGAAGTGAACGGGACACCCGGATGGTACATTGCCTCCCAGGTGCCAGGGTCAGGGATGTCTCATATTGCGTTCACTACATTTTGGAGAGGGCGGGAGAGCAGCCAGATGTCTTGGTACATATTGGTACCAACGACATAGGAAAGAAAAGCAAAGAGGTCCTGAAAGGAGAATTTACAGAGCTAGGTAGAAAGCTGAGAAGCAGGACTTCCCGGGGAGAAGTTTCTGGATTGCTGCCTGTGCCACACGTCAGTAAGGGTAGAAACAGGATGACTTAGCAGATAAATGCATGGTTGAGAAGCTGCTGCAGGGGGCAAGGCTTCAGGTTCTTGGATCATTGTGATCTCTGCTGGGGGAGGTATGACCTGTTCAAAAGTGACGGGTTGCATCTGAACCCAAGGGGGACCAATATTCTCGCCAGCAGGTTTGTTAGCGCTGTTGGGGAGGGTTTAAACTAATTTGGCAGGGGGGGTTGGGAACTGGAGTGATGGGACTCAGGATAAGATGGATGGTAAAAAAGTAAAGATAGCATGCAGTCAGATTATCAGGAAGAGCAGGCAGGAGGTGGGACTTAAATAATAAAACAGGTGGCTTTGTTGCCAAGTTTGCAAATGGTACAAAGATTGGTGGAGGGGAAGGTAGTGTTGAGGAAACAGGTAGGATGCAGAAGGACTTGGACAGATTAGGAGAATGGGCAAGAAAGTGGCAAATTAAACGTCGACTGTACCTCTTCCTAGAGATGCTGCCTGGCCTGCTGCGTTCACCAGCAACTTTGTGTCTTGGTTAAATGAAATATAATGTTGAAATATAATGAAATAAAATGCATGGTCATGCACTTTGATAGTAGAAATAAATGTGTGGACTATTTTCTAAATGGGGAGAAAATCCAAAAATCTGAGATGCAAAGGGACTTGGGACTCCTTGTGTAGAACACCCAAAGGTTAGCTTGTAAGTTGAGTCAGTGGTGAGGAAGACAAATGCAATGATAGCATTCATTTCAAGAGGTCTAGAATACAAGAGCAGGGATGTGATGCTGAGGCTTTATAAGGCACTGGTGAGGCCTTAAGTATTGTCAACAGTTTTGGGGCCCCTCATCTTAGAAAAGATATGCTGGCATTGGAGAGGATCCAAAGGAGATTCACAAGGATGATTCCAGGAATGAAAGGGTTATCATATGAGGAATGTTTGATGGCTCTGGGTCTGTACTCACTGGGGTTTAGAAGGATGAGGGGGGAATCTCATTAAAACCTTTCAAATGTTGAAAGGCCTCGATGGAGTGGATCTGGAAAGGATATTTCCCATGGTGGGCGAGTCTAGGACAAGAGGACACAGCCTCAGGATAGAGGGGTGTCCATTCAAAACAGATGCAGAGAGATTTCTTTAGCCAGAAGGTAGCAAATTTTGGGAATTTGTTACCACATGCAGCTGTGGAGACCAGGTTGTTGGGCGCATTTAAGACAGAGATTGATAGGTTCTAGATTGGACATGGCATCAAAGGTTATGGGGAGAAAGCCGAGAAATGGGGTTGAGGAGGAAAAAGAAAGGATAAGCCATGATTGAATGGCAAAGCAGACTCGATAGGCCAAATGGCCTAACTCTGCTCCTATGTCTTATGGTCTTCTGGAAAACTCTAGCTGAGATTTCATGTGAGTTTATTTTTTCAACAGTGGCTTTCTCTTTGCAATTCTCCCATAAAGTTGAAACTGGCGGGGCACCCAGGCGACAGTTGTTGTATGTACAGTCTCTCCCACCTCAGTCACTGAAGCTTGTGACTCCTCCAGAGCTGCCGTAGGTCTCTTGGTGGCCTCCCTCACTAGTCCCCTTCTTGCTCGGTCACTCCGTTTTTGAGGACGGCCTGCTGTGCCATATTCTTTCCATTTCCTGATGATTGACTTAACTGTACTCTAAGGGATATTTCATGACTTGGAAATTTTCTTGTTTTAAGTTCAGAGGTGACTGTGCCTTCGCTGTTTTAGCCCCTAGACTGTGGAACAGCATTCTCCTCCCTATCAGATCTGCCCCCTCCCCATCGACTCTTAAGTCCAGGCTCAAAACTTACCTTTATTTTTTGGCTTGTGCCTTGGCTCATGTGTTGTTTATTTTGTGCCTATAAGCTGTTTGCCTTGTTGTTTATATCTGTGTTTCTTGTATTTGTGATTTTAGCTACCTGTTATGGTTTGTACAGCTCTTTGGTCAATATGGGTTGTTTTTAAATGTGCTTTATAAATAAATTTGACTTGACTTGACTATCCATCTCCTGATCTGCACTTTTCAATATAAAACAATAAAACATGAAAACTTCCAAGGGGTGTGAATACTTCTTATAGACATTGTATGTATTTACTGTAATTTACAGTTTTATTATAACGTACTGTATTGCACTGTACTACTGCTGCATAACAACACATTTCATGACATGCCAGCGATCTTAGACCCAATTCTGATTCTGATGACTTGGATTCTGAAAATCAAGCAGACATGATTTTAGATGGAGACAAATGCAGGAATAGATGTATTTAATTGGTAAGTATTCAGAATGAATACTCTGAAGAGCAACTGCAATGCCTCATGGACAGCTTCTCAAGAGCCTGCCAGGACTTCAGCTTGACCATCAGCCTGAAGAAAACCAATGTATTGGGCCAAGGCGTTGAGCAACCCCCTGCCATTACCATCAACAACTACGAGCTGGAGGTAGTTCACAAGTTTATATACCTTGGCCCCACCATCACAGACAGCCTCTCCCTAGACCCTGAGATCAATAGACGGATCGGACGAGCAGCCTCGACATTCGCCAGGCTGACAGAGTCTGGGAGAACAGAAAGCTGATGACGCACACCAAAGTTGCAGTCTACAGGGCCTGCGTCCTCAGCACACTGCATTACGGCAGCGAGACCTGGAGCCTCTACTACAGACAAGAGTGACGACTCAACACCTTCCACCTTCGCAGTCTTTGATGCATCCTGGACATCACATGGACTGACCGAGTCACCAACAATGAGGTCCTGGCCCGAGCCCAGATACCCAGCCTCTTCACCCTGCTCCAACAACGCCGTCTCCGCTGGCTGGGCCACGTACACCGCATGTCAGACGGGAGGATCCCGAAAGACCTGCTATAATGGGAACTGGCCTCTGGCAAGAGAGCACAAGGGCAGCCCCATCTTCGTTTCAAAGACATTTGCAAGAGAGACATGAAGTCACTGAAAATGAACATGGAGAGGTGGGAGGACATCGCAAGTGATCGCTCTCACTGGAGGCTGGAACTACGCAGAGGTCTAAAAAGAGAAGAGAAGCTGAGGCTTGCTGCTGAAGAAAAGTGCACTCGTCAGAAAAACAGCACCAAGATAACACTGGAGGACAGCGCCTTCAAGTGCAGTCGCTGCAGCCGAGACTGTCACTCCCGTGTGGGACTCTACAGTCACAACAGACGCTGTTCTAACACAGCTGAAGCAAGACTTTCCAGGTGCAGATCCATGGTCTTGTGAGACTAACGGATGCCATAACCACCACATTCAGAACGAAGTTCGTTAAGACTTAATAGATAGCTGCAAAATTGCATGGTTAGGTAGAGAAAAGCAAGTGCTACCTCTGCCATGTGAGTGATATTGAAAAGCTAAGAACAGAGTCAGAAGGAACTGGAGGTGTGATGTAGCAAGTAGAGTCCCAAGTTCCATCCCGTCTTCTGATGCTGATCTTGAACCACCCTCATGGTAACTCATTTATGTGAAACAAGTATTGGGCACTAGAGCACAGAAACAAGCCCTTTGGCCCAAACAGTCCATGCCAACCTGTTATTCTGCCTAATCCTCACCTGTTCTATTGCTTGCCATACCCCTCCCATCCGTGTACTTACCCAATTTCTCTTAAATGTTGCAGATGAACTTTCATACTCATACCACCAGAATTATTTAATATATATAGTGAAATGATTCTCAGATAAATGGAAGACCTAGATGGGATAAAAATTGGAGATGTTAACATAAACAATTTCAGATATGCAGATGATACCACCCTAATAGCAAGTGCTGCAGAAGACCTACAAATCCTCCTAGACGAAGTAGTACGAACAAGTGCAGATTTTGATCCAACCCTCAACAGTATATATAAAAAAAAGTATGGTAATTTCAAAACAGCAGGATACTCCCAACTGCCAATTGCACATCGGTAACCAAGAGATTGAACAAAAGACCAGCTTTAATTACCTTGGTAGTTTTATATCACAAGATGCTAGAAGTAAATAAAAATAAAAAGAAAAATTGCCATTGCCAAAATCAACTTCCAAAAAATGAAACCCATTTTTACCAACAGACACATTTCTATGACAACAAGGCTTAGGCTACTAAAATGTTACATCTGGTCAATCTTGCTGTATGCTTCTGAAACATGGACTATAACACCAGAACTCCAAAGAAACTTAGAAGCAGCAGAAATGTGGTTTCTTAGAAGAATGCTGAAAATATCATATAGAGATAGGGTACCTAATGAGTCAGTATTCCAACGTGCCCATACAAAAAGATCTTTAATGAGAACATTAAATGAGAGGAAACTTAAATTCCTGGGCTATGTCATCAGAAAGGGAAAAATAGAATGCCTTACATTACAAGGCTGTATGCCTGGGAAACGCGGAAGAGGAAGATGAAGAAGAAAATATATGAACACTGTGAAAGAACTAACAGATCTAAGTGTGCGAGATATCATTGACACCGCGAGGGATCGTTCGATGTGGAGAGCCATGATCGCCCAAGCGTGTAACGCGTAAGGCACATTAAGAAGAAAACCACCCTCTGAACAAAGATCTTTATCATCGGTTTTTTTCCTCTTTTGGTCACTTGCATATGAAGAGTTGATTTTCTAGTCTCATTCAGGTAGATCAGTCAAAATGAAGATGGATACTTATCCTTAAAATGCCAGTGGAGGGTAATCCAATATTCCTAATCCAATATTTCAATTTCCCTGAACACTGGGTGTATGTTTGAATGAACCAATGAATAATCAAAAGCACTCAGTCAAACTCAGCAAGACAAATTCTTCATATTGTAGTTGAAACCAAATGCCATTTTAAAATTAACAGCCCTACTGAGAGCCTGGTAAATGAAATAGAATTAACCTCTTATCCAAGATGGAGTGGAGATAGACATGCATTTTGAAGAGGATAGCCACCTTTATTTTCAAATGATGATGAATGATTGTAAATAATCAAGAGCAATATTTACCTTTGGGATTGACCGTAAGGACTTTAATTTTTTTTCCAGCCCTGTACACTCTTCTGAAACTGCTAAAGTAACATTTATGTTTTTTTGACATTGGCACTATAATTGATCAGTCTTGATGAAGGGTCTTGGCCCAAAACATAGACTATTTACTCTTTTCCATAGATGCTGCCTGGCCTGCTGAGTTCCTCCAGCATTTTGTGTGTGTTGCTTGGATTTCCAGCATCTGCAGATTTTCTCATATTTGTACCATAATTGATTTAAGTCTTTTGGAGAACCATGTTGAATATAAATAGGCAATGCCTTTATTAAAATAACTCAAAATAATTTGGTTTGAGCAATAATTTATTTATGAGTGCAAATAAATGAAATTAGTATATTGTTTGTTCAAGAAATATAGGTTATTAATAATTATATTTTAATGTTTGTTTTAAACGTGATTACAGAGGGATTTTTTCATTTCCAGGACAAATTGCTTCCTACAACAACTTACACTATTTACATCCACATGTATAGTTTAGCAGCAAAGTGAATCACATTAGATGGCTTTTGTGGGAGTGCATTCAGCTTTATAAGCATTAATATTTTCGCCCAAGGTCTCACTGGTTTTAATGTAATTTCTGTGAATGATGAACATTATTACTTGGCCTTATGCCTTTCCTAAACCAGATCCATGTTTATGATTACATTCGCAATTTGGCCACCCATCTGCAATGGACTGGGTTGATCAGACCCAAACAATTCGAGTGTACAGGAGATGTGGTAATAAGCACCCAAGCACAACAAAGTAACTCAAGCTTAATTTATTACCAGAAAATAGAAAGCACAAATAAAGTACAAAAAATAATACATAGCAAGTTAAAAAGATTTCCACAAAGATTTCATTGCCTATGATTCTTAATCACCAAATGATTGTAGCTGTTGTTGGGAGAACACTGAATTCTGACTCACTCGTGAAACCACCTCTGGGCCCCAGGCACTGATCACAATTTTCAGTCCTCAGTTGAAGTCTGTCAAACTAAGGGAAGGTGTCCCAATAAGTACTAGTTCTACAAGCATAGAGAGGCACACTGAGACAAACTTTTTGATCTTCTGTTCTAATGCCATTAACTCAGCTTAGATTCTTTCATTCAAATAAGACGTACTCAATAACACAGTAATCCACATGCACCTTTAAATCAATTAGATACTTTAGTGATCATTCCTTTTCCTTTAATCTACCAATATTTTGGACACTACATTCCTTGAATTTACAGAAGGGCATTAATTTTACATATAAGTGATAAGCCTGAATACAAAAAAAAATCCATCAAGCCAACTTGACAGACACTAAGAAAGAATCCATCAACCAAAGGGACCAACAGTCACTAGCAGACATCCTCATGATATTGGTGCATGAGAATAAGAGATAACCTAGCTGCTATCAACAAATATTAGGCATTGACAAACCTAGTGCTTACCTTGTACAGACACTCTACAATGTCTGTACAAGGTAAACACAACAATGTAGATTCTACATACTGTGAGCTCAAAAAGAGTTATTTTGTCATTTTGAACAGTTCAGACATTTATCCAATGTTTTAAAAAATAATCTAACACATTTTTGAGGAAGTAGAGAGGCTACAGAAGGACTGAGACAGATTAGAAGAATGGGCAAGAAGTGGTAGATGGAATACAGTGTTGAAAAGTGTATGGTCATTCAGTTTGGTTGAAAGGGTTGACTATTTTCTAAATGGAGAGAAAATACAAGAAACTGGGGTGCAAAGGGGACTTGGGAGACCATGCGCAGGATTCCCTAAGGGTTAATTTGCAGGTTGAGTCTGGGGTGAGGAAGGCAAATGTGATGTCAGCATTCATTTCAAGAGGACTAGAATATAAAAGCAAGGATGTAATGTTGAGAATTTATAAAGAACTGGTGAGGCCTCACGGAGTACTGTGAGCAGTTTTGAGCCCGTTATCTTAGAAAGGATGTGCTGAAAATAGAGAGTGTTCAAATGAGTTTCAGAGAAATAATTCCAGGATTGAATGGATTGTTATGTGAAAAGCACTCTGGGATTTACTGGAATTCAGAAGAAGAAGGGGTGATCTAATTGAAACCTATCAGATAGTGGAAGGTGAAAGGTCTTGATAGAGTGGATGTGGAGAGGATGTTTCCTATGGTGGGAGGATTGAAGTCTATAGGGCACAGCCTCAGTATAGAGGTCAAGTCTTTATGTATATTTAAGGCAGAGGTTGATAGGTTCTTGATTGGTCAGGGCATGAGGGGATCTGGGGGGTAAGGTAGGAGATTGGGGAAAAATGGATCAGCCATGATGAAATGGCAGAGCAGACTTGATACGCCAAATGGCCAAATTCTGCTCCTATATGTTCTGGTCTTATGGTATTACACCATCCCTCCCATTTTTGTGAAAATTCAAACTCTGTCCAATCTTAATTTCTGTTTTTGCCAACTTCTTATTTTTCTCAATGTTTTCACACTTTTTCCTACTGTACAGCACATTATTGTGCTGATGTAATGGATATGTTTTTACAAGATGTGGATTTGGAATATTTTGTGGAACGTTTTCCTTTACTTTCCAGTTAATGGAAACAGCTAAGCAAGGTTTGTGTAAGTCGATTGGTATTGATTTTTTTTTTATGGAGTACAGATTTTGCCCTGCTTAACTCTCTTACAAAAATTCTCCCCTCTAAATTCTCCAAAGCCTTCAATTTCTATTTTGCTGTTTGTCTCATTTCAAAAGTTTTCCCATTCTCACATGGAAAATCCTGGACATCCAACCCATCTAAAGTCTGTTGAGGAATATGGTAGGAATTTTGGAGATAGAAATTTGTCTTTGGTTGTATGTAATATGGTAGCAATTGTCTTCCTGTATTCAGTCTTCTTAAAATCATTCGAGCTGTCTCCACTGACAGAAGTCCCAGGGATACAGGCTGAAGCTTATTCAATATACATCACACATCAGTCTCCTGGATCCTGTCAAAGCACCACCCTATCAAAGCATTATCGTAGAGAAGAAAATAACATGGAAAAGTTTCAGGAAGAACATTTTAGAGCTAAAGGAAATGTTTCCAGAGGTGGAGTGAATGGAGTGGGGAAATGTTGAAATGACCAGAGTCACAGGAGTAAAAAATGAGAGATATGTCACAAAAGGTGGAAGCATGAGGCCATAAAGGGATTTAACTACAGGGATAATATTTAAAATTGAAGGCTTTGGAGAATTTAGAGTTTCAATGCAATAGTGCAAATAATCGTGAACTATATACAATGAGGTATACCTGTGTATGTACAGGTGGACTTGGTTTATAATAGACTAAAATTATATGGGGGGAATTAGAGGATAAACTGGATTCTGAGCCTCTTCTCTGCATTTGAAGGCAAGTAGTGAGGGCATGGTCAGATGTTGGGTTGGAAGACTAGCAAGGTACTCAGGGTCCTGCTATCGGTAAGACCGGAGTTTGAGGTGTTCCGTCATTAGCGAGTCCGGCACTCTAGGCCTGGTGTCAGGGCCTTCAACCAGGATTCTCAACTGTGAATCCTGGGTTAATACCAAGCCCAAAGCTCAATCTGGGTTAATACCAAGCCCAAAGCATTATCAAAGCCCAAAGGTCTATCAGAGGTCTAGATCAAAGCACAAAGTTTGATGTGAACTCCAGAAATCAAGGCCTGATGGTTAAGGACTGTGTCTGCAAATCTCTGTGAGTCTGTTAGGGATGCTGGGGCCCAGTGACTATGAATCCACAATTCTATTGGAGACTGAAGGCTGAAGAAGACGGCACGTCCTTGGTTAAAGGACTGTGGATATGTGATGGAAGGGAGGAACAGGCTTTGATTTGCTGTTGCTGCTTTGACATGTCCTGTTTTGTTGTGTTCTGTGTTGTTCCGCCAAGTATTGTGGTCATATTATGCTGGCATCGGAATATGTGGCGACACTTGCGGGCTGCCCTCAGCACATCCTTGGGTGTCTTGGTTGTTACTACAGAAGACATATTTCACTATATGTTTTGAAGTATATGTGATAAATAAATCTGAATCTGAAATCCAAAATTAGAGAATAGAATGATGGACAACAGCGCTTTAGAATTATCTAGACTGGAGATGAACAATCCACGGATGACGACAGAGTAAGCAGATGAGAAAAAACTGGGAAGACGTTATGATTTTAAAATATTAGATCACACATGTGCTCACACTTAGGAGGAATAAAAAAAACCTGGCCTTTGACTCACTTTCTTCTTCATAGAGTAACTTTATTTCTGTTAAAGTATGATACTTATATAGGAATCCTCCAGACAGAAGCCAGAAGCATCTTTCTACTTCTTCAGACAGGAATTAAAAAAACCGTCACCCCTGTACCTCATTCTGCAGTCAGTCGATAAAGCACAAATACAATAAACAGAGCTTTCTCAGTGAAGAATGAGACATTCTCTCTGCAAAGCCCAAGTATCATTACATTGGAGAAAATCCTATTATCAGCCTGCAAGGATATAAATTTTGCAGCCATTGTCAGCTAATTATTAGAATTAGGCATCAGTGCAAGGATAAATGTCTGCATTTCACCATATGCTGTTGTTTTGCTGTGAAAGTGAGACATACTGACTTTTCATTTAACTTTTCTCTCTTACACCAAAGTAGCTTTATTTTCCATAGCCAAATGTAAGTAGATGGGGTAAGTAGTGGATGATAGTGTAGCCACATACCACAAAAGCTGACATTTTTTGAAAAGCATTTTTGCTTCTTCCTCATTCTGAATTTCAATAATTTCTTCTTGCAAGCTCTCTTCCTGTTCTTCCACCTTGCAAAGAAATGGGTTAACTATCCAGTATGGAATTTTGAGATTGTTCAAATCCTTGAATCAATTCTGAAAATCCTTCTCCAGTGACTGCAGGTGTAAGCAGTACTCTTGCAAATCACCATCTATGAAAGAGAGTACCTAACTTTCCATGCATAGAAACTATGAGAACACTCTTCTCCCACTGTTTTGCTTATATATTTCTAATTTTCTGATAAGAGTTGACACTGCACTTTTTGCCTGGATTAAATTGAAATTCTCACCCTGTAGTTTCATATTCAGAATGTTCGTTTTGTCATACAGATTGGCTAGGTATGCCACATCTCCATGTTCTTCAATCTTGTTTCCCAAACTCTTGTTAACTTTGAGCAATAATTCAACCACAGTGTCAAAAAGATCAAAGAAATGTTTTAAACAGCAGCCTTTTGATATCTAACACATTTCAATGTGAAGAAGCAAGCATTTGCACTCTTCATTAGTTTCTTGGCATAACTGGTGAAGTATTCTGCTACTTAATGGGTAAGCTTTAATTTTGTTAGCAGATATTACAAGAGTTATGTTTGAAAAAGAAATTGCTGGCTGAGGTTTTTGGCTGTGAGATGTTGACAATGAATTACACAATGGAACGCAAACAGACTTGGAATTTCTTTTTTCATAAATCTCACTAAACCGGCATGGCGACCTGTCATATAGGGTGTTCTGTCTGTTGCACAAGAAATCACGTTTCTAATCAAAATACTTGTATCCTCAATATATAACTTGAACTCATCATGGATTGATTTTCCATTGATATTTGTTTTTAACTTTTTATAAAAGGGAAACTCTTCACAAACTTTTCCATTTTTGATAAACCGTACGTATGCAATTAGCAATGCCTCATTGTCTCACTCAGTTGACTCATCCAGTTGTATCCCAAATTCTATTTTTATAGCTTTGTGCATAGTTGGTACTCAATGTCTTCACCCATTTAGTCAATACGATGAGCTACAACATTATTACTCAGAGGTATTGATTTTAAAATACTGGCAACCATTTTGAGAACAGTGGTGAACACTTCTGATACAGGAGGCATTATTAATCTTTCACCAATTGTATTAGATTTTCCACATCTGCTATCATTTTGGAAATGTTATGAGAAGCAATGTATCAAGGTCATTTTTTTAGCTTTCTTGGCAAATAACTTGAGTGAGCAACTCTTTTCGAATGCCTCTTTCATCTTCTGGTCCTGAGTAATACTATAAGTAGCATTTTCATGTTGTCTTTTATGGAAGTGTTTCTGCAATCTTGATGGTTTCCTGGACTTATCAGACAGTACAGTATTACAAATAAGACATATGGGGTGCTGCTGATCTGATGGGAACAGGATAAACCCATAAACCAGGTATGTAACACACATTGATGCATGTTTTGTAGTTTCTGTTTCTTGGCAGACTGATGGCTGCCAGTTCCAAAGAAACCCGGCAGCTTATGGTAGCATGTCCCGGAGCCCACCATTGAGCCAAGTGATGCAGTTATGCCTTTGTGAAGAGACGCTCCAGATCTGTCCCTCACCTCTATGCCTGGAAAGTCCAGTCACTCATAGGAAGTGGATGACCGTGGAAAAGTCTAATAGTTGATTTTAATATTCTTAATGATTTGATAGTTTTAATATGCTAGAAATTATAATTTTAATTTACTATTTTAAAAAATATTGCTCAAATATTTGTAACGTCTCTGAGTAACACCTTGGTAAGGGACATTGCAGGGGCACGGTCTCATCCAGTAGCCTACTGCTTGCTTTGAACTCACTCCACCCACTGGGTCCCATGAGTGTGCAGTGATCAGTGAGCCAGGTCCTTCACACCTGTAAAAACTAAGCGCAGGGTGCCTGTCCAAGATGATTTTCCCCATTATAACATTTATGACCATTAAGAAAATTCAAAGAATTAAACGTGGTTAAAAGAAGCAGAATATCCTTGCTTGAATTCAGACTCGTCTCCAGATCTGCAGCATTTGATATCGGGTTTGTCAGAAGTGCAATGTTCTTTCTGTTTCTTCCATTTATAATGAGCTGTGTGCAAACTACACAGTGCCTTAATAATTGATGATAAGGCCAATGCCATCTGTAGCAAAAGGTTTCATCGATAATGAACTGTAGACTGTGGCTGCCATAACAATGTAACATTTGCCTGATGCAGATTTGAACTCAAATGAAACTAAATGAATCATGTTAAGGCATCCTTCATTTGTCTTCGCATTTTCCTTTAGAGATGATGTAATAACCCAAGAGAATACTAAGATAACATAACTTACTGGAATAATGAGGTTTGCAAAAGTCAGTAACTAATTTGGTTAGAACATTTTGCAATAAATCCTTCTTGTTAAATACTGGATTGAATTCATGTCAGCACAAATCAGTAGTCTGAGTTTCAGAAATGAGTACCACCAGATTTGCCACAACATAACTGGGATTGTCAGATTTGCAGCTTTCTGTCCAAAGGAGTCTGCCCATAGAAATCCAGCCTGTCAATCCAAATGAAACATTTTCAGAAACACAAGAGGTTCTGCACAATCAAACAGAGCACTTAAGGATTATAAAGAAGTCAGAAAATAACTCAAAAAGGGAATTAGGAAAGCCAGGAGGGCCCATGAAAAGTCAGCGGTAAGCAGGATTAAAGAAAATCCTAAAATGGTCTATACTCTACATACATCAAGAACAAGAGCTCAACTGGGGAGAGGGCAGGACAACACAAGCAAGGGGGAATCACTTGCTTGGATGTGGTTGATGCAGCTGAGAACCTTAATGAGTACTTTACTTCGGTATCTGCCAAGGAGAAGGACATGGTGGATAGTGAGATCTGTGCTGAGTGTAAGAGTATTTTGAGGTAAAAGAGGAGGTAGTGTTGATCTCTTAAAGAATATTAAGGTCGATAAGTTCCCAGGTCCTGATGGGATATACCCCAGGTTATTGAGAGAGGCAGGAGAAGAGATCGCTGGGGCCTTGGCTAATATTTTCTGATCCTATCTAGCTACAAGCGATGGCCCAGAGGACTGGTAAGTAGATAATGTTGTTCCATTATATAAGAAGGGAACTGGGAATAATCCTAGAAACTATAGAATGGCGAGTCTCATTCTATTAAAAAGTTACTGGAGTGAATTATTAGGGATAGGATTTATGAACGTTTGAAACATCATGGCCTAACTAGGGTGAGACGGCATGGCTTTGTGCAGGGTAAGTAGTGTCTTACTAGCTTGATTGAATACTTGTGACAAGGTGACAAGGGAGATTGATGAAGTTAGAGCTGTGGATGTTGTCTACATGGATATAAGTAAGGCATTTGACAAGGTCCCTCATGGGAGGCTCATCCAGAAGATAAAGTTGCCTGGGATCCAAGGTGAATTATCCATTTGAATTCAGAACTGGCTTGCACATGCATCACAGAGGATAATGGTTGAAGGGATTTATTCTAGCTGGAGATCTGTGATCAGTGATGTTCCACAGGGATCTGTACTGGAACTTCTGATGTTTCTGATGTATATAAATGACCTGGATGAAAATGTAGATAGGTGGGTTAGTAAGTATGCAGATGATATGAAGTTTGGTGGTGTTGCAGATAGTGTAGGACTAGCAAAGAAACCAGTAGGATGTAGGTCAGTTGTAGAGGTGGATGGAATATTGCTGATGGAGTTTAACCCAGCCAAATATGAAGTGTTGCACCTTAATAGGCCAAACGTAAAGTGACAGTACACTGTTAAAGGCAAAATCCTTAACAGTGTTAAAGAGCATGAGGTGAATGTTCATAGCTTCCTACAGTGGCTACACAGGTTGATAGAGTGGTTAGGAAGGCATATGGCATGCTTGCTTTTATTCATTGAGACACTGAGTTCAAAAGTCAAGAAGTTATATTACAGCTTTATAAAACTCGAGTTAAGACCACCTAGAGCATTGTTTATAGTTCTGCTTGCCCCATTATAGGAAGGATTCAAGGCTTTGGACTGCGTGTAAAAGAGGCTTAGCAGGATTCTGCCTGTATTAGAGAGTATGTGCAATAACAAGAGGGTGGACAAACTTGCGCTATTTTCTCCAGAGTGGTGGAGGCTGAGGGGAGATCTGATAGAGGTTTACAAGATTATGAGAGCCATAGATAGAGTAGAGAGACAGTATCTTTTTCCCAGGGTTGAAATGTCTAATACCACAGGGTATACACTTACAGTGACAGGGTAATTTCAAAGGGGATGTGAGGTGCAAGTTTTTTTTACACAGAGTGGTGGGTACGTGGAATGTCCTGCCTGGGGTGGTGGTAGAGGCAGATACATTGGGGATTTTTAAGAGGTATTTGGATAGACACTTGAATGTGAGGAAAATAGAAGGATATGGCCATTGTGTAGGGGAAAGGCCATAAAATCATAAGATATAGGAGCAGAATTAGACCAATAGGTTTATTGAGTATGCTCTGCCATTTCATCATGACTGATTTAATTTCCCTCAACCCCAACCTGTTGCTTTCTCCCCATATCCCTTCATGCCCTGACCAATTAAGAATCTATCAACCTCTGCCTTAAATATATATAAAGACTTGACCTGGCTAAAGAAATTCCTCCTCACCTTCATTCTAAAATGACGCCCCTCTATTCTGAGGCTGTGTCCTCTGCACTTAGACTCTCCCACCATAGGAAATATCCTCTCTACATCCAATCTATCAAGGTCTTTCACCAGTCATTAGGTTTCAATGAGGTCAGCCCTCATTCTTCTGAATTCCAGTGAATACAGGCCCAGAGCCATCAAATGATCTTCATATGACAAGCTATTCAAACCTGGATTCATTTTTGTGAACCACCTTTGAACCCTCTCCAGTTACGGCACATCCTTTCTATGATGTGGTGCCTAAAACTATTCACAATACTCCAAGTGAGGCCTCACTGGTGTTTTATGAAGTCTCAACATTACATCTTTGCTTTTATATTCCAGTCCTCTAGATATGAGTGCTAACATTGAACTTGCCTTCCTTATCACAGACTCAACCTGCAAATTAACCTTCAGGGAATCCTGCACAAGGAATCCCAAGTCCCTTTGTATCTCAGCTTTTCGTATTTTCTCTCCACTTAGAAAATAGTCAACCCTTTCATTTCTTCTACCAAAATGTATGACCATACACTTTCCGACTGTATTCCATCTGCTACTTCTTTGCCTAATTTCCTAATCTGACTAAGTCCACTGTAGCCTCTCTACTTCCCAAAACTACCTGCTCCTCCACCTAACTTCATATCATCTGTAAACTTTGCAACAAAACCATCAATTCCATCAGCCAAATCATTAACATATAACACAGAAAAAAAAGCTGGCAAACCTCAATCGGTCAGCCAGCTCTAGCTGAGTCAATGTCTTTAAGGATGGAGTGAGGTGATTTCTTACACAGATGTATTTTACTTTAGACACTCATAGTTAGAAATGTCACTTAATTCATCTGCTTTGGTGAACTTGAATGATGACTATAGAGTTAAATCTGAAGCGTTCTGAAGTGTTCTTGTGTCTGCAATTCTCTGTCCCATTATTGAGCCTTCTGGATAGTTTGCCAGCATGGCTGATGTCTCTCTTGCCTACTTTTGAACTCAATGTCAAAGCATTTGACTTTATTAAGTCTGTTGCTAAACCTCTGTCATCCTGATTTTACAGTTTTGCTTTCATTTTAATAATACATGAGCGATGTTTCAAAGCATGGTGTCAACATCCCATTATATTTATTGTTCCAACAACAAAACATTGATTTTAAACCAGCAAAATCAAAGTCTACATCTCATATAGCACTTCCTTCCTTTGGCAACCTTCTTCATGTCCACTCAAGCTGAAACACAGGATGCAGCTGCAACAGGCTTGTGGGGATGAGTTCGAGACTCCCTGCTTCTCAAAGGTTCATAATTCTGGAGAATCGCCCAAAGTATGGTAAGAATATGGAATGTATTTGAGCAAATTACACTGATGTATTTAAAGGACTCTTTAATAAGGACTTAAGGAAGAATGGAATGGACCAATAATGCTGACTGTGACCAAAATGGCCCAATTCAGTGCTTCATATTCTGTGTACCATGACGCATGTTCCTGCCTGATTTGTGTAATCTTACTCATGGGCCTCAGCCTTTCAGACCAAAGGCAAACAGTTTCAACCCTTAGGTAATTAACTTAGCCCTTGGCTTTCTTATACCAATGTATTTACTACCTGATCTAAACTACTGTCCATTTCTTATCCAACTGAGGAAATGATATTTTATTTTGCCTGGGAAATTTAACATTAGAGATAAGTGTCATGAGGACAAAACAAAAACATGCAGCTTCCATATCCTGATTAGGGCAAAAAATGGTAAAGTTAATGGATAGTTTGATTGAAACAGTTCTTCCGTACCATATCTTCAGGTCCTCCAACCCTAGCACAGGTGTTAAGCACAGTGAAATTGAAGTCAAATCATAAAAATTTAAAAATCCTATTATCTAAATGCACCACTTCTTCAAAGTAATCAACAGTACTCTTATCTATACAATGACGAGGGTTTCCGTTGGTTGGGGTCAAACATGGATTTGCATTCCAGATGGTTACATCATGATATGTAAAGTGATACACAAGCCAGGCAGTATGATATGGAGAGCAAGCTGTTGCCCATGTAGGAAGCTCCCTCTGTCCATGTAGCTGATGAAACCAAAAGGACGACAGAGACCGACACAGTTTGACACCAGTGGTGTCGCAGGAGTTGCCAGTCAGCATTGAACTCAATGTAGGACAACCTTAGGGACTCCAGCTCTGGGTTTTAATCCTGCAGCCTTCCCTGTGAGTAGGTATAGCCACAAGGTGGCTAAGGTTTGAGATCAGAGTTTTCCTTCTCTTAGATGAGCTGTTAATCACGGCTGATGAGCCCCATTTGCTCAAAAGAACTGATTTTAAGGCACCAATAACATGCCTCTGCCCCTCATTTTGTCAGTAGGAATGGTTTTGCCGGATTTATAAGCTAAGCCACATGTGAAGGCCAGGAGCTGAACTTGGTTGTTTTTTAAATTTTTTTTTTGAATTTATTTAAATCTTACATCTATCCCACAATGTGAAGGAGTAAAAATCTTAGCATTATGACTCTGTCACAATGTTCAGAGATGTGAATTTATATGTTTAATAGCTTGTTGAAAGAAGTTGTTCCATAGACTGTTGGTCCCGGCTTTAATGCTGTGGTACCATTTGCCATACGGAAGCAGCTGAAGCAGTTTATGGTTGGAGTGATCTTCCAGGACTATTTTACTCACCTGCTGCTGAAAATGTCCTCAATGGAGGGAAGTTCACATCCACAGATGCTCTGGGCTGTCCGTAACCACTCTCTGTAGTGGCCAGCAATCAATGTTGGTGCAGTTCCCGTACCAGGCGGTGATACAGCCAGTTAGGATGCTCTTAAAGGTGGCCCTGTAGAATGTCTTAAGGATTTAGGGGCTTACGCTGAACAACTTCAGTCACCTGAGGTGGAAAAGATGCTGTTGTGTTTTTCTTTGTTTTTGCCACACAGCTGGTGTGTACAGTCCAGGTGAAATCTACAGTGATGTGTGTACTGAGGAACTTGAAACTATTCACCCTCTCAACTGCAGTCCAATTAATGTTGATCAGGGCGAGCCTGTCTCTGTTCCTCCTGTAATCCACCATCAGCCCTTCTGTTTTTTAGACATTGAGGGAGAGGCTGTTATCCTGGCACCACTGTGTCAGGGTGTTAACCTGACCCTGTAGGCTGTCTCGTCGTGGCTAGAAATAAGGCCGATCAAAGTTGTGTCATCTGCAAATTTGATCAGCAGACTGGAGCTGTGTGTGGCAGTACAGTCGTGCTTGTAAAGGGAGAAAAGAAGGGGACTCAGGACAAAACCCTGGGGGGCACCTATGTTGAGAGTCGGAGGGACAGAGGTGAGGGAGCTATCCTTACCACCTGTCAGCGATCCGATAGGAAGTCTAGGATCCAGCTACACTGAACTGTAGTCCAGGCATGGCATTTTAGCGAATGTATCCCTCTTCTCCAGGAGAGTGTAGACAGTGTGTAGTGCTGTGGCTATGGTGTCACTGGTAGACCAGTTCAGTTGATAGGGGGTCTAGTGTGGGTGGTATTATGCTGCAGATGTAGTCCTTGACCAGCCTCTCAAAGAATTTGCTTATTATTGAGGTGAGTGCAACAGGGTGCCAATCATTCAGGCATGCTACCTTGGTTTTCTTAGGTACAGGGACAATGATGGATGATTTGTCAGAGGCTATTTGAGATGCACGCCATTGGGAGCATTTAATAGATAGTAGGAATTCATCCCACTGCCACCCCCACCATAGCAACCTTAAGGAACCAATAAAATAATGGTGCACCATATTCTCTCACTCCATTTATCAGTTAATATGAAAGAAAATCATTGATTTGCAAATATCATTCTGATTCAGTCCAGTCTTTCCACCAGCCCACACATGACGTTGGCATCCCTAATATCATCTATAATGAACATTTCAAAGCAAGATGACGATATTGCAGTCTAATTCTTTTGTCCTAGACATTTTAATTCCTTTTCTGAATTTCACTTTCTTATTTATCATCTTCTTCCAGCTAGAAAAAAATCTGATTCTTGTATAGAATGACCTTTACTTGTGAATGCACTAAAATGTAACAAAACAACTCCCTCTTCCTCTTTATGCCACTTCTCTGCAGTGAGCTGGAGTCAGATTAGCAGGAAGCATGACAAAACCACGACTTGTATCAATATTTATTGCAAATCAATCTGTGAGAAGACAGAAAAATTGCTCTCTGATCACAGCAATATTCTCAATAGACTCAGTTGCATCATAGGCATCTCTGTTACTCTATGTTAAATACTTTGTTTATATCATATTATTGGATGGCTCCCTACAACCTTATCAGGAATAAATCTAGGTTCAATTCATTCACAGTCATACAGATTTAGATTTTGTCAACATAGCCATTATTCTTTATCAGTACTAGTTACTAAAATGGAGTAACAATCTGTGAAATCATTTATCAAAAGAAGACAGATCCTGCTGTGTTACATTGTGTCAATCAATATTCTCAAGCACACATCAAAAGAAATAAAACTATGTAAAACTTTTACCATAAGCACCTATAGTTCATAAATGTAGAAAGAACTGAGCATTAAAACTGACAATTCTTCCTCTATAAACATGAGAATACGATCAGTTATAGAGTCATACAGCATGGCAGCAGACTCATTGACCACTGCCATCATGCCAACCATCAAGCACCCATTCATACTAATTCCATTTATTTCCTATAGATTTCCAACAGTTCTATCAGTCATATACAGGGTGGAGCAAATTACTGTGACTAACAGACCTGCCAATCCACACATCCTTGGGATGTGGTGGTGGCAGCAGGTGGGATAGGAACAGAGCACCTGGGGGAAATCCATATAGAATATTTAATTTCCACACAGCGCCTGACGTCAGGATTAAACCTGGATCACTGGAACTGTGAGGCAGTGGCCCTACTGCCTATGCCATTGTGTCATCCAAATCTGACAAATGTTGCACAATTTGAGCTCAGCTCTTCCATTTTCAAACTAAATATCTTTAATGAAAATTTAGGTTGTTCACAGTTAGATTGGTTTGTAAGAACAGTTAAAATAAAAGCCTATGATAAAGTGAAGCACAATAAGTTATTTGAACTGTTACAGGAAACTCTAGATCTAGATTCAAAAGACCTCCGCCTACTCAGAAATCTGTACTGGGAACAAACTATCGCTGTAAGAATAGATGGAGAAGTGAGTCAGTTTACGAAAATCAAGAGCGGCGTTACACCAGGGTGTATTTTCTCCCCTGATTTGTTTAATGTGTACAGTGAAACAATAATACAAAAAATAACAGACATCTTGGGAATTAAAGTTGGTGGTGAAAACATCAATAATTTCAGATATGCGGATGACACTGTGTTAATTGCAAGTACGGAGGAAGAACTACAAAACTTAATTGATATAGTTGTTGAAGAAAGTTCAAAAATGGGTCTATCTATCAATTGCAAAAAGACAGAATGTATGGTGATATCCAAAAAGAAGGAGAATCCTATCTGCAGGCTGAAAATAAATGGGGAAGACTTAAAACAAGTATAGAACTTTTGCTACTTAGGAAGCTGGGTGACATCAGATGGCAGGTGCGACTTGGACATCAAAAGAAGAAAAGGGATGGCAAAAGACACCTTTACAAGACTGAAGAGTATACTGACCAATACTAAACTAAGCATGACAACCCACCTCAGAGTACTGAAATGTTACGTTTATCCAGTTATGTTATATGGATCAGAATGTTGAACAATATCTAGTAACATGAGGAAACGAATTGAAGCAGCAGAGATGCGTTTTTTGAGGAGGATGCAAAGAATATCATGGACAAAACGAATATCTAACGAGGATGTCATGAACACAGCAAGCACAAAAAGAGAAATAATGTATGAGATAATGAAAAGGCTACATAACTCCATTGGACATGTGGTTAGGAAAGAGGAGTTAGAATGCACGGTAATTATGGGAAAGATTGAAGGGAAGAAAGCAAAAGGAAGGCAAAGACAAATGATGATGGAGACAGCAGACAGAGAACTGGAAATGAATACCAATGAATTGATCCGCTTGATCTGAAACAGGAGTGTGTGGGCCATCGTAGTCAAAGCTCAATCTGTGCATGGCACCTTATGATGATGATTATGAGACAGAAACAAGGGGAGAGGAGGAGAGGGGAGGGGGAGGGGGAGGGGGGGAGAGAGAGAGATTCAAGAAGGTTAGGA
This sequence comes from Mobula hypostoma, assembly GCF_963921235.1. Taxonomy (NCBI): domain Eukaryota; kingdom Metazoa; phylum Chordata; class Chondrichthyes; order Myliobatiformes; family Myliobatidae; genus Mobula; species Mobula hypostoma. The sequence continues at coordinate 83,660,045 of NC_086108.1, read as the reverse complement.
GTGACAGCACTTTTGATTAAATTTTTAATTACTCTATTTGCTCTTTGGTTTTTATCTGATTCTTTGGTTTTATATTTCTGTGAGGTGGCTTGGAATGTTTTTTTAAGCTAAGATACTGTTGTAGTCAACAGACTAATGCCTCTGTGGCTATACAGTGTCTATAAAAAGTATTCACCCCTTGGAAGTTTCCATCTTTTATTGTTTTACATCATTGAATTGCAGTGGATTTAATTTGGCTTTTTTGACTCTGATCAACAGAAATGACTCTTTTTGTGTTAAAATGAAAACAGATTTCTACAAATTGGTCTAAATTTATTACAATCATTAAACACAAAATAACTGATTGAATAATTACTCACCCCCTTCAAGTCAGTATTTAGTAGATGCACCTCTGAGAGCAATTACAGCCTTCAGTCTGTGTGAATTGGTCTCCACCAGCTTTGCACATCTGGACACTGCAACTTTTCCCTTCCCTTATTTACAAAACTGCTCAAGCTCTGTCAGACTGCATGGGGATCGTGAGTGAACAGTCCTTTTCAAGTCCAGCCACAAATTCCCAATTGGATTGTGGTCTGGAATCTGTCTTGGCCACTCCAGGACATTAATTTTATTGTTTTTATGCCATTCCTGTGTAGCTTTGGCTTTATGCTTGGGGGTCATTGACTTGCTGGAAAACAAGTCTTCTCCCAAGTCACAGTTCTCTTGCAGACTGCATCAGGTTTTCTTCAAGGATTTCCCTGTATTTTGCTGCATTCATTTTACCCTGTGCCTTCACAAGCCTTCCAGGGCCTGTTGCAGTGAAACACAATGCAGCCACCATCATGGGAGGAATGGCATGATGTGCAGTGTTTTTGATGATGTGCAGTGTTTGGCTTACATAGTGTTTAGTCTGATGGCCAAAAAGCTCAGTGTTGGTTTCATAAGACCATAGAACCTTGTTCCATCTGGCTTCAGAGCCTCCCATGTGCCTTCTGACAAACTCTAGCTGAGATATCATGTGAGTTCTTGTCAACAGTGGCTTTCTCTTTGCCACTCTTCTATAAAGCTGTGACTGATGAAGAACCCAGACAATAATTGTTGTATGCACAGTCTCTCCCATCTGAGCCACTGAAGCTTGTAACTCCTTCAGAGTTATCATGGGTCTCTTGGTGGCCTCTCTCACTAGTCCTCTTCTTGCACGGTTACTTCGTTTTTGAGTACGGTCTGCTCTAGGCAGATTTACAGCTGTGCTATATTCTTTCTATTTCTTGATCATTGACTTAACTGTACTCCAAGGGATATTCAGTGACTTGGAAATCTTCTTGTATACATCTCCTGACTTGAGATGTTCAATAACCTTTTTGCAGAGTTGCTTGGAGTGTTCTTTTGTCTTCTTGGCGTAGTTTTTGCCAGGATACTGACTCACCAGAGTTGGACCTTCCAGATACAGGTGTATTTTTACTACAATCAGTTGAAGCATCTTGATAGCACACAGGTCTGTAAAACCAGAACTCCATTTAACTAACTATGTGACTTCTAAACCCAATTGGCTGCACCAGTGATGATTTTGTGTGTCATATTAAAGGGGGGGGGGTGAAAACTTGTGTAATTGATTATTTTGTGTTATATATTTGTGTAATGCCCTGGTTCACATCTTTACAGTTATGCTGTATGTATTTCATCCGGTAGCTCTGTAAGTGCAGTCTGTTTGGGTTATTGGTGAAGATGAGGGATGATGTGGAATGTATGTCATCCAATTCGGGGGAGGTTTTCTTGGTGAGGGACAATAAGGTTGGTCGAGAGTTTTTTGTTTGATGGGAAATGAAGAGAGAAGACGCTGGGTAGAACTAGTCATAGAATACGATCCTGTGGGAGACTGGTTTGTTCGAGATGGGTCGCGAGCAATGTTCAGAAGGTAGTGTGGGTGTTCATTGTTACGTACCCCGTAACTGGGTTGCCAAACCAGCAGAAATGGATCACTCAGTTGGAGTCTGGAGTACTAGAACTAAGAAAGTTTTATTAAAGAAACAAGCAACACAGTAATCGAAAGGATAATAAATGCAACAGTTCAGCGATGCTAAACACACATGTGCACAGAATTAAGATAACAGCATCAATCAAGCTCTATCGTTGTCTAGGGGTAAATGACCAAATTTCAAAGTGACTCAAAGTTCGGTCCAGTTTAGTAGTTCAGTTTGCAGTAATCGTTGCCATGGCGATGGACAACGTGGGGGGAGAGAGAGAGGGAACAGGAACAACTGATCATTCAGACACGGCGATATGGCTCACATACCGGCGATATGGCTCACAAGCAGCTTTTGGGCGGGTCCTTGGTGATGTCACCTGAGGTCACCGACTGTGACCCCTCCTCCAGATGCGGTCGATCCTCTGCAGTGAACCCAGCACCCAGGCAAGGGCGGACACACACCGGGTTCCCGCTGATCGTACCTTTCCACCCTGTGCGTTGTCTGGTACTTCTCACCGACTCGTGAGAGGCGTACCGCTTCCAGGGTCTCGTTACCTCGGGTGTCGTGTGTGTTGCCTTAGCGAACCGGTCCCTTTTTATCCCTGCTGGGGTATCGCCTGTCCATCACTTCAAACAGTTCAAGGTTCAAAGGGGGGAGCCGCTCCAGACAGCTCTCTCTCCCCCGTTCCTTCATTACACATCTCCAGACGCTGCTCCATTGTTCCTTATCTCTCCTTCCCCTGAAGGCAGGTGGCAGACCACTTGCTGAGGTCACTGATGCTAACCCAGGCCAGCAAACATCTTAATTTTATGTGTATTCTCGTCACATCATGCTGACCAAGGGCCCAGTGCATGAGTGACAGAGAAGTTCAAGGTGAGCTCCAATGTGTGCACATTTGACTGTATAATTAAAATGGCCCCTTTTCTTTTTGTTATTCTTTACTAACCCTCTAGTTAAGATTCATAAATATAATTCCTTTAATCATATACAGTGTACTGTCCATTATTTCGTGGCACTAATTTGTAACAGGGTAGCAAATGACACAGCATCCACACAAACTGGAGTTTGGGGTGGGAGGGCCGTCTCAATCTCACAGGTTTGGCGGGACCAAAGAGTGTCTTCCCTAGACTTACGTAGCCAAGGAGACTGGGGGCTTCATTTGTAATTAATTTAGATCACATTGTAGAGATTGTCTTTCTCTTTGACATGAAAGAGTCTTTTTCTGTTAATCAGTGTCAAAAAGCCAAATTAAATCCACTGCGATTCAGTGATGTAAAACAATAAAACATGAAAACTTCCAAGTGGGGGGGGGAGGGGTAAATACTTTTTATAGGCACTGTGCTTAAGAATTGATAGATTGACCATTTACCTTTCCTGTCAGCTCAGCTTCTTTATTTCACAAAACGATTCCCACGTGACTGTGCAATCCCTTTCAGATTCTTAATACTGCATGATATTCTGGAATAGCTAATAGTTTTATTACATCAAATCCATGTATTCAAATTTTTCCTTCAGACTATCCAAACTCCTCTCTATTCTGTCTAACATCTCATTGATCATTGATTTCACACTGTGCCACAGGTTTCATTCCTGTCTACCAAGCACATTCAAATCAAAGGATCTTCCCTTCATTCCAAACAGCTATTGTCGTGTCTTCATGACTGGATCTGCAATCATCTATTGCCTATTCCTAATATTACAATCATATTATAATACGACAGGCATCTCAAATCTTTGGACTCCAGACAAGAGAGTGTTACTGAGTTAAAGTATTAAAATGTGTTGGATGATTCAGGTCTTTTTTCGTCAGAGCTTTAAACAGCTGATGATGAGCATGCTAAGACACTGTCTGCATTGGATCACTGTCCAGCAGAACAAAACCATGAACTCATCATCAATGTAGAATCATAAACGTGTCATCAATGTCTCTAAGTCCCTTGGATTGCATTGTATATTAGCAACCAACAGGTGTAAATCTATAAATAGAATATTCTTTATAAAAGAATACAATTAATAATGGTACAATAATGTATGCAAATCATATAATATAGTCCAATCAATTCTTAAAGATACTTATACTCTTACAGTATATCCACTATGGTGGTTCTCTTCTAAACAGAGAGAAACCCCTGTGGTATCCATCAGCCCTTTACATACATAAAATCATTCAACTAATTCACTGGTTATATCAATCAGCTATACGTTTATTTATTTGCTGGTCTCTTCATTGAAACATTGTCACCCCATCCTATTATGGCAATCTTTGGATTGCCAATGGTAGAACATAGATCTTTGTCTTCTTCAGCCTGTCGAATGATAGCTTTTGTTACTTTAATGGCGGGAAGATCTATTTTGTTGAACTGGAAGGAAACTAATCCTCCAACTACATTCCAATGGTTTTCTCAAACCATGTTAAGTTTAAATTTAGAAAAAATTAGAAGTGATATTTTTGACCCTTTGATTAAATTTGAAGAAACTTGGAAACCTTTTATGCAACATTTTTATATGATGTAATCTGACCTTTCCGAATCTTTTTTCTAAACTTAAATTATATGATGAGAGGAGCGGAGTTAACATTATTGAACATGTCTGATACAAGCTGTTGGTCTAGCCCTGTTTTGATTTTTTTTTTAGGCTTTTTTTCTTTTTCTTCTTTTGGGGTTTTTTTGTTTATATATATTTTTTCTTTTTATTTCTTTTTTAATGATTAATTTCATTATGAGTTTGGAAGTCTTTTATATCTATGTGACTTAAAATTCATTTTATATATGCTGATGAACATTATTCCAATCTCTTTGTACTAACTTTGTTATTGAGTTTATAATTTTGAAAAATTAATAAAAAGATTTAAAAAGAAAAGAAAGAAACATCGTCTCTGCAGGTTGACACTGTTCCTGAATTACGCTCAATGTAAATCCACTTCTGAAGAAAACATATTTCTATTCACTGCTGTTCTTCTTCACAACAGCTTCATGTCACATATCTTTCCTTTAAAGTTCTTAATACACGATCCAAATGTTTCATTCGAACATTTGGATCTTCTGTCCTCCCAGAAAAACTTCAAGTTGTCATAAAGTCATAGAACTCCATGACTCTGTGTGGTTCCATTTTATCCCAAACTTCACATTCCTTACCAGATGTGCTCCTGCTGCAATGGTGCTGCTCACAACCCTGTCCTTGTGGCAAGAGCTCACACTATTTGCTGCATTCTCAACCGTGGGATATATTTTCTGGGATTTTCCTAGGTTACAGCTACCTTGTTGCAGCTATGGTTTACCCATCTCTGATAGCTGAAAGCCTCTTCAAGAGTGTCAGCCTGAAATGTCAACTGTTTATACATTTCCATTGATGCTGCCTGACCTGCTGAGTTCTTCCAGCATTTTGTGTGTACTGCTTTGGATATCCAGCGTCTGCAGGATCTCTTGTGTTTGTGCATCTCACAAGCCTAGCCAGCAAAGAAAGAGAGGTGCCCGGATCTCCTTGCTGTCCAATGGTATGATCTCTTAATCTGAGTGACTCAATGCAGTCTATGCTTGTCAGTGCTGCTACGGGCTCATGACCCATTGCTATGGTAGGGAACTGGAGCCATTCATCTTTTCTAGTGACCCAATAGTTTATCTTCCCCAATACACGGAGAGGCCTTCCCAACACCATCTTACTCTTCCTTAATGGAAAATGTTGGATGTAATTCATGAGTATGTTCTGGCCAATGATATACTGACTTAACAACTTCCTACAATGAGAACGTGCATGGTTAAAGCTATTTCCCCATTCATGAAGATGGCCTTAAGTGTTTGGTCCTTATCACTCTCCTTGGCATATGATATATTCCATGAGGCATTCAGATACACTGTGTCATAACCTTGTCCCTTTGTATCCAAGCCATCCATGCGTTACCACCCATATTGTCAGTTTCTTATTTCAGGGATTTGCAGTTCTAATCTGTGACAATTGCAGCATCACCCCATCTTGAGCAAATCTTTTAAGGCTGGTTTCCATAATTAATTAATTTATTTATTGAGATGCACCATGCAATCGGTCCTTCTGGCCCTTTGAGTCACGCCGCCCAGCAACCCCCGATGTAACCCTAGCCTAATTGTGGGACAATTTACAGTGACCAATGAAACTACCAACAATCCTTTTGGGCTGTGGGAAGAAGCTGGAGCGCCTGGGGAAACCCACGGGGAGAATGTACAAACTCCTCACAGATTGAGTCATGTCCACAAACTCCCCACAACTGCACAGGTTCCCTCCTGCTGCTCCTATTTTTGCCTACTTGCCGATGATGAACTAATTGATGACTTTAAATTGCCCTTAATGTAAGTAAATGGCATCAGAACCAAAGAGTCTTGGGATTGTGAAAGAGAATGGGTTGTAGGGCTGCAGGGGAAAGGGGAAGAGAAATGTAACTGAATTGGATTCTTCTAGCAGGGGTTTGCAATTTCTAATGTCATGGACGAATGCTATTAAGCAAGGGGTCCATGACCCCAGGTTGGGAACCCCTGCATAGGATTTTTTTGACTTATCTACTGTACCTACTATCTGCTATCCCCCTCACAATTTCATATTCTTCTGCCAGATTACGCCTCAGACTCATCCACTCCGGTTATAGATCATTTCTACTCTTGTTCAACTGAATCCCCACTGCAGAGCTGTTTGGTGACCTACTGCTTTTATTTCCACGCTGAAGAAACAGGGAAATTAAGTATAATTTAACAGTCAACAAAAAGCACATTGACAATCAATTGAGGACTGCAACAGAACTATTCTTGAATCTATCAGTTAAATGAGAATTGCCTAGTCTTCCGGTATGTGTGCAACCAGATATATAAATGACAAAGGCTGCTTTTCACCATGTACAAAATTGCTGTTAATAATTGCACTTCCTCTTATCAGCATTGTTTAGAACCAGACATGTTGGGGATGGAAATTGCCTTTCATTAAGTTTTGCTGTACCAGATCTGACTTCTATCGATACAGTACAATGCTGAAATGTTTTGGACTGGCTCGTGCTGGCAGCAGGATATGAATGGGGAAAGGGAGAGAAAATTAATACATTTAGCCACAAAAACCAAAAATTAATAATGGCTACTTAATCCATTATTGTAATAATATATGTAACCACAATGAATAGGTCGTCAGAATTCATCTAGAGATTTGTCTAAATCTCTGTCGAGCTTTGTTGGTCAAGATATATTTCTTCATCTAAGATTCATTAATAAAACGTCATATTATTTGGACAAAGCATTTACTGAGCAGTGATAGGTAATAAGATGAAGAAATTGCTATTTTTATTTTTTTGTAAGTTTTGTATCCTGGGGAAAAGTACATATTCAGGGTAGCAAATACTTTTTCGGGTTTTAATTCCTTTATCTGTTTTAGATGTTTTAGTGCTGGAAGAGGGTCTCAAAACAAAATGAACGAATTTACAACCAGTTCCTGCCATTACAATCCCAGTTTAACTTTCAATCCACGCCCTTGTGTATCGACGAATTGTGTATGCAGTATAAAAATACATAAAGCGAACCGCACAAAACTAATACGGTAGTGGCAATTCTGAAGGAACACAATACAAACAACATAGAATCCTACCAACCCTGTACCTTATACAGAGCAGTGAAAATGTAGGCGAATACATCTCATTTAAGATGTCTACTCCTTTTTAGTATACACGTGCTTAACTTCCATACAGAGACTAAACATTCACGTTATGCTGTTACATTCACAATCAGTCATGATACAATAATGTTAGACAAAAGGTACACTTTGGCACAACTTTTACAAGATATTGCCTGGTAGTTAAATTACAGGAAGACTGACCCACTTGGCCAATAAGGAACTTTGCACAAGCCACGTTATCCAATGCCGATGCCTTCACTTGTGAAAATCTAAAGCATCCACATGTAAAACATGTCAAATTACTGATATTCTCGATTCGCCAACAAGCATAAATGAATTCAAATGGATATCATCAATTAATACTCACCTTTCCTCACCATGCCCAGTATCTCTGGGAGAAACTTAATCCCAAAGCCCCACCAGCTTCTTCTGCAGAAAACAAAAATTGTCTCCTCACTATTCCACGCGTGCGTAATGACATCACCATCTCCACCTAAAGGCACAGACAACTGTTCTAGCATTACCCGGATGGATGCCTAAGTACAATTTTAACGATAATGAATAAGATTTGATGGTCACCCGGTTACATTCTCCCCTGCATTCAAGTAATCGTCCTTGATTACTCGCTAACTACAAGGGTACTTTTAACCTCCTTAACTGATTCTCTAAAGAGAACTGAACTGAGACTAGCCAGTATCTCAGACACAGCTGCTGGACTTATGGAGACCTCATCAAGGACTGACCTTGGTTCGCGATGTGGGTTGGGGTGCTGTCCAGCATTTACTCGTTTACTCCTGTGGGGTGCTGCTACAGGAGGGCTACCGACCTCTGCCCCTGCATTAGCCGTTGTTGGCTCCCCCGTCTCAGTTCCAGAAGGTGTCATATTTTTGGAAGATATGCTGTCTCCACTAGGGTCAGGACTGTGCACCCTGTTCTGACATATCTTCTACTACTATCACACCATTCTCTGAATCCTCAGAATCTGATTCATGCCCCAGGGGTGATCTGGCCTGAGTTACTGGAGATTGCAATCTTCTTCAGGTAGCTGGAGTCGGATGGTTCTCACAGGACCTGATGTCTACCCTGTTCACTCTCTTGCTAGGCCCACCCTCCAAAGGTTCCACAGTGTATGTGTTGTCTAGTACCTCGACCATCCTGTAGACGGTTGAGTTCTGAGCATCCTGTATCTTATTACGGCCTAATGATCTGTTCCTCAGGTTAACCAGCGCATTCACATTAACTTTGGGACAGTACACTTTGTCCTCCTGCCAGGCAATGTGTTCTGCCGCCTCCTGTTGAGAGTATTAATAGATAGAACATAGAATATAGAACATAGAATAGTACAGCACAGTACAGGCCCTTCGGCCCGCAATGTTGTGCCAACCCTCAAACCCTGCCTCCCATATAAGCTCCCACCTTAAATTCCTCCATATTCCTGTCTAGTAGCCTCTTAAACTTCACTAGTGTATCTGCCTCCACCACTGACTCAGGCAGTGCATTCCACGCAACAACCACTCTCTGAGTAAAAAGCCTTCCTCTAATATCCCCCTTGAACTTCCCACCCCTTACCTTAAAGCCATGCCCTCTTGTATTGAGCAGCGGTGCCCTGGGGAAGAGGCGCTGGCTATCCATTTTATCTATTCCTCTTATTCTTTTGCTCTGGCATGCGCATCCCTCAGTCGGCTCTGGTGTACAGCTAGCCAGTCACGTTTCTGGTCCACCGTCTGTTCTTGCCCCAGCAGAGCATCCACGGGCAAGTGGGGATCCACCCCAAACAGCAGACAGTAAGGTGAATACCCAGTGGTGACGTGAGGTGTCGCATTATATGCGTACACCAACTCGGGTAGATGTTCTGGCCATCTGCGCTTCTTTTCTGGAGGTAACGTATGCAACAGATCATGCAACATCCTGTTGAAACGCTCACACTGCGCGTTTTCAGTAGGATGATGAGATGTGGTACGGCTTTTCTTTACTCCATATAGTTTGCAAAGCTCCGCTATGACCTCACTTTCGAAGTTATGGCCCTGGTCAGAATGCAATCTCTCAGGAACACCATACTTCATGAACCATTCCCTCAAAAGCACCCTTGCTGTGGTATCCGCCTTCTGATCCCAAGTCGGAAATGCTTGGGTAAATTTAGTGAAAACGTCCGTGACCACTAAGACAGTCTCATGCCCGTCAGTTGCCGGCTTCAACACAGTGAAATCTACCGCTACAACTTCAAGCGGCCTAGAAGCCAGAAATGACTTCATGGGGAGACGGATCCTAGGTTGCTGCATCTTAGTTAGCACACAACGTGGCCACGTCCTCGTTTATGCCCACCCAAAAAACATCGGCTTCTCAACAACTGCAGAGTACGTTCTATGCCTTGATGACCCATAGAGTCATGTACATACTCTAACACTTTGCTCCTCAAGCTGATAGGTACCAGAAGCTGGTAACACTCCCCAAGCTTCTCATCCTCAACTACCCTATACAGGAACCCTTTACGCTCCCTGATACTGTCCCAGTGCTTTAACAGAGACAAAACAGGTTTAGGCAGAGTTTTACGCTCCTGGCCACTCAGCTTCCTTTTCTGATCCCATAAGTCTCTTAAGACACTTAACACAGGGTCTTGCTGCTGAAAAGTACGCAAGTCCCCATTAGAATAACCTGGGAGGGTTGGAGTGTTCCCTTGCATCAGACCACTTACATCACTAGTACCAGCTTCCCAGGCTCGAATTTGCTTAACCCTACAGCTGTTAAGACCAGCAGTAACCAGTGCCGGGTCAAGAGCAGTGCCACGATTGATCAAACTACAGATCGCCACAGCCCCATCAAACTCTGCATCCTCTGAGACAAGCTCAGGCTCTCCTGCAAATGGCTGCCTGGAGAGAGCATCTGCCATGGTATTGCTCGGACCGGGACGATACTGGACATCGAAGTCAAACACTGACAGCTGTGAGATCCATCTCTGCTCCACTGCTCCCAACTTGGCAGCTTTCAAGTGGGATAAGGGGTTATTGTCAGTGATTACAGTGAATTTGGAACCCAACAAGTATCCACAAAACTTCTCTACTACAGCCCACTTAAGTGCAAGCAGCTCCAATTTCATGCTGCTATAATTCCTATCATTCTTTTCGGCATTCCTTAACCGCTGGCTTGCATATGCACTAACCCTCTTTGCGTCTCCTTGCTGTTGGTATAACACAGCTCCTAGCCCATGACTGCTGGCATCGGTCTCCACTATAAAGGGCTGGGAAAAATCGGCAAAGCCATGGATGGGAGAACTGGTCAGTTTTTACTCTTTGAGCAAGTCAAAGGCAGTTTGACATTCTTCCGTCCAAGACTGTTTTAACAGCCGGTTTGTTTTACTTGGAATCACCTGTGGTGTTGATTAGTACACAAATTCACTACATCATGCAGTGGCTCTGCAATCTTTGAGAATCCCTGAATGAATCGTCGATAATAACTGCAAAAGCCAAGAAACGATCTTAAGTCCTTAACTGTCGATGGTACTGGCTGCCGCTGAACAGCTGAGGCCTTCTCAGGATCAGTGCCTATCCCCTTGGGTGATATCTGGTGTCCTAAGAACTCAACCTCTGACTGCAGAAAATGACACTTCCCCAGTTTTACCTTCAGACCAGTCTCCTGGAGGCCCTTAAGCACAGTGTCGAACCTCTCCGAGTGTTCCGGAAAAGTCTGTGAATACACCACAATATCATCCAAGTACACAAGCATGATTTGGAAGACTAAGCCATTCATGGTTGCCTAGATGAGCCTTTGAAAAGTCGCCGGTCCATTGCAGACCCCAAACGACATGCGAAGATATTCATACAGACCAAACGGGGTCGAAAAAGCAGTCTTATGCCTATCACGCTCCTCTACAGCCACTTGGTGGTAACCACTCGCGAGGTCTATTGTCGAGAAAAATTGCGCTCCCTGCAGGGCATCAAAACTCTCATCAATACGCGGGAGTGGGAACGCGTCCTTTCTGGTCTTAAGATTCAGTCCCCGATAATCTACACAGTCTTATGCTACGATCGGCCTTCTGGACCAACACCACAGGTGAGGCATACGCACTATTGCTCTCCTGAATCACACCCTTCTTCAACAACTTTGAGATGTGCTCTTTCACTTCATTGTACTGATTCGGCGGAACGCGACAGTACAGCTGTGAAACAGGCTCGTCATCAATTAACTGAATTTCATGCTTGACCTTGTCAGTGTACCCAGGGTCTTCCTCTTCAACTGCAAAGAAATCCAGGTACTTAATCAGTAAAGCTCTTAACTGAGCTTGTTGTCCTTCACGACCCCCAGTGTCCAGCTTGTCTAGAATTGACTTTAACTTGTGATTACTACACTCCTCCTTTACACCCACTGTTAGCTGAGATCCGCTGAAATCTTGTTGCACATTGTGGATCACTATCTATGCACTTCACCTTTGACAGGATACCCAGCCGGGTCCTAGGTGTGAGCCATACATCCTCTCGAGAGAGGTCTAAAATCTGCACTGGCACTATACGATTACCAGAGTCAATGAGCTTAGGAATGACTATGATACCTCCTGGTAAAGGGATGTTAAATGGCTCAAGTAACATTTTATGATCACTACCAGCATCGCCAGTGGCCTTGCTAGTTGGAGTACTTACTACAGATCCAGCAGAAATGTGCTCAGTATCTTTTCCCAATACTCGGACTACTGCTTTCTTTTCAGTAGTGTACATCTGCACTTTCTGGAAAATATCTCTCCAATCAGAATCCAGCTTCCCTTCTAGGGTTGTGTCAAACTCTGTGTAGACAAGTTGGCTGATAATGTTCATGCCTACAATACATGGGATAGGTGGTTCGGTGCTAACAGAATCCCTGACTACTAGAAAGCCACAATTTGGTATCCTCATGCCCATTGCTTGAACCTCTAGCTCTAGATACCCAAGGTAAGGAATATCAAGACCATTTGCAGCTGTTAGCCTAAGCCAGCCAGCAGTGGACAATATACCCTCGTCCTCTCCATTCAGGTGTTCTTGAAAAATCTGCTCGGTCAGGGTGACTACCTGTGTCCAACAGACAAAGGACAGCGACACCTGATATTTCAAGCTGAACAACTGGATATGTTCCTATGGCGCGTTGCAGCAAATGGTCACGGGATAGCTGTACATTATCTGTATCTATGAGGTTCCGCTGAATTGCCCGACTCCCAACCTCTTGAGGGAGGGAGGATGCGGGCTCCACTTCCCTTGTGCCCCACTTCCGTGGGCAATTCCTGGCCAAATGCCCTCCCACCAGACACTTGAAACATATTGGTTGCCCATCTTCTGTGAACCTAGGCTGTAACTTACACCTACCGCTAGTAGCGAGTGTAAAATCCCTCTGTACAGTGAGATCTTTCACTGCTTGAGTCAATTCACAAAGGGCTTTGCCCTGCTCTGCGACTACTTTAAGGATGTCATCTAGTGTGACTGACTCAGATTCCCGAGCTTTAAGAATCGAGCACTGTGCCTGGCCACTGCTACACTTTGACTTTCCAGACTTTGTATTTCCCAGGGGCTCTTTTACGAGCCACAGACGAGCCTCCTCCCTCACTTCTATCATTGAGGACTCAGGGTGACCCCATACGAATCTGTGGAGCTCCCTTCTGAGGGAAGGATCCCGGATCCCCTCTATAAATTGATCTCTTAACACCACCTCTTATCGGTCACGGCATCAGGGGAGTGCTTCAGTAGCAAGTTACTCGGGCTAGGGCATGTGAAAACTCGCTTACATCTTCACCCTCACGCTGTTTATGACTGTAGAAGCTTTGCAATAGCTGGGGTGCACTATTCTTGTCTCTAAAAGCTTCCCTGAGATAGGTGAACAAGTCATCAGCCCGGTCTTCCTCAACATCACTGCACATATTTTCTTCCTCTAAGGCTGCACCCCTGAGCAGGGACATAACAAAGTCATACTGATCCTGGTCAGACTGATTTCTAGTATGAAGTGCACGTTGTACTTCTTCAATAAAGTCATCAACAGACCTCCCATCCTTCTAGTGACTAGTGTACCACAGAGATCAGTGCCCTGTGACTAGTGGTGTGCCACAGGGATCAGTGCCCTGTGACTAGTGGTGTGCCACAGGGATCAGTGCTCCTGTGACTAGTGGTGTACCACAGAGATCAGTGCCCTGTGACTAGTGGTGTGCCACAGGGATCAGTGCCCTGTGACTAGTGGTGTACCACAGAGATCAGTGCCCTGTGACTAGTGGTGTGCCACAGGGATCAGTGCTCCTGTGACTAGTGGTGTACCACAGGGATCAGTGCCCTGTGACCAGTGGTGTGCCACAGGGATCAGTGCCCTGTGACTAGTGGTGTGCCAGGGATCAGTGCCCTGTGACTAGTGGTGTGCCACAGGGATCAGTGCCCTGTGACTAGTGGTGTGCCACAGGGATCAGTGCCCTGTGACTAGTGGTGTACCACAGGAATCAGTGCCCTGTGACTAGTGGTGTGCCACAGGGATCAGTGCTCCTGTGACTAGTGGTGTGCCACAGGGATCAGTGCCCTGTGACTAGTGGTGTGCCACAGGGATCAGTGCCCTGTGACTAGTGGTGTACCACAGGATCAGTGCCCTGTGACTAGTGGTGTGCCACAGGGATCAGTGCCCTGTGACTAGTGGTGTGCCACAGGGATCAGTGCTCCTGTGACTAGTGGTGTGCCACAGGGATCAGTGCCCTGTGACTAGTGGTGTACCACAGGGATCAGTGCCCTGTGACTAGTGGTGTGCCACAGGGATCAGTGCCCTGTGACTGGTGGTGTACCACAGGATCAGTGCCCTGTGACTAGTGGTGTACCACAGGGATCAGTGCTGGGTCCGTTGTTATTTGTCATCTATATCAATGATCTGGATGATAATGTGGTGAATTGGATCAGCAAATTTGCTGATGATACAAAGATTGGAGGTGTAGTAGACAGTGAGGAAGGTTTTCAGAGCCTGCAGAGGGACTTGGACCAGCTGGAAAAATGGGCTGAAAAATGGCAGATGGAGTTTAATACAGACAAGTGTGAGGTAATGCACGTTGGAAGGACAAACCAATGTAGAACATACAGGGTTAATGATAAGGCACTGAGGAGTGCAGTGGAACAGAGGGATCTGGGAATACAGACACAAGGTTCCCTAAAAGTGGCGTCACAGGTAGATAGGGTCATAAAGAGAGCTTTTGGTACATTGGCCTTTATTAAGCAAAGTATTGAGTATAAGAGCTGGAATGTTATGATGAGGTTGTATAAGGCATTGGTGAGGCCGAATCTGGAGTATTGTGTTCCGGTAATTTGGTGACCAAAACTGAAGGACATAAATAAGGTTGAAAGAGTGCAGAGAAGGTTTACAAGGATGTTGCCGGGACTTGAGAAACTCAGTTACAGAGAAAGGTTGAATAGGTTAGGACTTTATTCCCTGGAGCGTAGAAGAATAAGGGGAGATTTGATAGAGGTATATAAAATTATGATGGGTATAGATAGAGTAAATGCAAGCAGGCTTTTTCCACTGAGGCAAGGGGAGAAAAAAACCAGAGGACATGGGTTAAGGGTGAGGGGGGAAATGTTTAAAGGGAACATTAGGGGGGGCTTCTTCACACAGAGAGTGGTGGGAGTATGGAATGAGCTGCCAGACGAGGTGGTAAATGCGGGTTCTTTTTTAACATTTAAGAATAAATTGGACAGATACATGGGTGGGAGGTGTATGGAGGGATATGGTCCGTGTGCAGGCCAGTGGGACTAGGCAGAAAATGGTTCGGCACAACCAAGAAGGGCCAAAAGGCCTGTTTCTGTGCTGTAGTTTCTATGGTTTCTCAACATCCCCCGTAAATGGAACAATATGTCTTTCCCTTGGGACATATACGTAGGACCTTTTGCTTAATTTATCTATGGTTGCCATGGCTTCATCATAGCTACTATGCAATTCCCTAATTTGTTCATTCAAATCAAGTTCAGCTGGTATATCCTCCGACCGTGACATAGTAGAAGTTCAAGTCTTTAAAGTTTTCACAACAAGTCTGCAAAAAGAGTTGCTGCCGTCCTTTGCTGCAAACGCGATGACTTCACTGTCCGCAGTTCCCTGGATCCACGTCTCCGTTCTGCATCCTGACGTCAGTTGCTGACGTCCCAGCCCGTTCCCGAGGCTCTACCACGCTCTCCATGTGGCAACAGGTGCTCTCTCCTTCCGCCCGATGGGAATAGCGGTCCTGGTCTTCACCACTACCGTATTAGTTATTGTATATTATACTGCATACAACAATCAGAGACCCTCTAAACTGGCTTGGAATTAACCCCACTCCTGGTACCAAATTTTGTAGTCTGGGGAAAAGTACACACTCAGGACAACAAATACTTTTTTGGGTTTTAATTACTTTATCTGGTTTAGTGCCGGAAGAAGGTCTTAAAACAAAACGAATGAATTACAACCAGTTCCTGCCATTACAATCTCAGTTTAACTTTCGATACACCCTTGTGTATTGATGAATTGTGTATGCAGTATAAAAATACATAAATCAAACCTCCCAAAACTAATACAGTAGTGGCAATTCTGAAGGAACACAATACAAACAACATTAGAATCCCACCAACCCTTTACCTTATACAGAGCAGTGAAAATGTAGGCGAATACATCTCATCTAAGATGTCTACTCCCTTTTAGTACACACAGGCTTAACTTCCAAACAGAGACTAAACATTCACATTATGCTGTTACATTCACAATCAGTCATGATACACTAATGTTAGACAAAAGGTACATTTTGACACAACTTTGACAAGATATTGCCTGGTAGTTAAAATACAGGAAGACTGTCCCACTTGGCCGGTAAGGAACTTTGCACAAGCCACGCTATCCAGTGTCGATGCCTTCACTCGTGAAAATCTAAAGCATCCACATGTAAAACATGTCAAATTACCGATATTCTCGATTTGCCAGCAAGTATAAACAAATTTACATGGATATCATCAATTAACACTCACCTTTCCTCACTATGCCCAGTACCTCTGGGAGGAACTTAATCCCAAAGCCCCACCAGCTTCTTCTGCAGAAAACGCTGAGTTGGAGGATCAGCCATGATCATAATAAATGGCGGTGCAGGCTCGAAGGGCCGAATGGCCTACTCCTACACCTATTTTCTATGTTTCTATGTTTCTAAAACAAAAATGGTCTCCCCACTATCCCCTGTGTGCGTAATGACATCACTGTCTCCACCTAAAGGCACAGACAACTGTTCTAGCATTACCCGGATGGATGCCTAAGTACAATTTTAACGATAATGAATAAGATTCGACCATCACCCGGTTACATTAGCATGATTCAAATGTAAAAACAAGTATCATGAATGGATGGCTGGATAATTTTCATCCTTTTCAGCCACTAATTTTGACAGGCAATATTTTACTATTGTAACTAGGCTCCCAAAAGATCAAATAAATAAGATGTTGTTATAAAAATTGAATGCAGATTCTTGTTGCAATTTTCAGTGAGTATCAAGCAAATGGAGAAATTGATAAACCTGGAAAATATCTACAGTTGTGTGTATGAGACAGAAATGCCAGAATGTTAAATACCATCTCTGGCTTATTTCCTTTATAGCTCTTTACAACTTAATTCTACTTGAGCAACAGCATTTTATATTTCAATTAGATGCTGTACAATTTCACGATTGAGTTCAGAAACTTCAGAGCATAACCATTGTCCCATTCTTCGCTGAATTTAGATTGTGAATTTACTATTTGTATCTCCCCTGTTTCTGACTTTAGCATCTTCATTATCACATAACCTTTAAACCATCATTTATGTAAATTTAAACATCCATGTTATCTTTCTTATCCATAGGACACTCAAAGCTGCTGCGCAGGTTGACTCTGTGGTTAAGAAGGCATACGGTGCATTGGCCTTCATCAATCGTGTGATTGAGTGTAGGAGCAGAGAGGTAATGTTGCAGCTATATAGGACCCTGGTCAGACCCCACTTGGAGTACTGTGCTCAGTTCTGGTTGCCTCACTATGGGAAGGATGTGGAAACCATAGAAAGGGTCCAGAGGAGATTTACAAGAATGTTGTCTGGGTTGGGGAGCATGCCTTATGAGAATAGGTTTCTTGAACTCAGCCTTTTTTCCTTGGAGCGATGGAAGATAAGAGGTGACCCGATAAAGGCGTATAAGATGATGAGAGGCATTGATCGTATGGATAGTCAGAGGCTTTTTTCCCAGGGCTGGAATAGCTAACACGAGAGGGCACAGTTTAAGGTGCATAGAAGTAGGTACAGAGATGTCAGGGGTAAGTTTTTTATGCAGAGAGTGGTAAATGCGTGGAAAGGGCTGCCAGCAATGGTGGTGGAGGTGGATATGATAGGGTCTTTTAAGGGACTCCTGGACAGGTACACGGAGCTCAGAAAAATAGAGGGCAATGGGTGACCCTATGTAATTTCTAAGGTAAGGACATGTTTGGCACAGATTTGTGGGCCGAAGGGCCTGTATTGTGCTGTAGGTTTTCTATGTTTCTGTGTTTCTAAATCATAAATCTACTCAGCTCTCTTCTTGTTTCTTAGCTCCCTAATGTCTTGGGTCTACATTTCTAATTCCAGCTTTGATGGTTAGTCCTTTGTGTTCAAGATTGACTTTGTTACTCTATTGATGCTGCCTGTTGAATTTTTAATTTTAGACTTCCTATAATTCCACTGCTTTTCTTTTAATTTTGCAGAGTAAGGAAATTTTTACTGTTCGTATAATAACATTACCTCAGATTATGTAGTTCCAGGAGAGTGGATATATATTCCAAGGGATCCAGGTTCAAATATCACTATGCGTGTAGAAAATTTTAATCCTATGCAAGATTACCCAAAAATAAGTAATGGATACGAGTAAAAGTGGTCAAGAAGCTGTTGGACTGCTGTAAAAATCCGCTCTTTTATTGATTTCCTTTAGGGAATGAAATTTACCGTATTTTAAACTCAATCTAACACTAATGACATCGGCTTTAAACTGTTGTGTAAACAAGATACTCAAATTCATCAAACCACCAAATAAGAAAATAAAATTAAATCCAAATGGATTACTCATTTGCTGCCTTGGCATAGAATCAAGGCATAAGAACAGTCAGCCCTGCAAACTCATCTGGGTAGTAGTGTCAAAATTAGAACTGCCCACAGACTAGACAAGCAACAGTCTGGTAGAATCATGGTCAAAACATCATACCTGACGTATAACCTCCCAGACACATCACCATGCATTCTAGCAGTGGTAGGGCAGACTGACCAGAGTAGAAAGAAGAGGACCATAAAGCTCATGAAGGAATGCCAAGGGGAGGCCCCAGTTATTGACTCTGGATTACATGAGTATGGTTTAGGAAACCTCCTGTATATTTTTGTTTACAGTCCCATCAGCTGATGAATCAGGGTTTCTTCACATTGAACATAAATGGGAGGATGCATGAATGGCACCAGAAAGTATAATGGGCAAGAAACTTTAATAAATAATAACCTAGAGCTTAACAGGAGCACTACTGACCAAACTGGAACAAATGGTCCTGAATTATATAGTGCTAGACTGGATTTGAACAAATGGTGAAAGAAATTCTCTTAGCTCCCATCTCAACCTTCTACCTTTCACCGTATATCTACTGTATCCCATATACTGCAAGAGCTGGAGAACACCTAGGCTTAAGCTGGAAAGTGACAGACTGCATTCACATCCCAAAAAAACAATGGCCAATCAGACTGGATCAGGCCTAATTACTTCTCCTTGAAATGCATTTGCACACCATCACTGAATCAGCCAGTCCCCATATCTCAGTGGGTTCTCTAAATTAGAGTTCTCTCATTTTGCATTGATCATCTAAAATTTATTTTTGTTCTTTAACGGCTTCAACATGAGGCACTTTACATAACAGAATTTTTGATTATTATTCTGTTTATAGCCTAGACCTCTCACCTCATACAACATTCTCAGTCTAGTGAATCCTTGCTATACTCCCACTATAGCAAGTATACTGAAGCATTAAGGGGATGTGGACAAGCTGAGTAGACAACAATGTGGCAAATGAAATACAATGTGGATGCCCAAACACAAAAGGAGACCAATAGTCCTGCCAAATATTAAAGTAACACACACAAAATGCTGGAGGAGCTCAGCAAGCTGGGCAGATTCTATGGAAAAGAGTAAACAGTTGACGCTTTGGGCTAAGACACTTCTTCGGGACTGAGAAGGAAGGGGGAAGATGCCAGAAGAAAAAGGTAGGGGGAAGGGAAATAGGCTAGCTGGAAGGTGAGAGGTGAAGCCAGGTGGGTGGGAAAGGTAAAGGGCTGGAGAAGAAAGAATCTGATAGGACAATAGGAGAGTGGACCATAGGAGAAAGGGAAGGAGAGGGGGATGGGAGGAAGTAATAGGCAAGTGAGAAGAAATAAAAGGTCAGAGTGGGAAATAGAGGAAGTGGGAGGGGGGGAATTTTGTTCACTGGAAAGAGAAATATGTTGTGTCTGATTCAATTTCCCTTTTCTAAAATCATATTCTAACTAAACTTGTTTTCACAATTACAGTCCATAACTAAATGTTCAGTCTTTGCGTGGTGCTCTGTTCCTTTCAGGATAGCGCCTCTGGACTTGTGGAGTGGCTTCAGGTTTGGCAGGTGAAATGTTAATGATAACATTCTCATCATATCTCTGTACCTGAGGAGTGGCGTTGGGTTTGGTAGGTGTCTTGTTAATGATAACGTTCTCGTCACGCCTCTAGACCTGAAGAGTGGCATCAGGTTTAGTAGGTGTCTTGTCTAAGACAACGTTCTCAGTTTCTGGTGTCACATTGCTGTCAGTGACATGATCATAATTGAGAGGTAAGTCCAGTGACTGGAATGTGTCCATCTTGTTGGATGCATAGGAGATTCGGTTGTGTTCTTCGGTTGAGCATCCAGTATCGGGTCCACATGACGTCTCCATGTCTGATCTCCAACATCCACTGTGTACATCAGTGGTCCAGTTCTTGTAGCTAACCTATCAGGTGTCCACTTCTCTTCTTGGTAATCATGCACTAGGACACTGTCCAATCACAAAGCTCCTTGCTGCTTCACGTGGCAAATGACTGAACTGTTTATTCTGTACTTCCCTCTGGAGCTCTGGTTTCAGGAAGTCTAGTGAGCTCTCAGATCCCTTTTCATGAACAGCATTGCAGGTGTTTGATTTGTCATTGCATGAACAGAGCTTTGAGTCACAAAAAGGAAGTTGTCCACCTTGTGCTGTAGAGAAATGTCCTTCTTGTCCATCGCTTTAATGGGTTTCTGGATGGCTTGGATATATCTTTCAGCTAAGCCATTCATTGGTGGGTGGTGAGGAGATGACTTGAAATGTCTGATGCCATTTTTCTTCATGAATAGTCTGAACTCTTCTGATGTGTATTGTGGTCCGTTGTCACACACAATTTGTTCTGGTCAGCTATTTCTGATGAAGAGAGTCCTCATGGCAGAGACAGTCTTTGCAGATATGGTTGACTTCATTTGTATGACCTCCAGCCACTTTGAATGAGCATCCCCCCACAGCAAACAGGAACATGGAGTCCATCAATGGCCCAGCAAAGTCAATATGTACTCTGTGATGATGGTCGCTCCCACGGGTGTAATGGTGCCTGTGGGGGTGCATTTTAAAAATTTGGCATCCTGAACAGTTTTTGGCTAAGTCTTCAATCTGTTTATCTATTCTCGACCACCACGTGTAGCTCCAGGTGAGCATCTTGTCTGTACCCAAGAGTCCTTCATGCAGATTTTCTAACACTTTGGTGTGCTGTTTAGCAGGATTTTTTTTTCTCCAAAAATACTTTATTCAGAAGTATTACAAAATAAAGTTATTTACATATAAGAAAAAAACATTCGTTGACTCTGAGTCCTTATTCAATAAAGTTATTTACAATAAAATTATGCGTTGACTCTCTTTGTTTACAAATGAAAGATGTTTACAATAAACCATTCATTTACCCTCAACCCTTGGTCAAGAGTTGAGACTTATTAACAATAAAATTATCAACAATAAAGGCAGGCGTTGGTCCTAATGCTTTTTCCAAATTAACAATTCCACCCACTCCTTGGGCACCATGTTGATTATCTGTCCACACCGCTGATGAAGGTTAGTCTCCTCCCCACGCAACCCCTCACACTCCCACGGGTGATGAACCTTAAACTGTGGTCCTTCCCCACCGGGCCTTCGTGGTGGCCGCACCAAGCTTGAGTGCATCCCTCAGCACGTACTCCTGCAGGCGAGAGTGAGCCAGTTGGCAGCATTCAGTCACAGACATCTCCATGTGCTGACAGACGACCAAGTTTCGGGCAGACCAAAGCGTGTTTTTCACCGAATTGATGATCTGCCAGCAGCACCGGATGTTTGTCTCCGTGTGCGTCCCCGGGTACAGCCCGTAGATCACGGAGTCCTCGGTAACGCAGCTGCTGGGTATGGATCTTAGTACTGTCCCTTCCATTCTCCTCCACACCTTCTTCGTGAACCCACAGTGTGCAAAGAGGTGAGCCACCGACTCCACCCCATTACAGTCCTCCCGTGGGCAGTGGGGTGCGGAGACGACGTTCCGGGCGTACAGGAGGGATCTGACTGAGAGGGCCCCTCTGACCGCCAGCCAGGTGAGATCTTTGTGCCTGTTGGTGAGATCTGGCGATGAGGCATTTTGCCAGATGAACTGGATGGTCTGCTCAGGGAACCACCCCACTGAATCCATCTCATCCTTCTCCTGCAGTGCCTGCAGGACTTTACGTGCCGACCACTGTCTAATGGCCTTGTGGTCAAATGTGTTGGCTTTGAAGAATTTTTCTACGAAGGACTGGTAAGGAGGCAACGACCAGCTGACGGGTGTTGCACAGGAAAGGGGCCAGACCCATACTTCGTAGCCGGGGTGACAGGTAGAACCTGGGCAACATAGTGGTACTTTGTGCCCACGTATCTGGGATCCACGCACAGCCTGATGCAGCCACACACGAAGCTGGCCATCAGGGTGAAGGCGACATTGGGGACGTTCTTGCCCCCGTTGTCCAGGGACTTGTGCATGACGGTCCATCTCACCTGCTCCATCTTGGATCCCCAGACGAATCTTGAAGACAGCTCGGGTGATTTCCGAGCTGTAGGAGTGGGGGATGGGCCACACCTACGCCAAGTACAGCAGCCCTGAGAGCACCTCACACCTGATGACCAGGTTCTATCGACAGGGAGCACCCTCCCCACAGTCCCAGTTTCTGTTTCACCTTGGCAGTCCGCTCCTGCCAGTTCTTGTTGCACGCCTCGGCCCCTCCGAACCAGATCCCCAACACCTTCACGTGGTCAGACCTGACGGTGAAGAAGATGCTGGATCGGTCAGGCCAGTTGCCGAAGAGCATAGCTTCGCTCTTCGTGCGGTTGACCCTGGCCCCCAACGCTAGCTCAAACTGTTCGCAGATGCCAATCAACCTGCGAACTGACCTCGGATCAGAGCAGGAATTACAACATGAAGTCCATACCTCAGCATTCTCTGACATACTGACAATTGGTCTCATCTCATTGAGAATTCTGGCAACATAAACTGAGTTACAGAGAAAGGTTCAATAGGTTAGGACTTTATTCCCTGGAGCATAGAAGAATGAGGGGAAATTTGATAGAGGTGTATAAAATTATGATGGGTATAGATAGAGTGAATGCAAGCAGGCTTTTTCCACTGAGGCTAGGGGAGAAAAAAAACCAGAGGACATAGGTTAAGGGTGAAGGGGGAAAAGTTTAAAGGGAACATTGGGGGGGCTTCTTCACACAGAGTGGTGGGAGTGTGGAATGAGCTGCCAGATGAAGTGGTAAATGAGGGCTCACTTTTAACATTTAAGAAAAACTTGGATAGGTACATGGATGAGAGGTGTATGGAGGGATATGGTCCAGGTGCAGGTCAGTGGGAGTAGGCAGAAAAATGGTTCGGCACAGCCAAGAAGGGCCAAAAGGCCTGTTTCTGTGCTGTAATGTTCTATGGTTCTATGGTTCTATAGGACTACTGTGAGCTGGCCATCCTTACATTGTGATTTCATAGGCTTTGGACAATGTCGGGTCAATCCTTGTTTCCATTTGTATTTTGGAATTTTGTTACCGGCATCCAGTCCACCAACGCAGTAGAGAATGGGGTAAGGAGATCGCAAAGGGTCAGAAAACCCCCCAGACAGACTGGCCCATGTCGCACCAGGGGAACAGAGTGTGGCACCCATCTCCTTGGGGAGATATGTCACTGCCATCTACACCTGGTTGGACTTTGTGCTTTGTATGAAGGGGTGACATACACCTGAAGGTACGAGGACATGATTAATTTTGGTGGGTAGAGTGTAACCCCTGGGGAAGGTTTCACTGCTAGCGTAACGGGCTTTCTGTAGGCGCAGTGTTTGGGTTATGATTAGAGATGCTGATGATGATGATGACATCGATTCAGGCCTGAGAGGCCAGCATCAGGCATTTTCATGCCTTGCAAGACGCCGGTCGGAAGGCTGTGTGGGGTGCCACTCCTTGTTCTGTTCAAGGAATATTGTATATATATTTCCTTTTCGCAGTATTATTTTTCTTTATTTTACGAGGTTGACTTGCGAGCTCAACACTCAACCCGGGCACGGATGGAAAGCGTACTGGCGAGCGGCCCGACTGGATTTGAACCCAGGAACCTCCGTTCCGGAGTCCGGCGCTGATGTCACTGCGCCACCAGCCAACCTAAGAGATGTTGGGTGATTTGGAATGTGAGCCATCCAATCAGGGAAGCGGATGATTGTGTTGTGTGCCTGACAGCAGTGTGAACTGGGGTCTTTGTTCGGCGGGAGATGAAGAGAGAAGATGCTGGATAGAACCGGTCATAGGATTTGACCCGGTGGGGGATCGAGATTGCCAAGGTCGACTGAGGATCAGTGAGGATGTATTTTGGGAAGAGTTGAGCTCCAACTTGTGCACATTAGACTGTTTAAATTATAATGAGCCCATTTTGTTTTTTTCTTTCTTTTCTTTACCAACCCTTTAGTTGAGATTCATAACTATAATTCCTTTAATCGTATGCAGTGTGTTGTCTGTTATTGCTTGGCACTGAGTTGTAACAGGGTATTCAATGACACACCATCCACACAAGCCGGGGTTTGGGGAGGGAGAGCCGCCTCGATCTCATGGGTTTGGTGGGACCAGATGGTGTATTCCCTAGACTTACACAGCCACGCAGCCAAGGAAACCAAGAGAGGTGCAGTTATATGTGTATGTATGTGTACGTATATATATATATATATATATATATATATATATATATGATAAATTAAATAATACAGTAATGCAAAAAATGTTGTGAGGAAGTGTTTATGGGTTCAATGTCCATTCAGAAGTCCGACGGCAGAGAGGAAGAAGCTATTCCTGAGTAGTTGAGTGTGTTCCTTGAGGCTGCTGCACCTCCTTCTTGATGGTATCAATGAGAAAAGGCATGTCCTGGGTGATGGTGGTCCTTAACGATGGATGCTGCTGTTTTGAAGCATTACTCCTTGAGGATGCACTAGAGTGGTGGTCCCCAAACTCCGGGCCGCGGACCGATACCGGACCGCAAAGCATGCAGGGGTGCAGTGGTAGCCAGGACGCACCCAGCTCACCTTTAAGAAAAAAACAAGCTAATTAATTAGGTGCCGCCCAGCACGTAAATGTCAGCCCAGATCAGAGGCGATTGCCGATTTCACTTGCACTATGCTGGGTGCATCCCGGCTACCACTGCACCCCTGCTTGCTTTGTGGCCTGGTATCGGTCCGCGGCCCCGAGGTTGGGGACCACTGCACTAGATGCTAGGGAAGCTCCTGCCTCTGAAGGAGCTGACTGAGCTGAAATGCTCCCTGGC
This sequence comes from Mobula hypostoma, assembly GCF_963921235.1. NCBI lineage: Eukaryota > Metazoa > Chordata > Chondrichthyes > Myliobatiformes > Myliobatidae > Mobula > Mobula hypostoma. Next base: position 83,634,653 of record NC_086108.1, on the reverse strand, counting down.
TGCCACTTCCATTACTTGCCCTACCTCGTTCCTGAAAATCCAGAATTGCACCCTCCCAAGTAGGGTCCTCTATATGCTGCCTCAGGAAACCTTCCTGGACACATTTCACAAGTTCCGCCCCATCTAGACCTTTACACTCTGGTTGGCTCAGTCAGTACTCGGGTTAATTATTCTAGGGTCAATTAAAGAAATAGATGTTTGCAGATCATGTCAAGCCAAGGTGAGGTACGGATACAATGAAAAGTGTGCTTGCATCCAGATGAAAAACATGCAGTTGTAGACAGTAAATAGAACGTAAATTATACAATACAGCAAAATGGACAAAAGTCAAGAATTCACATCTGTACACCTGACACAAACTGACGTCCACAGGATAGCATTGATCCCTGCCCCCCCAATGTTTATGATACCTGTTCTGTCCACAACAGGCACCTTGAGGTTTTAGAAAAAATATCACCTACACTGTCTCTGCAAGTTCCTCCAAACTGGTTGGAAGGTGAAGTAATCCAACATCAGCATCCTCTCCCAGGGCCTGGGCCTACATCATACTCAATGACCTAAATTGGAGTAAACATCATTTGCTTGCCTAACACTAGAGTCCTGAAACAAACCTCTGTTAGTCATGGGAAGAGACTACTATCACAGAGAGAAGAAAATAATTAAGGATATTCTCAGTCTTCCCAAGGAAAAGCCATATCCTAACTGACTCCTGGTAGTTCCTAGCCCATGAACAATCAACTGCACCAGAAGCACATAGAGGCTCTGCATTACCAGCAAGTCTATTTTATAGACAAAAGAGTTTGTCTATTTTTCAAGAAACATCTCAGAACTTACAAAACTCAAGTGAAGTTTAACCATTCTGGATCAAACAAAGTTACCTAAGATGAGAAGCTAAGTAGTTAAACCATAGTAATAAGATAGATAATGATATCTTTACTGAAAAATATAATATTGAAACATCTGCTAAGAAAATTCTGAACAGATTTCAAAACGGAAGGTTACTCTTGACCAGACCTTTTTGAATTCTTTGATGAAAGGATATGCTGCTAATTTAGTGGATGCGATATATTCTGAATTCCAAAAAACCTTCAATAGGCATGGCCAGCAGATCCCTGAGTAAAACATTTCCAATTCCAATATGCAATTCAGGAGAAGATTCCTCTTTCCTTCACTATTCCCATTTGTGTTTCCCTCTCACACCTTCTCTTCTTACCGCCCATCACCTTCCTCTGGTGCTCCACCCACTTCCTTTTCTTCTATGGTCTTCTGTCCTCTCCTATCAGATTCCCCCTTCTCTAGCCTGTTATCTCTTTCACCAATCAAGTTCCCAGCTCTTTACTTCACCGCTTCCTCCTCTTCCAGTTTCACCTATCACCTACCACCTTGTACTTCTTCCTTCCCTCTGGTCTCAGCCCAAAATGTTGACTGTTTACTCTTTTCCCCAAGATGCTGCCTGATCTGCTTAGTTCCTCCAGCATGTTGTGTGCGTTGCTTTGGATTCCCAGCATCTGCAGATTTTCTTGGGTCAGGAGAGAATCCTTTACATAGGGAATGATTAGCATGCGAAATTCATATGCAAAAGAAATTGCTTTGATGAGCACAGATATATCTAAGAGGCAGTTAAATTGAGGAGGACATAAATAAACAGGTGTTTTGATGGGGTTATATGAAGAAGGATGGGAGTAAGTGTATAATCCCAGTGACATAATTTGGCTGACTGGAACTACTGGGCTGCAGGCATTAGATGATAATTAAATCGATATGTAGCTATGTACTGTTAATGACCGTGCAATTTACACTCTTACTCTCATTGTGAATGTAATTTCAAAGTGGGCAAGGTAAAGGAAAACATTTTCTGTGTCATCTGCACTTTCCTAGGATACAAAGTCCAGCTAAAAGAACTTAAAACTTTTGTATGAGCTTGTTAAGATTTTCAAGAGTGAATTAGCTTCTTACTGTCAATATCCTTTCATTATTAATTAATTAGTTAATTTACTCAGACATCCCACCCTGCAAAAACTCATTTCATGGAGGTTTCAACCTCATTTCAGGGAGGTCTCAACCTCATAGCAGTCTGTCAATGAATTTGTTAATTTTGCAAGACATCGGATTCACAAGTGTTTTGTGAGACAGCTGACTTCTGAATTCTGTCTTAATGTGACGCACCATGCTGAATGCCCTTTCTACATCACAATTAGAATTTGGCAGCACCAAAAGCAGCTTCGTCAACTGGCAGAGCTCTTTGAATCTCAACTGCCCTGTGCTCACAGATTTTACTTTGGACAGCTTCCCCCAGAACACACCAACTGGCAGACTTTTGTAGTTTGGTACCAGTCCTTCAAGGTTAGTTGAGACATAATCCAGGACTCACCCCAACATGTCTTTTACAGTCACTTTACCCACCATGGGCAATAGAAAAGTCACTGTTGCAAACAGTGCAGCGACCAACACTGTCATTATTTTTGACCCCTATTAAGCACTGGTACACTTTAGTGTACTCTGGGGTGAAGTACATTTTATATTTTCCTTTTTTTGGAACACTCTGCCATAGCACTGCAGGGCACTAAACTGAACTGATGGACAATGACAGAGAGAGAGAGAGGTCGACTATAAAGTCCGCCCACAGAGAAAACTGATAGGTCTACTTAGCACAAAGAGAGAACGATCAGGATGCTCTCTCACTACATCTGTCACTCGCTTTCTCTGTCTGTCTCTCTCCCTCTCGCTCGCTCTCAAAAAAATTGATTTCCCGGATATTATATATAACTTGCGGGCATCAGGGAGCTGCTATCAATACGTGGGAGACTCCCAGAACTTCCGGGAGAGGTGGGATGTCTGTTTACTTATCTATTCATTTAGAGATACAGGCCCTTCTGGCCCAGCAACCCACATATTTAACACTAGCACAATCACAGGGCAGTTTACACTGGCCAGTTAATCTACTAACTGGTAGGTCTTTGGACCGTGGGAGGAAGCTAAAACACCTGAAGGAAACCCACGCACTCAGGAGAGAACGTACAGACTCCGTACTGACGGCACTGGAACTGAACTCCAGAATGCCCTGAGCTGTAATATCGTGTGCTAACTGCTATACTAGCATGGCACCTGAAATTCTTTATTCTTATCTATTTCAGAGAAACACTTGAGTAGTTATGAAATATTATCTTGTTTGGGTGAGATTGAAATCCAAACCAATGAGAATCAAACAAGGTTAGGCAGGCATTTATTAAATGTAAGTAACAATGCTGTCAATGAAATCTAGTTCTGTTAATCAATTTCTGAAAGAGTATTATTTATCCTTTGGTGCTAGATGTGACTTGGCTGCCGATAGATGCAAAGGAGTTGATATCAATATAAGAAGCAAATCTCAAATCACAGAGCACAAGGCTAGAACTAACAACTGTTCTGTAGATGAATAGGTAGCCTGTTAGGAAGCCACCAGTAAGCTTCGCTACCTAGCAACCAAAACTCCACATTATCGACCATAGGCCCAAGAGTTGTTGGATAATCAGACTTAGCTCATTTTGAGCCTCATAAAGGAAATGTAGATCTGACTCTGAGATTGAGTTGAAATTTGAATTATGAAAAAATAAGGTAGATAAATTCAGCACCAATGAAATGCATCTGAGAGAGTTCAGAAAACAGCAAATATTATAAATGAGAATTCATGTATTTATATAAAATGATGTGTATTTACCAAACCTACTAATAGTTTGGTAAATACACATCATTTTATATAAATATATACTTCACAGAGCAAGAACACCAGAACCTATTAGCTTCCCTTTAAGTTGCACCCTTCCACTTTGAAAATTGGTTGCCGTTTCTTTCACACCACAGGGTGTAAATTTAGAAATTTCTTCCTAATATCACAAGGGAAGTATCTTTATCACATAATCTGAAGCATTTCAAGTAGTTCACAGTCACCTCTTCGGGGTAGTTAGAGATAAACAATTAATCCTGACTTCTCTTGCAACCAGTCGCAAGAGAGTCACAACCAGTCACAATTCAGTCGCTAGGTATACATGGAGAGGTGGTAAATTGGATTAGACGTTGGCTCGATGGAAGAAGCCAGAGAGTGGTGGTAGAGAATTGCTTCTCTGAGTGGAGGCCTGTGACTAGTGGTGTGCCACAGGGATCAGTGCTGGGTCCATTGTTATTTGTCTTCTATATCAATGATCTGGATGATAATGTGGTAAATTGGATCAGCAAGTTTGCTGATGATACAAAGATTGGAGGTGTAGTAGACAGTGAGGAAGGTTTTCAGAGCCTGCAGAGGGACTTGAACCAGCTGGAAAAATGGGCTGAAAAATGGCAGATGGAGTTTAATACTGACAAGTGTGAGGCATTGCACGTTGGAAGGACAAACCAACGTAGAACATACAGGGTTAATGGTAAGGCACTGAGGAGTGCAGTGGAACAGAGGGATCTGGGAATACAGATACAAAATTCCCTAAAAGTGTCGTCACAGGTAGATAGGGTCGTAAAGAGAGTTTTTGGTACATTGGCCTTTATTAATCAAAGTATTGAGTATAAGAGCTGGAATGTTATGATGAGGTTGTATAAGGCATTGGTGAGGCCAAATCTGGAGTATTGTGTTCAGTTTTGGTCACCAAATTACAGGAAGGATATAAATAATGTTGAAAGAGTGCAGAAAAGGTTTACAAGGATGTTGCCGGGACTTGAGTAACTCAGTTACAGAGAAAGGTTGAATAGGTTAGGACTTTATTCCCTGGAGCGTAGAAGAATGAGGGGAGATTTGATAGAGGTATATAAAATTATGATGGGTATAGATAGAGTGAATGCAAGCAGGCTTTTTCCACTGAGGCAAGGGGAGAAAAAAACCAGAGGACATGGGTTAAGGGTGAGGGGGGAAAAGTTTAAAGGGAACATTAGTGGGGGCTTCTTCACACAGAGAGTGGTGGGAGTATGGAATGAGCTGCCAGATGAGGTGGTAAATGCGGGTTCTTTTTTAACATTTAAGAATAAATTGGACAGATACACGGATGGGAGGTGTATGGAGGGATATGGTCCGTGTGCAGGTCAGTGGGACTAGGCAGAAAATGGTTCGGCACAGCCAAGAAGGGCCAAAAGGCCTGTTTCTGTGCTGTGGTTTCTATGGTTTCTATGGTTTCAGTGAACAAAAAGGAAACACAAATGAAAAAAAAACTAAATCTCTGTATACACAATCAAAAATCTAATAAGTGCAAGAAATATTTTGACAACTTTGCATGCTGTTTATATCACCGATGAATCTTAAATATCTAAACTGTTTGTTGGCAGTAAAATCTCTCAAATTTGAATATAAACCACCCAATAATAGTAGTCACCATTGATTCTCAATGGTGGCTCCACTAACAACAGAGAATGAACTTGCAATTGCCATTGCTAGTTGCCAGTATAAAATTACTGCATATGTTACAAAATGAGACTGATAGTTCAAAGGTACATTCTAATCTCTCCATATAAAAAGGAAAGCAGTTTCTATGTTTTCTTTAGAAAACTAATTACCTTGAACTAAACCAAATCCTGAACTAATCAGCAACAGTTTACAGGATGGCACCCAATTCCAAGTTGAATTGGTTCATTCAGGACTACTGCTCTATTTGACCTCAGAGAGCACAGAAGGCACATACAGAAAAATAGATTTTTCTTTCTTCTGGCTGTCGCAACATTCACATTTTGTACTTGCAGTTCAGAAGCCACAATATGGTGTTTTTGGTGTGAGTAATTATCCCAATACTGAATTTGTAGTGAGAGTAGGGTGTGATATGGCCCAATGCTTAATCTATTCTAGACAGAGAAGTGTTGGTTTTGCAACATATGCATTAACTAACCACATTGTTTGCATCCTGTTTTGATCCTGTTTAAAAGTGCCCATGGCCTTTGAGGTTGCTGAATTTCTGTGAATATTTTCACTGGGTCTTGAATGAGCTCTTATAATGGAAGATATCAGCGATTATAAGACCATAAGACATTTGGCCAGAATTAGCCCATTTGGCCCATCGAATCTGCTCTGCCATTCATTCATCTCTGATCCTTTTTTACCCCTCCTCAGCCCCGCTCCCCAGCCTTCTCCCCGTAATCTTTGATGCCATATTTATCAAGCTCTACCTTAAATGCACCCAATGACCTGGCCTCCCCAGCTGCCTGTGGTAATAAATTCCACAAATTTACCACTCCCTGGCAAAAGAAATTTCTCCACATCTCTTTTTTAAATGGACTCTCCTCTATCCTGAGTCTGTGCGCTCTTGTCCTAGACTCCCCCACCATGGGAAATATCCTTTCCACAACTACTCTCTCTAGGCCTTTCAACATCTGAAAGGTTTCAATGAGATTTCTTCTCATCATTCTAAACTGCAACAAGTACAGACCCAGAGTTTTCAAACATTCCCTGTATGATAACCCTTTCATTACTGGAATCATCCTTGTGAACCTCATCTGAATCCTGCCCAATGTCTGCACATCTTTTCTTAGATAAGGAGCCCAAAACTGTTCACAATACTCAAGGTGAGGCCTCACCAGTGCCTTATAAAGCCTCAGCATCACACCCCTGCTCTTTTATTCTAGACCTTTTGCCTTCTTCACCACCAACTCTACCTGCAAGTTAACCTTTGTGGTGTTCTGCACAAGGGCTCCCAATTTCCTTTGCATCTCAGATTTTAGGATTTTCTCCCTGTTTAGAAAATAGTCTGCACACTTATTTCTACCGGCAAAGTGAACGACCATACATTTTTCAATATTATATTTAATTTGCCACTCTCTTGATCATTCTCCTAATCTGTCTAAGTCTTTCTGCAGCCTTCTTGTTTCCTCAACATTACCTGTTCCTCCACCAATCTTCGTATCATCTGCAAACTTGGCAACAAAGCCATCTATTCCATCAGCAACCCAGAAATTTCTACCTGGCAGGTCCTGCTTCTCGGCTTTCTGCCTAGTTCTCTAAATTCAGGATCTCTTTGCTTTTCCTTCATATCAGCCCCTCCTCATACCAAAATATCAACCCCTCCTTCCAGCTTTATATTTTGGTGTTTTTCCCCTTCCTTTCCAGTCCTAAAGAAGGATGTTGGACTGAAACATTACCTTCTTATTCACTTCCATAGATGCTGCCTGACCTGCTGAGTTCCTCCAGCATTTTGTGGGTGTTGCTTTGGATATCCAACATCACAGGATTTCTTGTGTTTGTTATCAGCTATTTTGTAGCCCACACTGTCAAGTAGAATACAACTGAAGTAACTACCATGACTAATGTAATTAAATCAGTAGCCAAACATGATAAAAACACCTCCCAGTCAAGAACTAATTTTCAAGAAAAAATAACTTATATAGACAAATAAATGTAAATACTGATACAGTCTATGTGTCTTCTAGAAATGATACAATACAGAACGAGTTCAATCATTCCCTTATGTCTGTAGCACCTCTTCAAGATCATCCCTTGTCCTTTCCACATACACTAGCAATTTTTCTGTCTTTATTTTGTTTGAAATTTTTGAATAAGTCCAGCACCGTTAGAGGCAGTGCATTCCAGGGTATTGACTCAGAGGCTCACTCCAGAATATTCATCATAAAAGTATGCTGGAGTTTCCTGGTCTAGACATGCCTGACATCATTAGCAATCCTGTTCTGCCTGTGTTGATCTAAGAAGCCACTGGGAGAATTTTCCAATAGGTTCATTTGGCATTCATCGATTTCCCAAAAGGGAAACCACTCATAGTCACAGCTCAGCAAGAGGATTCTACAAATAGTTGTCTGTTTCACACCTTACTTTTTGGAAATAGGCACTCATTACCAGTGAAACAATTGGCCGTTGTCTTTCACCACTGTAGATTCTCAATGAGTAAGACATTAAGCATATGAATCCATACCACGTTTACTATTCTTCATTGTTGACCCAGACAGCTCTTTTTTCCAAATCTCCGGTAGTTTTTCACATTTCAAAGGTGAAAAATTGTTGGAATATCATCAGCAGTAAATTGAAATGTTTGAACAGGTAAATATACTTCCAGCAGAGGAAGACAGGAACCATTTTACAGCAGACAGAACTGGAAATGAGCTCCTTATTTACCATGTCAAAAATGAATCAGTTGTGGTGCATTAATTTCCGAGTCAGAAGATCGTGGGTTCAAACTCCAGTCCAGCACATAATTTGAGGGATAACATCAGGATCATTTAATGGGTGCCACTCAGATGAAGATGCTGCTTCTAATGGAATGTCACGCTTCTGGAACTAACATAGCATGCCCATAACTTATTAACCCGAATTGTGCATCTATATAGTACAGTTTTCTATTTCCTGTAGTGGAAGAACTGGGACCAAAGCGCACAGACTCAGAAAACAACGATATCCTTTAGAACAGAGATGAGGAATTTCTTTAGCCAGAGGGAGGTGAATCTGTGGAATTCATTGCCCCAGATAGCTATGGAAGTCTCATCATTGGGTACATCTAAAGCAGAGATTGATAGGTTCTTGATTAGCGAGGGTGTCGAAGATTATGGAGAGAAAGAAAGAGAATAGGGTAGAGAGGGATAATAATTCAGACATGATGGAATGGTGGAGTGGGCTTGATGGGCTGAATGGCATGATTCTGCTTCTATGTCTTATGGTCTTATTGTCTTTGGAATGTGGAAGGAAACCAGAGCACTCAGAGGAAATCCACACAGTCACAGAGGGAACGTACAAACTACTTACAGGCAGCAGTGGGATTTGAACCATGATTGGTGAAAGCTGGTGCTGCAAAGCAATATATTAACGATTACGTGACCATGCCATCCTATTATAATTAAGAATAAACCAGCCAGCCTCTGAGCAAGTTTTAAAATTGAGCAGGAACCCAATAACTCAATGCCTCCAGTCCCTTTTGTCATTTCCATTCATATCCATTGGTACCTTAACCACCATTGGTACCATTGGACAGGTTGAGTGAGTGGGCAGATGCATGGCAGATGCAGTTTAATGTGGATAAATGTGAGGTTATCCACTTTGGTGGCAAGAAAAGGAAGGCAGATTACTAACTGAATGGTGTCAAGTTAGGAAAAGGGGAAGTACAATGAGATCTAGGTGTCCTTGTTCATCAGTCACTGAAAGTAAGCGTGCAGGTACAGCAGGCAGTGAAGAAAGCTAATGGCATGTTGGCCTTCATAACAAGTGGAGTTGAGTATAGGAGCAAAGAGGTCCTTCTGCAGTTGTACAGGGTCCTGGTGAGACCACACCTGGAGTATTGTGTACAGTTTTGGTCTCCAAATTTGAGGAAGGACATTCTTGCTATTGAGGGAGTGCAGCATAGGTTCACGAGGTTAATTCCCAGGACGACGGGACTGTCATATGTTGAAAGATTGGAGCAACTGGGCTTGTATACACTGGAATTTAGAAGGATGAGAGGGGATCTGATTGAAACATGTAAGATTATTAAGGGATTGGACACGCTAGAGGCAGAAAACATGTTCCCAATGTTGGGGGAGTCCAGAACCAGAGGCCACAGTTTAAGAATAAGGGATAGACCATTTAGAATGGAGTTGAGGAAAAACTTTTTCACACAGACGGTTGTGGTTCTGTGGAATGCTCTGCCTCAGAAGGCAGTGGAGGCCAATTCTCTGGATTTTTTCAAGAAAGAGTTAGATAGAGCTCTTAAAGATAGTGGAGTCAAGGGATATGGGGAGAAGGCAGGAAAAGGGTACTGATTGTGGATGATCAGCCATGATCACAGTGATTGGCGGTGCTGGCTTGAAGGGCTGAATGGCCTACTCCCGCACCTATTGTCTATTGTCTATTAACTTGATGGAATATCATGGGAACAGTGGCCCTAAAACTCAAGAGGATTGTTGAAAGAGGCTTGAAGACAATAGGTACTCCTGTTATACTGGGTAACCATTCACTTATTCAGTGTTGGAATTATTTTCTTGTTTCTGCAAAAACTGCTGATATAATCTCTAAGTGGGCTCTCCAAATTCAAGACATTGCATCTAGGTTTGCACCCTTATTTTCAATTATATGTTGATCTGTCTTCTTCAGTAGCCTGTGTAGCCTAAGCTTATATGTCCTATAATTCACGCAGTCCCAAACAGTTCAATAAGTAAAGTGCAAATGGAGCAGAATTCCACCATCATCACACATACAAAACACTGGAGGAACTCAGCAGGCCAGGCAGCATCTATGGAAAGAAATAAACAGTTGACATTTCAGGCTGAGATCCTTCATCAGGACTGGAAAAGAAGGGAGAATCCAGAATAAAAAGGTGCGGAGAGAGAAGGAGACAAGGCAGAAGATGATAGGTGAAGCCAGGTGGATGGAGGAGGGAAAATAAAGTGAGATGCTGAGAGGTGATAGGTGGAAAAGGTAAAGGGCTGAAGAAGAAGGAATCTGATAGGAGAGGAGAGTGGACCATGGGAGAAAGGGAAGGAGGAGGGGCACCAGGTGATAGGCAGGTGAGGAGAAGAGGTAAGAGGGGAGCCAAAATGGAGAATGGAAGCAGTAGGAAGGGGGAGGGGGGAAAATTACCAGAAAGTGAAGAAATTTATGTTTGTATTGTCAGTTTGGAGGATAAGGAAGGGTAAATAGTATATAGCTTTCAACAAAGAGTTGTTAATTTTTTTTATATTTCTTTTTTCTGTCTTTTACAATGGAATGTTGGAAGTTTGTTAGCTAATGGTCAGGGGATATTAAAGCTCTGTACTATGTGGGGTGGTAGTAATACAAATGTGAAAGGAGTGATGATGGGAGACTTTCTGGAATAAAAGTATTTGGTGTGCTTGAATGATGCTCGGTAGGTGATGATATTCTACCTTAAGTTGGGAAGAAGAAAACTATGTACACTCAAACTCACTTAGATCAAAACTATCTAGGACAGGAGGAGGAGGAATAACAGATAGTAAAAATTTACACAACAGTCAGATAAAACTTCTAAGGATATATTTTCATCAACAAAAACAGGATTTAGCACTCCATATGAGCATATGCAATTCTGGTAAGAAGTACCTCTAAACTTAAATAAAAGCACAACCCAGAAAAATGAAGGAATTATTACAATTGAAGAAAAAATTAACCATTTGAAGAGCATGGCCCTCCATGGAAGACATTCCCATGATCTGAGCAAACTAGATGTTGACAAGGAAGCATGAAACGCCCGGCTCAGAGTTAGAGACCTCTTCCTGTGCCAATACAGGATGAGACAGACAATACAAAAAATGATCAATATACATAATAAAAGACCAGTAAATTCAAGATGATAAATGCTGAAAAAGCCAAGAAAAAAACAGAAATAATCCAACACATATCAGGATCCTTCAGCAATTTAAGTTAATTTTATCTCTAGTTACTTTCTCTGCAGCTTTTAATATAATTTTAATTTTTTTCTGTCCTACTTTTAGTTTGTGCTCATCTCAGAGGGGGCAGTACCTAGACTCAAACCATAAAACTAAACAGCTCAGTTTAACCCTATCCAGCAACTTTTTTTTCCATCAAATTTATTCACCGCTGATAAATCAGCTGTTCTTACTCCACCACAAAACCCTTTTAAAGGTTTAGCATTGGCAACTTTTCTAGAGACACTCCTGTGATTATTCCCCAAAGCCACTGTCATTCAATATAATTCCTTAGTGTTATTTTCCTTCCTCTTGCAGCTTTTCACCCTAAAGGTTTCTCACTTTGCTTGCTATCTTTACAAAACACTAAAGGTCTCTGAAAGGTCTTGTGCCCACAATATCTCCTAACGCTTTGTTCAAATCCTTAGTTCATCTAATTGGATTGATATTGGAAACAGGTCCACATTCAAAACTCAGCAATACCTTAAACTCTTCCTTCCTTGTTTTATATAAATCCTGTCTACTAGATGATAAGCCATTGCAATACTCAATTTGCAGCTAGTTTTTCTGTTTTCCAGAAACCAGGCATTCATATTCCTCCATATAACTTATATCACCCAATAGCATTTCCCATTCAGTATCTCCAGCTTCTATGTCACTTTGTGCCATCTGTATCCCCTTTCCTACCTGAGAGCAACTCCCAACAGCAGAGCAGGCTCAGTCCTTTGCTCCACTCAGCTCCGGTATCTATCATCTCTTCTCTTCTCCTCACCTGCCTACTACCCAGTGCTCCCCTTCCTTCTCTTTCTCCCAATGTCCACTCTTCTCCCACCAGATTCCTTTCTCTTCAGCCCTTTACCTTTTCCACCTATCAGCTCCAACTGCTCACTTCAAGACCCATCCCCCAGCCACCTGGCTTCACCTATCACCTTCTAGCTTGTACTGCTTTTCCTCCTCCTAACTTCTTATTCTGGCTTATTTTCCAATTCTTTTCCAGTCCTGATGAAGGGTCTCAGCCCAAAATGTGGACGGTTTATTCCTTTTCATAGATGCTGCCTGTCCTGCTGAGTTCCTCCGGTATTTTGCATGTGCTACTCTGAATTTCCAGCATCCACAGAATCACTTGTGTTTAGAATTCCACCATAGCTTATTTTGTCTCTATATTCTACATCTGCTGCCTCCCCAATGTCCCTGCATTAACTCTGCCCTCCTTGCCCACTCCATTAAGTATTAATCAAAACTTCAGGACATTGGCCTCCTTATTTCAGTCTTCTGCGCCACTTGTGTGAATAGAATGTCATAAGGATACATCTGTACATCTGCTAACGTTAAAGTGTTTGACTTGAGTTCACTGCAGCATTTACAGGGAGCCAACGTCAGTCATCTAGAACTTTTTTTTCTCTTTTAATTTTAAAATATTTTCAATTAAATGATCTAGCTGCAAGTTTGATTAATTGGCCATGTGTCAACAGCATTGAACTACTACATAACTAACAATAAATTATATTTAAAAATATAATAACTGGTAGAGAAATTATGTTAACTTTATCTCCGTGATGAATATTCCATTGGCAATGCACGTCATGTTAATTAAGAATTAATCACACTAAGAATCATTGTTTTCAAATCGTCTGTTTTCCTCAAACTCTGCCTTCTGCAGTTTTTTCTTCCCGTCACCTAACCTTCATTCCAACTTCTTTAAGTCATACTGTTAATTGCTGAGATCTCAGTCATCTGAGAATTAACCTCTGGAATTCCCTCCTCAATGTACCTTCCGTCTCGCCCTCTTCCTATCAAGGCACCTCTTTAACCCTAATGAAGAAATTGCTGGTCCATCTCAATATTTCATGATTTATGAAATTTTGTAACTTTGTATTATGCTTTAGGACTTTATTACCCCTTATTATTTACCTCTCTTTCTTGACTTAATTTTTATCTCTTTATCAAGGTATAAGACTTTATTTTTTTCATTTTTCCTTTTTTCACTTCATGGGAGCTTATTTATATTCTGTTCCATCCATTTCAAGCCAAGTCAAGGCAGAGTTGTGGCATCTCCAAGTGCATGGGAAGTCCTGATGTCTAATCGATTTTAGCATCTGGCTGAATTGGAAAGGTCGGGTAAATTGTGAATCGCGGCAATGGGGTCCAGGCCCCAAAGCAGTCCAAGAGTGAGGAATGACCCAATGTTTGGACGATTTATGCGTGCACTGGGCCAGATTGGAAAGGTCGGGATGTTGGGACTGGAGGCAAGAGACGGGCCAGTTCTGCTCGCTGCCCACGATGTTTGCTCAGCTCTATGCTGGACTGCAGTGATGCCTGGCTTCATGTCTGTGGTCTGGCAACATTTACTCAGCTTTGGAAAGATCTGTAGCTGTTGCCAGCGCCAGCTATGGTGATGCCTGGCTTCATGTTTTTTTTCTCTCTGTACATTGGGTGTTTGATGGTCTTTTTTTTGGTTGGGCTCTCTTGAGGTTTCTTTGTTTCGTGGTTGCCTATAAATAGGCAAACCTCAAGTTTGTAAAGAATATATATGCTTTGATAATAAATATACTTTGAAATTTGAACAGTTTGAAGCCATTAGCCAAACAGTCCAAGTTTCTGCACAATTATTTTAGTTGCTTCTTTTCTAATTTTGCTTCAGGTTTTCGGTTCAGTACCCTCATCTTTGACCCTTCATTATAATCAAGCCACGTTATTGCTTTCCCCCATCTGTTCCATGTCCATATCATTAATTTGCTCCAATAGATATCCCAGCAACAAATCATTCTGGACAGGAAACAAACTCATAGACTTAACAGACCTGGATGGAATTTGATAACATACACTTCCTCTGTTCCAGTCAATCAGCTGAAAATCAAACACTATTTTAGCTAATTTAGAAACTCCTAAAATTTGCTGTAGAACTAACTAAATCTGTGTTCCATTTCCACTATTTGCTTGCCTTTCAAAACTGATTCCATTACCCTCCCCATTTTCTAACTTGTTGTACAGATTCTTGTTTTAACACAATCCTCATTGTTTCTAGCAATGTGCTAGAATTTCATATATAGCATGTCTCAACCCTTGTCTTTTCTCTCCCTACCTCGCCTCTTGATGTTAAAACAGTCCCTATTACATTTTCATATCCAACTAAATCTGTTTCTTTGAAACCCACTTCACTGGATCCCTCTATAGTTATTAATGCTTTAATTCTCCAATTTCATTTTAATTGTTTTGTGTAATCAAATACAACCAACTTCATGGCCGGCTGGTGGCGCAGTGGCTCTGGAGCAAAGGCTCCCGAGTTTGAATCCAAGTCGGGCCAAGCACGCTTTCCATCCGAGCCGGGTTGAGCATCGAGCTAGCCACTCGGCCTCGTGAAAAAAAAGGGGTTGAGTCAGGGACGTTCATATCGTGACCCGGTTAATCCGAAAGGAGACCAATCCTGACACCACGCGCCAGACAAGAATGGCTGACTGTCTGGTGCGACATGCTATAAAAAAGAACTTCATCTTTATTCCAGACTTTTTGAAATATGCTAATAAATTATTTTCCCATGACTCTCCACTGTTTGTTTCTTCTTTCCTTCTTGGTATCAGTGAACACAAGAATGCTCCCTATATTGTCTAATAACATTGGACAACAAATTTTTTCAAAAGTGCTGCTTCCTCAGAATTTTTTTTTGTTTATGATAGACTGCTTGAAGGTGAACACAGATATAATTTCAGACTACTTGTATCATGTAGGAATTTGGAGAAACAACAAATTAACTTTTATTGAATATAATACATTTAATTGCATAATGGTGCTGATGCTGTGCAATAGTTCAACTAAGTTAAAAATATTTTGTTACTGATTTTCATTTGTACTCAGTGTCTGAGGCTTCTCGCTTAAGTGTCCAACAAAATTCACCAGCATTAATGGATTCCAGTTGCCCTGGTATCTTATCTCCATGACCGCAATGTCCTGGTGAAACCTTTCACCATGCTCGTCACTAACAGCACCAAGATTTGCAGGGAAGAAGTCTAAATGGGAATGCATAAAATGAATCTTTAGTGACATGTTGCATTTCATGGTTTTATATGCTTGAAGCATGCTTTCAACCAGCTGCATGTAGTTTGGTGCTCTGTAGTCGCCGAGAAAAAAATTCAACAACTTCCTTGAATGGCTTCCATGTGATTTTTTGCGGTCCCACTAGAAATTCTTCAAATTGCCAGTCATTGATGACCTGTTTGATTTATGGACCAACAAAAATGCTTTCCTTAATCTTAGCATCAGTTATTCTGGCAAGCATCTATCTCAAATATCAAAATCCTTCATAGAAGTTTGTGTGCCTGGTGATAGCAAATTCCATCCTTACAGTCCTGAACCCAATAATTATTACTAAAACCTGTTCTATAATTCATAAAGTTGCTCAGTTGACTATTCCGCTACGGAATGTACTTAAGGCTCAAGCACTAGTTGCGTGGTGGAATAAAAATTGTGATATAGCAGTAAGAAACAGAAATAGAGCTTACAGGAAATTAAGAAAGTACCCAGTGTTAGATAATGTTATGGAGAATAAAAAGGAAAGAGCAGTAGCAAGGAGAGTAATTAAAAATGCAAAGAGGGACAGTTGGAGAAGATTTTGTGGAAATCTGAGCCCTGAGACACCTATAAAGCAGCTATGGATGATCATTTACAGAATGTCAAGGATATCTAGGAAACCATCTATCCCACCTTTGCTGGAAGAAGATATTGAAGCTGTAACCAATAAGGAAAAGGCTGATATGTTTGTAGAGGTATTCCAAGCATTACACAGTTCTGGAGAGTTAGGTGATTTGAGAAAGGAAATTATGTTAAAGGAAACACAAACACAAGGAAATCTGCAGATGCTGGAATTTCAGGCAACACACATCAAAGTTGCTGGTGAACGCAGCAGGCCAGGCAGAATCTCTAGGAAGAGGTACAGTTGACGTTTTGGGCCGAGACCCTTCGTCAGGACTAACTGAAAGAAGAGCTAGTAAGAGATTTGAAAGTGGGAGGGAGAGGGGGAGATCGGAAATGATAGGAGAAGACAGGAGGGGGAGGGATGGAGCCAAGAGCTGGACAGGTGATTGGCAAAAGTGATATGAGAGGATTTTTTTCATGGGACAGGAGGCCTAGGGAGAAAGAAAAGGGGGAGGGGGGAAAAGCCAGAGGATGGGCAAGGGGTATAGTGAGGGGGATAGAGGGAGAAAAAGGAGAGAGAGAAAAAGAATGTGTGTATATAGATAATAACTGTCTAGCTCTTGGCTCCACCCCTCTCCCTCCTGTCTTCTCCTATCATTTCAGATCTCCCCTCCCCCTCCCACTTTCAAATCTCTTACTAGCTCTTCTTTCAGTTAATCCTGACGAAGGGTCTCGGCCCGAAACTTCGACTGTACCTCTTCCTAGAGATGCTGCCTGGCCTGCTGCGTTCACCAGCAACTTTTATGTATGTTAAAGGAAAGTTGGAAACTGGACAGGAGTTTGGATGATAATAGATTCAAGATTCAAGATTCAAGATTCAAAAAACTTTATTGTCATTCTCACCATACACCAGCTCTGCAGGGCAGACTGAGACAGTGTTTCTCAGGGGCAGTGCAATCATAACATAACAAACGCAACACTAAATAATAAACATAACAATAAATAGTAAAACACAACAGCCACATGTCAGTTAAAATCAGTTATAAGTGTCCAGTGCAAGGTAAAAGTGTCCAAAGCAGAGTCAGGTGGAGCAGCTATTTAGCAGTCTGACTGCCTGTGGGAGGAAGCTGTTTAGTAGCCTTGTGGTTTTAGTTTTAATGCTCCTGTAACGTCTGCCTGATGGCAGAAGAACAAACAGTTCATGGAGAGGGTGTGAGGGGTCTTTAATGATGTACCGTGTCTTCTGGAGGCATCGACTCTGAAAAAGGTCTTGGACAGAATGTAGGGAGACCCCAATAACCTTCTCTGCTCCCCTAACCACCCTCTGCAAGGCTTTTTTGTCGACAGCACTGCAGCTGGAGCACCAGGTTGTGATGCAAAAGGTCAGCACACTCTCACCCACGCCTCTGTAGAACGTAGTTAAGATGTTAGTGGGGAGTGATGCTTGTTTAAGCTTCCTCAGAAAGTGTAATCTCTGCTGGGCCCGTTTCACAATCCCAGTGGTGTTCCTGGACCAGGTGAGATTGTCGAGATCTGCACCCCAAGGAACTTGATGTTTTCCACTCTCTCCACTGTGGAGCCACTGATGCTGAAGGGTGTGTACTCAGGCTGAGACCATCTGAAATAATAGCTCCATAAATTTGTTTTTCTCCCTTCAGGAATTGCAGGAAGCTGTCCAATCAGGTTCAAACACTTCTCCTGGTGGGGATGGACCGTGTTATGAATTGCTTAAGCATTTAGATGACTCTGTATTAATAGAAATTCTAGCATTGTTTAATTCAGTGTGGAAAGAAGGAAAATTACCAGTAGAATGGAAGCATGCAGTGGTAGTTCCAGTTTTAAAACCAGGTAAGGACGCGTCTAGTCCTAGTTCGTATCAGCCTATTACTTTAACTTCAGTGCTTTGTAAAATTATGGAACGAATGGTCACTAATGGACTTGTTTATTTTTTGGAAAATAAGGGACATTTTGCTGCCTATCAAAATGGTTTTAGAACTGGAAGATCAACAATGGAATCTGTTGCCCTTTTAGATCATGATATTAAAAAAGCATTTCAAAATACAGAAGTAATGGTAAGTTTATTTCTAGATATTGAAAGAGTTTATGGCTCACTATGGAAGGATGGCTTATTAATTAAACTCTATGATGCGGGAATTAGAGGTAGAATGTTTAATTGGATCAAAGATTTCCTTAGGGAAAGGACAATTCAAGTAAGAATAGACGGAACAAGCTCCAAGTTGGTTACAATAGGTAATTGTACCCCTCAATATAGAAACATAGAAAATAGGTGCAGGAGTAGGCCATTCGGCCCTTCGAGCCTGCACCGCCATTCAGTATGATCATGGCTGATCAAGGAAGTGTCATTAGTCCAGTTCTTTTTAATGTCATGATAAATTATATCTTTGATCAGGTAGGGACAGGATTTGGCAAATCATTGTTTGCAGACGATGGTGCAATCTGGAAAAGAGGAAGAAACATCAAGTATATATTAAGTCAGGTACAAAAGGCTTTAAGATCAGTTGAAAACTGGGCTAATAAATGGGGTTTCAGGATTTCTGCTTCTAAGTCCAAATATATGATTTTTGGCTTTAGAAGAAAGATTCCTGATTGTGAATTGTGTCTACATGATTCTCCACTAGAAAAAGTCAAGGTACTCAAGTTCTTAGGTGTCTGGTTTGATGAAAGACTTACTTGGAGGGTTCATATAGATAAAACAATTGGAAAGTGTGAGAAAGTTTTAAATGTTATGAAAAGTATTGCTGGATGCGACTGGGGAGCAGGGCAGGAAACTATGTACTTAATATATCTAGCTATGATTAGATCAGTTATAGATTATGGTTGTATTGCTTATGGTTCCGCTGCTACAGCAGTGCTTGGAAAACTAGACACTGTACAGTCCAAAGCACTTAGACTCTGTTGTGGAGATTTAGAACAACATCAGTCCCGGCATTACGTGTGGAGATGGGAGAAGTGCCTCTGCATTTAAGACGAATTCAGCTGGGCCTGCAGTATTGGGTAAAACTAAATGCATTCAATCACAGTTGTCCAAAGTGTCCTTTGCAGGGGAAGTCGGAGTGCCAAAGTAAAATTAAAAGATACCCATTTTTAGATTTGGTTAATAACTGGGCTGTGAAATTGAAACTGATTGAGGAAGACATAGTTGACCAAATTTGCTTGCCACCCGTCCATTTTTGGCTCCTTCCAGAACCAGAAGTAGACCTATTCCTCCTTTTTCAGCTGCAAGGAAGCAGTGCAATTTCATCAGCGTTGATCACAAATGAATATTTAAATAATAAATGGGGATCTATACTGAAGATTTTTACTGATGACTCAGTGGACCCAGAGAGCAGTAAGGCAGAATTTGGGATGTATGTGTCTCAACTTGGAGTTAAGATTGGTCAGTTTCAGATGGTATTTCTGTCTTTGCAACGGAATTGTTAGCAATCCTCTGGGCCTTATGGTAGATAGAAGACTCTCGACCATGTTGAGTTATCATCTGTTTGGATTCTGCTGCTGCCTTAGAGGCTATAAAAGGGAATAACTCAAAAGCTTGTCCTGACATAGTTATTGAGATTCTCTTAGTGTTGTTTAGAGTAGGGAAGATGGGTTGTGTAGTTAGATTTTCATGGATACCTGGGCATGCTGGGGTGGAGGGAAATGAAATTGTGGATGGCATTGCAAAGTCTTCCTTACAGAGCAGGCAAGTAGAAATTAGAATTCCCCTAAGCAGAGCAGAACTGAGAAGTAGGATTAAAAAAGGTATAGAGAAGAAGTGGCAGGAGGATTGGAAAAATGAATTAAGGGGCAGGCATTATTTTTCTAGTCACCCACTAGCTAAAAAGGTCTCAGACTGTGACCTTTTAAGTCGTAGAGATATGGTGAAATTTACAAGACTTAGGTTGGGGAATTGTGGGTTAAACTATTATTCAAAGATAATAGGAAAACATCCTACTGGATTACGTGACTGTGGTAGTCTAGAGACAGTCCAGCATGTTTTGCTGAGCTGTAATCGATACAAAATTGAAAGAAGCATGTTGTTCAAGAGGCTATCTGGCTTAAATTTATTTTGGTTTTCTATTAAATCTTTGTTTGGCCATCAAGAGAATCAACATCTGATTGAAGAGTCTGTTATTCAGTTTATACGTGAGACTAGGTTGTATTCAAGAATTAGAGTTCCTTGAAGTTGTATAATTAATTATACATCCTGCGGAGGGCTGTAATACACCTAGATGCGTCTAAACAGGAAGAAGAAGAAGAAGAAGAAGAAGAAGAAGAACAACAACAATAACAACACCACCACCACCACCACCTGTCCTGCCGTGCAGCAGCCGCGCAGTCTAAGCATGGCCAAGCATGCCTGGACAAGATAAGAAACATTTCAGTTTACATTGTAGGCAACATTTCAATTGACTTGAATTATGAATTGAAATAATAAATATAAAAGGTGCGTGATAGGGAAATTTCATGGTGATTTTCATGATCAGTAGCCCAAAATTCATAAGATACACCTAATGGTATTCAGGAAGCAAGATCTTTGTTGTCCAGTGTAATATAGGGACTAGATATTGCTGCAGTTATATCATTGAGGTAATACTGGAGAGAAAATAGGCTAAAATTACGCACAGGCCCTGATGCTAAACTTACACCATGGAGGGAGGCAGTAGTAGTTTATTCTGTTTCCACAAGTCATCTTTCCATTGGTTTAACATGCAATGCATTATGCATGTATGTGGCGTGTTTCAGCAGGTATTTTCAGCAAACATATGCAGTCTCAGGAGCCATGCAAAAGAGGATGTGAACTCCTACCACAGGATCTTGTAAAGCAGCGATTCTCAGTAGTAACCATTGATGCAAGCGGAGGTGCTGCTTTTACTGTCCTTATATTAATTCAAAATTCAAAGGAAATTTATTATCAAAGCATATATATGTAACCGTATGCTATCTTGAGATTCACTTTCTAGTAGGCATTCACAGTAGGTACAAAGAATCACAATAGATTCAGTGAAAACTACACACAAAGATGGACGAACAACCAATGTACAACATAAGACAAACCAAGCAAATGCAAAACTAATAATAATAATAAATATTGAGAACTAAATTTGTAGAGCCTTTGAAAGTGAGCCCATAGGCTATGGAGTCAGTTCATGTTGAGGTGAATGCAGTTATCCACATTGGTTCAGAAGCCTGGCTGAAGGGGAATAACTGTTCTTGAGCCTGGTGGTGTGGGATCTAAGGTTCCTGGGACTCCTTCCTGATGGCTGCAGTGAGAAGAGAACATGGCCTGTACAGTGGGGTCTTTGATGATGGATGCTTCTTTCTTGCGGCAGTGGTCCTGTAGAAGTGCTCAGTGGGGGATTGGCTGTATTTACTACTTTGTGTAAGCTTTTCAATTCACGGCCTTTGGTGTTTCCACACCAAGCCATGTTACAACCAGTCAGGACACTCTCCACTGTGCATCTATAGAAGCTTGTCTTATAGAAGGGGTGACAGAACAGTCCAACCTCACTGCCATTTGATCATGATATCGGCACCTGGGGCAAGGATTGGAGGAATTAGATCACTTCTCTCAAAGGAACATGGATGGATTTGCTCCACAAATGCACTGCAGAATACTTTGCTGATTGATATCACATCTGCATGCATGATAGCCTCTGCATTAGTGTGTCACATCCACAGAAATGTGCAAGTTAATTTTCTATTGTGCATTGTCCATGTTTGGAACTGCTTACAAATTTCCACTCTCATTCAGATGTGCACCTGCCATTGTTTTTCTGGGCCAGTGAACTTAGACCTCAGCATGCCTATTTGTAAAAAAGTGTTTTAAAACCCAGAAGTTTAGTATAATTAGAACTGACCATACAGCTGTTGTATTATTTTAATTTATGACTGTCTTAGAGTAGTAAACCTGCATCTCTTATTCATTCTGATGACCTGTATGTGTTTCTTAGGCCAGCAAGTCATTCTATAATTCAAAGCATCACCTTCCCTTGCCAGGCACATTTATATACAGAAAATCAATTTAAACAGGACAGTG
Source organism: Mobula hypostoma (assembly GCF_963921235.1). Lineage (NCBI taxonomy): Eukaryota > Metazoa > Chordata > Chondrichthyes > Myliobatiformes > Myliobatidae > Mobula > Mobula hypostoma. Next base: position 83,612,686 of record NC_086108.1, on the reverse strand, counting down.
CTTAATTTAGCATTTTTAAAATTCAGACGACTATTTATTATCGAAAGCATGTTGGTACTTCAAGGTTAAACACTTAAAATGCACACTTTTTTAATTGACCATGCTCATGTGGTCTTTAATAAAGAGTTGGACACAGAAATGCCTAGCTACATTTATTTTATTAGAAAATAATCACCAGGATAAGCAACATTTAACAGAGGTAAAAAAACAAATTCACATGTCTGATTGATGTGTGGTTATCCATCCTCACCTCTCAGCAAGCTACTGAAAGCAGAAGCTATTGCAAATGTTACCTCAGCATACCCTCAATCTGTGTAATCCTACCTTTGTACAGCTTTTTATTTATATTCATTCACACAATGCAGCCATAAATAGGATTTTTTTTACTGAAAGAGGCACTTGATTCTGTGGTGTCAAACCAATTTACTTTTAGGAATGGACAATAGACTTGGGGATTATCAGGGGTTTATGCTGCAACAGGCTACGTAGACGATTGAACAAAACACCCAGGATCAGAATCACATTATCAGGAATTAAGGGCAATAAAAGGAGTTGTGTACACTTCAATACAATATATTTTTATATCACTCTAATAGCACAGAAACAGACCCTTCGACCCATCAAGTCCATGCCAAACTATTAATATGCCAAGTCCCATCGATCTGCATCCCGACCATATCCCTCACACCCCTCCCATCCATTTACCTATCCAAATTTCTTTTAAATGATGAAATCAAACATGCATCCTCCTCTTCGACTCACAGGTCGGTCCACACTCTTGCCACCCTCTGAGTGAAGAAGCTTCTCCATATGATTCCCTTTCACCCTAAACTCATGACCTCTCAATCTAGTCTCACTCAACCTCACTGGAAAAAGCAGCTTACATTTACCCTATCCTTACCCCTCATAATTTTGTATACACCTGTAAAATCTCTTCTCATTCTCCTGTGCTCTAGGAAATAAAGTCCTAACCTATAGGCCCTCCACTCTTTAAGAAAGGAAGAAGGCAGCAGAAAGGAAATTATAGTCCAGTTAGCCTGACCTCAGTGGTTGGGAAGATGTTGATGTCGATTTTTAAGGATGAGATTACGGAGTACCTGATGACACAGGACAAGATAGGACAAAGTCAGCATGGTTTCCTTAAGGAAAAATCTTTCCTGACGACCTGTCATAATTCTTTGAGGAGATTTAAAGTAGGATAGATAAAGGGGATGCAGTGGATGTTGAATATTTGGACTTTTAAAAGGCCTTTGACAAGGTGCCTCACATGAGGCTGCTTACCAAGGTAAGAGCCCGTGGTATTACAGGAAAGTTGCCAACATGGTTAGAGCATTGGCTGATTGGAAAGAGGCAGCGAGTGGGAATAAAAGGATTCTTGTCTGCTTGGCTGCAGTTGCTAGTGATGTTCCACAGGACCACTTCTTTTTATTCTGTATATAAATGATTTAGATGATGAAATAGATGGCTTTGTTGCCAAGTTTGCCGATGATACAAAGATTGGTGGAGGGGCAGATACAGTTGAGGAAACAGGTAGGATGCAGAAGGACTTAGACAGATTAGGAGAGTGGGCAAAAAAAGTGGCAAATGAAATATAATGTTGGAAGATGCATGGCAATGCACTTTGATAGTAGAAATAAATGTGTGGACTATTTTCTAAGCAGGGAGAATATCCAAAAATCTGAGATGCAAAGGGACTTGGGAGTCCTTGTGCAGAACAAACTAAAGGTTAACTTACAGGTTGAGTCAGTGCTGACGAAAGGACATGCAATGTGAGCATTCATTTCAAGAGGTCTAGAATATAAGAGCAGGGATTGAAACCTTTTGAATGTTGAAAGCCCTAGACAGATTAGACATGGTGAGGGAGCATAGGGCAAGGGGGAACAACCTGAGGATTCAGGGTGTCCATTTAAAACAGAGGTGCAGAGAAATTTCTTTAGCAAGATAAGCGGAGATTGATAGGTTCTTGGTTGGGCACGGCATCAAAGGTTACAGGGAGAAGGCCGGCAGGTGGGGCTGAAGAGAGGAAAAAAGGGTCATCCATGGTTGAATGGCGGAGCAAACTTGATGGGCCAATTGGCCTATTTCTGCTCCCATGTCTTATGGTCTAGTCAGCCTTTCCCTATTTCTCAGGTCCTCAAGTCCTGGTGACATCCTTGTAAATTATCTCTGCACTCTTTCTATCATATTGATACCATCAGTGACCAAGATTTATGAAGGCCAATGTGCCAGATCCCTCGGTTCCACTGCATTCCTCAGTGCTCTACCTCTCGCAGTGTAAGCCCTCCCCTGGTTTACACAATAGACAATAGGTGCAGGAGTAGGCCATTCGGCCCTTTGAGCCGGCACCGCCATTCACTGTGATCATGGCTGATCATCTACTATCAGTATCCAGTTCCTGCCTTATCCCCATAACCTTTGATTCCACTATCTTTAAGAGCTCTATCCATCTCTTTTTTGAAAGCATCCAGAGACTTGGCCTCCACAGCCTTCTGAGGCACAGCATTCCATATATCCACCACTCTCTGGGTGAAAAAGTTTTTCCTCAACTCCGTTCTAAATGGCCTACCCCTAATTCTTAAACTGTGGCCTCTGGTTCTGGACTCACCCATCAGCAGGAACATGCTTCCTGCCTGCAGAGTGTCCAATCCCTTAATAATCTTATATGTTTCAATAAGATCCCCTCTCAGCCTTCTAAATTCCAGAGTATACAAGCCCAGTCGCTCCAATCTTTCGACATATGACAGTCCCGCCATCCCGGGAATTAACCTTGTGAACCTACGCTGCACTCCCTCAATAGCAAGAATGTCCTTCCTCAAATTTGGAGACCAAAACTGCACACAGTACTCCAGGTGTGGTCTCACTAGGGCCCTGTACAGCTGCAGAAGGACCTCTTTGCACTTATACTCAATTCCCCTTGTTATGAAGGCCAGCATGCCATTAGCTTTTTTCACTGCCTGCTGTACTTGCATGCTTGCTTTCAGTGACTGATGTACAAGAAAACCTAGATCTCATTGTGCTTCCCCTTTTCCTAACTTGACTCCATTTAGATAATAATCTGCCTTCCCGTTCTTACCACCAAAGTGGATAACCTCACATTTATCCACATTAAACTGCATCTGCCATGCATCTGCCCACTCACCCAGCCTGTCCAAGTCACCCTGCATTCTCATAACATCCTCCTCACATTTCACACTGCCTCCCAGCTTTGTGTCATTGGCAAATTTGCTAATGTTACTTTTAATTCCCTCATCTAAATCATTAATATATATTGTAAACAGCTGCGGTCCTAGCACTGAACCCTGCGGTACCCCACTGGTCACCGCCTGCCATTCCGAAAGGGACCCGTTAATCGCTACTCTTTGTTTTCTGTCAGCCAGCCAATTTTCAATCCATGTTAGTACTCTGCCCCCAATACCATGTGCCCTAATTTTGCCCACTAATCTCCTATGTGGGACTTTATCAAAGTTTGTCCTCCCAAAGTGCAACACCTCTCATTTGTCTGTATATTTGTAATCCTTCCAAGATAAATTAATTTTTGGTTTCAATGGGATCATTTCTGATGCTACCTAAATGCACAAGATAAAAACAAAAAGTCAGTATATGAGGCCATTTGTATGAACATTCACTCTAGCATACACAGTAATACAAAAAAGCAAGCAAAGCCTCAAAGAAGGATTGTAAGAACGTCCCAGAAAAATTCTGCAGCTACATCACAGATGTTTCAATGGAACATTTTAAAATGCTTTTTGTCACTTTATTTAATTCCAATTCCTTCCTTAAATGCCCGAATTTGCTCGTATCCAAATTCTTTTAAACTGAGTTATTGCAAAGATCTCTGGATGATATGATAGTAGAGGGTAATAAAGTGTTGAATGAGAGATGCTAGAAGCTTAACATTATTGCAGCAAAAGCTCATCATTAATCTGTTGGGAATTAATAAAGTTGGCACTCATAATGTGATGTGCACATCATTTTAAAGTTCTGGCAATATAAACCAATTCAGCATTTGAACATTGCTACAAAAACATATTGAAGTTTTCTAATAGATCAAATAGATGAGATGCTTGCAAAGGGATGGGCATGTCATCTGATACGGACCTATACAGGAAAAATAATTAGGTTTGAAATGAAGCAGAGCTTCTAAATGACCACAGTTTATACCATCTGATCATTTGAGTTTCCCTTCCAATATAAGATTAGAATATTGTGGTCACTTGCAATATTGTGTTCAGTTCCACTCGTCTCATTATAGAAAGGATGTGGAAGCTTTAGAGAAGGTGCAGAGACGTGGTGCGGAGATTTACCAGAAGGCTGCCTGGATTAGAGAGCAATTTATGGCTCTTCCATTCAGAGTGAAGGAGAATGAGATAGAGGTGTACATGATGATAAGAGGCATAAATGGAGACCTTTCCCCCAGGGTGGTAAAAACGAAATCAAGGGGCCATAATCTTAATGTGACTGGAGGAAAACAGAGGGGATGTCAGAGGTAAGTTCTTTACGTAGGAAGTGGTGGGTGAGTGGAAAGCTCTGTCAGGAGTGGTGGTGGAGCCAGATGCATTAGGGCATTTAGGAAACTCTTAGATAGGCACATGGATGATAGAAAAATGGAGGGCTACGCAGGAGGGATGGATTAGATTTATGTTAGACTAGGTTAAAAGGTCGGCACAGCAGCATGGGTTGAAGCTCCTGTCCTGGGCTGTAATGTTTGATGTTCTGTGGAATGTATCACTTATATCATGCTTCTGGTTGAACAGTGTTGTGAATGCTTCTGTCTTGTCTCTAACACTCATATTCCAGTTGAAGCTGGCACTGATGGAAGTTCAGTGACTATTGCTGGCAGCAAACAAAGAATACAACTAAATGCTTTATTAATAACATGTTTTATTGTAAAATTTATGGTAATTGATCACCGCAAACAATGGAGAGGCCAGTAAAGGTGAGGCTGAGTTGAGGGTCAAACCGTGCTGGTACAAGGCAAAGTTGAGGTGAGCTGAGAGGAGGAGAGGCAGATTCAAGGCCTGTCCACCTAAACCAAGAGGGAGGTTTGATTGATCTAGGTGCCAGGCCGATTTGGGAAGGTTGGACATGGGCTGACAGGTGGCGGTAGGGTCCAGGCCCAGAGCGTATCAATGCAACAGGGTCTGTATCCTACTGCAAGGAATGACCCGATGGTTGAATGATTTAAAAACTGGGCCAGATAGATTGAAAGGGTGGGGGTCAGAACGAGGCGAGGGTCGGGCCAGTACTGCTCGCTGCTCTGCGACGTTTAACTCGGCTCTGCACTGAGGTTGTGGACTGCTCAGGGCTTCGTGTCTATGGATTCACTTTCATTCTGAATGTTATTGCTTACTTTTATTGTTTGCACAATGTGTTATTTTTTCTCTCTTCACATTGGGTGTTTGACGGTCTTCTTTTGTTTTAATGGGTTCTATTCGGATTTTTTTGCTTCGTGGCTGCCTATAAGGAGACAAACCTCAAGGTTTTATAATGTGTACATATTTTGATAATAAATGTACGTTGAACATGTGCTGTACTCCATTATCATTGAGTAAGTAATAATCTTAGAACCTCATCCTCTCAATAGTTGTTCAATTGTCTATCACTATCCATCGTTAGATGTGGTTGGACGACAGGACCTCAAGGTGGTGCATAGGCTGGGAGATTCCTTAATTCTATCTATCAAACGATGGTATTTTGTTACACTGTGTTGTAGCTTCATTACACTTAGTGCAGCTCTTGGCATGTCATTCCGGATTCAATTAGGGAGCATGCCTTATGAGAATTGGTTGAGTGAACTCAGCCTTTTCTCCTTGGAGCGACAGAGGATGAGAGGTCACCTGACAGAGGTGCATAAAATGATGAGAGGCATTGATTGTGTGGATAGTCAGAGGCTTTTACCCAGGGCTGAAATGGTTGCCACAAGAGGACATAGGTTTAAGGTGCTGGGGAGTAGGTACAGAGGAGATGTCAGGGGTAAATTTTATTACTCAGAGAGTGGTGAGTGCGTGGAATGGGCTGCCAGCAATGGTGGTGGAGGTGGATACGATAGGGTCTTTTAAGAGACTTTCGGATAGGTACATGGAGCTTAGAAAAATAGAGGGCTAAAGGTAAGCCTAGTAATTTCTAAGGTAGGTTTTCTGCTGTAGGTCTCCTATGTTTCTATGAATCCCTGGGTTGTTAAGGTTAGGGATTTGCAGCATCTCAAGAATGCTGAGATTTGATTTGTCAGATCTGTTGTACAATATTCAGTCTGGAACTGGTACTGCAGCAGTAGATTTACAGGATTCTTTGCATTCAAGTGCTTTGCACATATACATCCACACTGACATTGCGATTAGCAATGATATTAGATTGGTGAGTAATGCTTGGAACTCAAAGCTTGCACTGATTAACACAGATTCCTTGCACCAGTGGGAAAGGGATTTGAATTCTTACTAAAGAAATCAGAAAAGATTTTGTTTCTTGAGTTATAGTTCATCTCTGTTCTAGTCAGAATGCTTTGTGTTTAAAATAAAAACAGAAAATTCTGGAGACTGTTGGCAATCCTGTAGAAATCATGAAAAGAGTAATAGTGAATATTTGAAGTTCAAATTTGGAACCCTTCATCTGACCAGAGAAAAGGGAGAAACAAGTTAGTTTTCCTTATTTGGGAAGATGGGGATGGAGTTGCATAAAGCTAAGGCAATATAATTTCTCTGATTAAGAGCAAATGATTTAATGTGACAACACAATTATATCACCAACAATGTTTATTATTTTTCACATAATGTTTTAGGTTTAAACTCTACTCCAAGAAATGAGCACATAATCTTTCCTGATAGTTTATATCTGTTTCAGATGTGACATTAAAATTTAAAGATCCCATCTCTCCTTTTTAAGTGAGCATTAATGACCCTTATCACAGCTCTTCCATCAACTTCACAACCAAATCACTAGTTATCAACGCAAACATGAGAAAACCTGCAGATGCTGGAAATTCAAGCAACACACACAAAATGCTGGCATAGCCTCCTCTACTGTCGAGATGAAGCCACACTCAGGTTAGAGGAACAACACCTTGTATTCCATCTGGGTAGCGTCCAACCTGATGGCATGAACATTGAGTTCTCTAAATTCCGTTAATGCCCCTCCTCCCCCTTGTACCCCATCCCTAATTATTTATTTTTCTCTCTTTCCCTCTCACAATAACTCCTTGCCTGTTCTCCATCTTCCTCTGGTGCTCCCCTCCCCCTGTCTTTCTTCCAAGGCCTTCTGTCCGATGATACTCCCCCTTCTCCAGCCTTGTATCCCTTTTGCCAATCAACTTCCCAGCTCTTGGCTTCATCCCTCCTCCTCCTGTCTTCCCCTATCATTTCGCCCCCCCTCCCCCTCCCCCTCCCACTTTCAAATCTCATACTATCTCTTTTTTCCGTTAGTTCTGATGAAGGGTCCCGACCCGCAACGTCGACTGTACTTCTTTCTATAGATGCTGCCTGGCCTGCTGCGTTCCACCAGCATTTTGTGTGTGTTGCACTAGTTAGCAATCTCTGAAATCATCACACTTCTGAACAAGCATGGCATACAATAACTACACATAATTAAAAATTATAGATTAGGTTCTAGATGATATGAATTACAAGAGGAAGTAGGAGGGCAGAACAAACAGAAATTGCTGAGTATCTGAAAATATTTAAACGATGTACCAGGGCCATCATGGGGACTAATTTGAGTATCTGTTGCTTCTCCCTTTTACAAAAGTACCAAAAACAAGTTAGAACTCAACAATCTGCAAGGTGCCCGGAATTTTCAACACATTTAGATTTGAGGACTGAAACAGACTGGCGGTGGCAAGCCAATTACTAATGGTAAATTAAGCAGGATATTTTGTTCAATTATTTCATTCTCCTCTATACTTGTTCACTGGAAATGACACTAAACAATCTTGAATAATTTTTCCGGCAAATCAAGTTCATACAAGCGATTTCCAAAATTGAATTGACTTTATTATTTACATCCTTCATATACATAAGTAAAATTCTTTACGTTACATCTCCATCTAAATGCGCAATGTGCAATTTATAATAAATAGTATGCACAACAGGATAGTCAATATAACATAGAAATACAGTTGCATCAGCATGAATTAAGCAATCCGATGGCCTGGTGGAAGAAGCAGTCCAGGAGCCTGTTGGTTCTGGCTTTTATGCTGCGGTACCATTTTCTGGATGGTAGCAGCTGGAACAATTTGTGGTTGGGGTGACTCGGGTCCCCAATGATCCTTCGGGCCCTTTTTACACTCCTGTCTTTGTAAATGTCCTGAATAGTGGGAAGTTCACATCTACAGTTGTGCTGGGCTGTCTGCACCACTCTCTGCAGAGTCCTGCAATTGAGAGAAATACAGTTCCCATACCAGGCAGTTATCCAGCCAGTCAGGATGCTCTCAATTGTGCCCCTGCAGAAAGCTCTTGGGATTTGGGGACCCATACCAAACTTCTTCAACCGTCTGAGGTGAAAGAGGCGCTGATGTGCCGGTATGTACAAACCAGAGATCCTCGGTGATGTTAATGCCGAGGAAATTCAAGCCGTTCACCCTCTCAACACTAGATCCATTGATGTCAATAGGGGCTAGCCTGCCTCCATTCCTACTGTAGTTCTCAAGCGGCTCCTTTGTTTTTAAGACATGAAGGGAGAGGTTGTTTTCTTGATACCACTGTGTCAGGTTGATGACTTCCTCTCTGTAGGCGGCCTCATTATTATTTGAAAAAGGGGCAAAAGTGAAAGAAGACAGGTTTCCAGCGAAAGGGCATACATGTAGTTGAAGTGAACTAGATTTGGAGACATTGACCTGACACTCTAGCTCTCTTTTTACAGACAATCCACAGTATTTCAAGCATTGTCTATTTTCACACCAGATATAACTTCCTACTATGCTTTGGCTTTCCAGCAACGGTATTTGCTTTTTTCCTCTATTAGATATCCTAGCTAAATGCCTCACATTTAACAGTAAAACACATCCAATAATACTGAAGTGAAAAGCACCGGAAAATCGACGCACAGTTAAAGGCTGCATACAAAGTAATAAGTCACCTCGACAATGATTGTGCGCCCCTCCCCTTTTTTGCTTAATGGTCTTACTAAAGACTTTAATTAAAACGCAGGTAAAACATTGCAGCTTTTTAAAAAACGTACTGAATAACAATGTAACGGTTTCTTATCATCTACCCTGTTTATTACATAAAGTTAATCCAGCGAATACAAATACCATGCTCCAAACTTTCGAAAGTTTCACCATTTCTCTAGTTCGTCCCTGTTGTGAAAACCGAGAGATGGACACGAGAATGTCTACAGATACTGGAAACCCAAAGGAAGATACACAAAATGCTAGAGGAACTCAGCAGGTCAGACAACACATATGGAAATGAATAAACAGGGAACGTTTCGAGCCGAGACCCTTCTTCAGGATTGAAAAAGAAGAGGGAAGACACCAGAAAGTGAGATATAGATTTTTTTTTTTAAAAATGCATCTGATAAAAGTATAAACTCTAAACGAGAGCCGCGTTACAACAGTTAAAACGTCGATTTCCAACCCTCAGTACATTTCACTCTTTGCCCCAATGAATTACAGCAGAACCCAGCGCAGTAACGTCATAACAGCGATTTCAACCTTTGACCCGGTGGACACAAATGTGATTGGTTTGAAGTTTAAAGCGCCTTGCTTTGATTGGCTCAATTCACGCCGGGCAATTTGAAAATTACAGCGGATGTCGTGGGGACAAATAAATGCATATCCATAGTGGGGTGTATTGTAAAAAGTTAGGGTAGGGAGAAGGTAAGTGAATTGTCCTTTATTCTCAGTGCGTCAATAAAGTTGAAGCTTTCTATGTTGCACCGGCAAAGATCCGCTGGTTGATGGAGTGAAGCTGTACTGGGGTAACGCTGGAAGCTGACATGAGTCTGTGAGGATGGAGAAAGAACAGAAGAAACTACCCGGCGTGTATACAGTCACCTAAATCTACAGACTGCAGGTGAACTAGAAATAGGAATGAAACTTAGAAACCAATTCAGATCCAGGAAGTAAATTTCAGTCGGTAGGATGTCTATTACGTTAATTACTTCCATTCCCTTGCTCAAGCTTCCCTTATCAACCATTTAGTTGTTTAAACACTCGTTCACCCTTACTCTATCAATCTTAGACTTTCCCCCGTCCGTTTTCGCCATTGTAATTCTCGTTGTACTAGTGTTATTAGGATATTTTCCGTTCTTGTATGGAAAATGTGAAATGTGGTTTGATCTACTCTAACAATAAATGTTACAGGAATAATGTGTAGTTTGGGCTGTCTGGCAGCGTCGGAGACTATAGCTCCTTCCTGACGCTGGGTGCGCGCTGTGGAGTTTCCACGTACCCCCACTTACTATGTGGCTTTCCTCGGTGATGGATATTCACTTCTTGGCCAGTAGACTCCTTTCTCTTGTTTGTTAGCTAATCTTGCTTTCTAAACACAGTACCTGCCACTTCTAGGATCACAAACAGATTTAAGTAAACTTCCAGCTATCAGTTGTTTGACTTCTGGTCGCAAAGGGAAGTCGGTCTTCAGAATTAGTCAGCACTAATCACCTTTAGTTAAAAAAAGGGTTGTCTAAAGTCCAACTTTGCAAACAAGCTTTGTGGGTAGTAGACAATCTGTTTGGGAGAAGTAAAGTTTAGCTTACTACACTTGCTTTATTAGTCCTTCTGCGCAGTACAAGACAAAGGGTTCCTTAATTTGGGTTGATTCAAACAGACAAACTGACTTTTAAGTTATTTGGTTCAAAGAAGCTTGCACAACAGATAGATGATATTTAGCATATCAATAAATTTGTGTTTACATTTGGGAGGTTTTATGTTCTCAAGGAAGTTAGCTTCATAGCTTTACAGTATAAATGTAGGTAGCTGAAGAACCTTGTCTCCAAAATGCTTTTAGACCGTGTTGAAAGGACATCTGAGGAAACATCATATGCCTATGAAGTTACTGAAGTGGTAGAGAAAGGGTATAAGTATGGTGAGCGATTCAGGTTTATTAGGAGTGGTTGAAGTTCATCAAGAAGAATCCATTCCTCTGGCTTTGGTTTCAGTAACAGATGACTTGCTAGTATTTTTAATTTGTAGGAATTGTACCTGTGCTTTTGAAATCCTTTGAGTTTAAGAAATGCTTTGTGTTTTAGAAACAGTTTCTAATTGGGAAACAAACTTTTAAGATAGATGTCCTTTTGAGTTTTAAACGTGCTTTGAGAATGTTTGAATTCAAATGTGTATCACTGAAAATAAATGAACTGTTTTAAACATTTTGTTAGCTGGAAATATTGTCTCCTTAGTAAGCAGGAGGGACCCACTGCTCAAACGGTGGGTATTGGCAGCTAAAACTTGCCATGGAGAATAAACAGGGAAGTAAACTAGTCTTTGAAGATTAGGTAGTTACAGTATTATCTCCCTTGGTTAGAGTATTTGTGGCTATTTATATCCGGTAAGGCTTAAGATCTTTGAGTTTAGAGCCTTCAGCAAATGCCAGCATACCCAATACCATCACACCTCTGTGTTCCTGTTTTCCTTCCACATCTCAAATGTACGTGGGTTGGCTGGTTAAATAATCACTATGAATTGTCACTAGTGTGTAGAATCTGGTGGGTGTTCATGAGGATGTGAAGAGTATAACACAGGATTAGTGTAAATGGCTCAAATACAGTTTTGTACACCCAGTAGGCAAAGAACCTGTTTTCATGCTGTAACTCTCTATGATCTGGTAACTAAGTTTTATTTCTAATTTCTGCAGCTTTTGTCTCTGGGGTAGCATGTTCCCTGCTTCAGGTGTGGAGGTCCAGTGCAGTGTCACAGTGGAATACCTCAATCAGGCTGGTCAAGCTACCAAACGCAAAAATATCCATAATGCCAGTGTCACCCTTGGGCGCAATGAATTTCGAGAGCTTGTTCTTCTTGTGAATGATGGGAAATTGTCACAAACTTTTGTCTTGCGTGAAATCCAGCTTTTTACCCGCTTCATTCGGGATGGGAAAAGTACTGTCAAACTGATGCCTGAAAATATTCAGATACTAATTTCGAACTGCCCACCGGACAAACTGAAAATACTTTTCAAAACGTTATCCATTAAATATGCTGCAGAGAAGAAGATCAGCAAGCCAGTCAGTGATCGAACTCGACTGCTCTCCACCCTTCCACGCACTTTTGACACAATTAGCCCTGTGCAGGTGCAGGACGTTGAAAGAGCGAATAAGCGTCCATTGCAGGGCAATGTGCAGTCACCAACTTCTACGAAAGGACTGAAGAATCAAATGGGTAACACTGGTCCAAACAAGCAGATCAAGCGGTCAAGGACAAATTCATCAGAAAACTGCCTGGTTTGTAATCTTTTCCTCCTCATTTCTTTTACACACAGAATAATAGGTGCCTAGAGCATGCTACCAGGGGTGGTGGTGAAGTGGTGTCGATTAAGAGGCATTTAGACAGGCAAAAGAACATACAGGGAATGGAATGATATGGGTCATGTGCAGGCAGATAAGTTGACATGTCACTGTGGGCCAAAGAGCCTGTGGTTGTGCAATACATTTCTATGTTTTCTACTTAGTTTTTGATTTCAGGACAAAATGCCATTAGGAATACAACAGATGGTTGACTGGATGAGTGATGCGGGAGCTGTGGTATATTATAGTGCTTTCTCATGCCAGGTAGATTGTCAACAAATGGGTTTTAATCAAACTGAATGTTTCTTTTACTGAGGAGAAAGTATTTGTATAGTCTCCCTTTGTGGCTCCCATATATCTGTCTCCTTGTAATTGTAAGTGGGGCCGCGTTGACGGTTTGCCCATCTATCTTGTTCAAAGTAAATTTATTGTCAAAGTACACATGTCACCATATACAACCCAGCGATTTGATTTCTTGTGGGCATACACAGTAAGTCCAAGAAATGTAATAGAATCAGTGAAAGGCCACACATATGCAATATGCAAAAGACAACAAACTGCAAATACAAAAGAGAAGAAAAATGTAGTAATAATAAATGAGCATTAAATGTTAAGAACATAAGATGAAGAAACCTTGAAATTAAGTTAATAGGCTGTGGGAACAGTTCAGTGATGGGGCAAGTGAAGTTATCCCCACTGATTCAAGAGCCTGATGGTAGAGGGGTAATAATTGTTCCTGAACCTGATGGTGTGTGGGTCCTGAGGCTCCTGTATCTTATTCTTGCAACAGTGAGAAGAGAGCATAGCCTGGATGGTGGGTGACCTTGATGATGGATGCCGCTTGCCTGCAACAGTGCTCAGTGGTGGGGTGGGCTTTACCTCTGATGGACTGGGCTGTATCCATGACTGTTTGTAGGATTTTCCTTTCAAGGGCAATGGTGTTTCCATACCGGGCCATAGTGCAACCTCTCAAAACACTTCATCACAGTGGATGTAAGCGATACTGCAGGATAGTTATCTGAGGCAGGATAGTTTTCTTCTTGGGCATCAGTATAATTGAAGTCTGCTTGAAGTAGCTGGATATCTCAAAGAGGTTAAGGATATTGGGGAACACTCCAGCTAATTGATCAATAGAGGTCTTCAGACTCAGCCAGGTACCCTGCCTGGGTCAGATGCTTTCTGTAAGTTCACCCTCCTAAAGGCTGCTCTCATGTCTGCCTCAGACTGAAATCACAGGATCACCAGGGGCTGTGGGAGTTCAGGAAGGATCCTCCTTGTTTTGACAGTCAAAGCAAGTGTAGAAGGCGCTGAGCTAATCTGAGAGTGAAGCCCTGTTGACACTTATGTCATTTGCTTACACTTTGTAAGAGGTAATAGCATTCAAGTTCTGCTACAGCTGTTGAGCAACCTTCAGTGATTCAAGTCTAGTCTGGAATGGACTTCACTCATGAGATGGCACTGTGGAGATAGTACCTGGACTTCTTGAGTGTGATTTGGTCACCAGACCGGATCCCACTGATCTGGCCCTCAGCAGATTGCAGATCTCATGGTTCATCCAGGGCTTCTGGTTGGGCAAAACTCAATGATTTTGTGGAGACATACTCATCTGCGACTGTTTTTATAAATGTAAGGGGGTTTCGATTTTTATGTTACAGCGGAGGCTAATTAAAATGGCGTCTTTGTTATGTTAATCTGGGGAATGCGGTTTTGTTGTCTTAAACGCTGAGAAAGTTTGCGCTAGCAGCTTGTTGTGGTTTAGAGGGTGATAAGAAATACGTTATTAACCAATTGGGATAGTTGTTATGGTTTTGGTGTATTTGAAGATACTGTTTGCGAGGGGGTTTTGGGGGCAGAAGGCGGGAGAGCGAGACAGAGGATGGACGAGGTGCTGTGAGTCCGCTAACGGGGTCGGACCCCAAGCGGGACGTTCGGCAAGGAGACGGAGACGGATTCGTGTGGAGCGTCTGGTTGACCACCGTTGTTGGTCCCAGGCGGCCGGTCGAGGTGGTCCGAGGGGGTTGCAGGGTGAAGAAGAAGGTCCTTGAGCTCCAACGGTGTTTGTGCATGAAGAGATTGAACTTTGATAAGTGTGGCGCCTTTTATTTTCCTTTTATATTTTATTCTCTTTTAATTATATAGTTCCAGTAATATCTATAAACTGTATATCATTTAATTGCATCTGGTGTATTGTCTGTTATTTGGGTGGGTTGGGGTACCTCACACAGCATCCACACAAACTAATTACCCAGTTTGCCGGGGCCGAGGCTGTTTCCCTAGACGACAGCGAGCCGAGCGACCCTGAGGGTGGCCAGGGGGGCTACATAAAGTTTTATAAATTATTCATTCTGGAACCGCATATAGATGGGAAACAACTTTTAAAACTTAATTGCAGGGATGTTTTATTCTTTAATAGAAAGGCTGTTCATCTTTTGATGATTAGCCAGGAGGCCCTAATGTGGACTGATCATACCAGTTTTGACTGCATTTAAATTCAACTTATATAGCCACTATTGAATATTTAAAAGCTGAGGCTTTTTCACATGTACTGAGAGAAAAGTAGGTTTTTAAAAAAAAACACTTTTTTTTTTCTCTTACTCGTATAATCATTCCGATTGAAGTGTGCTGGAATGGCCAGGAACCAGATCAGCCCTATAACTACTTCTTCTCCAACGTAAAAGCATCAAATTGGATAAGTTACCGGGACCGGATGAGATGTGCTCCAGGCTACTGTGGGAGGCGAGGGAAGAGATTGCTGATCCTCTGGCGATGATCTTTGCATCATCAATAGGTCGGGAGAGGTTCCGGAGGATTGGAGGGTTGTCAATGTTGTTCCTTTGTTCAAGAAAGGGAGTAGAGATAGCCCAGGAAATTGTAGAGCAGTGAGTCTTACCACAGTGGATGGTAAGTTGATGGACAAGATCCTGAAAGGCAGGATATATGAACATTTGGAGAGGCATAATATGATTAGCAGTAGTCAGCATGGCTTTGCCAAGGGCAGGTCGTGCCTTACGAGCCTAATTGAATTTTTTGAGGATGTGACTAAACACATTGATGAAGGAAGAGCAGTAGATGTAGTGTATATGGATTTCAGCAAGGCATTTGATAAGGTACCCCATGCAAGGCTTATTGAGAAAGTAAGAAGGCATGGGATCCAAGGGGACATTGCTTTGTGGATTCAGAACTGGCTTGCCCACAGAAGGCAAAGAGTGGTTGTAGACAGGTCATATTCTGCATGGAGGTCAGTCACCAGTGGGGTGCCTCGGGGATCTGTTCTGGGACATTACTCTTTGTGATTTTCTTTTTTATAAATGACCTGGATGAGGAAGTGGAGGGATGGGTTAGTAACACACATCAAAGTTGCTGGTGAACGCAGCAGGCCAGGCAGCATCTCTAGGAAGGGGTACAGTCGACGTTTCGGGCTGAGACCCTTCGTCAGGACTAACTGAAGGATGGGTTAGTAAGTTTGCTGATGACACAAAAGTTGGAGGTGTTGTGGATAGTGTGGAGGGCTGTCAGAGGTTACAGCGGGACATTGATAGGATGCAAAACTGGGCTGAGAAGTGGCAGATGGAGTTCAACCCAGATACAGTGGCATGCAAAAGTTTGGGTACCCCTGGTCAAAATTTCTGTTGCTGTGAATAGCTAAGCGAGTGAAAGATGAACTAATTTCCAAAAGGCATAAAGTTAAAGATGACACATTTCTTTAATATTTTAAACAAGAAAGTGTTTTTATTTCCATCTTTTACAGTTTCAAAATATCAAAAAAGGAAAAGGGCCCAAAGCAAAAGTTTGGGCACCCTGCATGGTCAGTACTTAGTAACGCCCCCTTTGGCAGGTATCACAGCTTGTAAATGCTTTTTGTAGCCAGCTAAGAGTCTTTCAATTCTTGTTTGGGGGATTTTCACCCATTCTTCCTGGCAAAAGGATTCTAGTTCTGTGAGATTCTTGGGCTGTCTTGCATGCACTGCTCTTTTGAGGTCTGTCCACAGATTCTCGATGATGTTTAGGTCAGGGGACTGTGAGGGCCATGGCAAAACCTTCAGCTTGCACCTCTTGAGGTAGTCCATTGTGGATTTTGAGGTGTGTTTAGGATCATTATCCTGTTGTAGAAGCCATCCTCTTTTCATCTTCGGCTTTTTTACAGACGGTGTGATGTTTGCTTCCAGAATTTGCTGGTATTTAATTGAATTCATTCTTTCCTCTACCAAATGTTCCCCATGCCACTGGCTGCAACACAAGCCTAAAGCATGATCGATCCACCCCCGTGCTTAACAGTTGGAGAGGGGTTCTTTTCATGAAATTCTGCACCCTTTTTTCTCCAAACATACCTTTGCTCATTGCAGCCAAAAAGTTCTATTTTAACTTCATCAGTCCACAGGACTTGCTTCCAAAATGCATCAGGCTTGTTTAGATGTCCCTTTGAACCTTTTGAGTAGAACTTTTTGGCTGCAATGAGCAAAGGTATGTTTGGAGAAAAAAGGGTGAAGAATTTCATGAAAAGAACCCCTCTCCAACTGTTAAGCACGGGGGTGGATCGATCATGCTTTGGGCTTGTGTTGCAGTCAGTGGCACGGGGAACATTTGGTAGAGGAAAGAATGAATTCAATTAAATACCAGCAAATTCTGGAAGTAAGTGTGTGTGTGTGTGTGTGTGTGTGTGTGTGTGTGTGTGTGTGTGTGTGTGTGTGTGTGTGTGTGTGTGTGTGTGTGTGTGTGTCCAAAGATGAAAAGAGGATGGCTTCTACAACAGGATAATGAACCTAAACACACCTCAAAATCCATAATGGACTACCTCAAGAGGTGCAAACTGAAGGTTTTGCCATGGCTCTCACAGTCCCCCGACCTAAACATCATTGAAAATCTGTGGATAGACCTCAAAAGAGCAGTGCATGCAAGACGGCCCAAGTACCTCACAGAACTAGAATCCTTTTGCCAGGAAGAATGGGCGAAAATCCCCCCCAAACAAGAACTGAAAGACTCTTAGCTGGCTACAAAAAGCGTTTACAAGCTGTGATACTTGCCAAAGGGGGTGTTACTAAGTACTGCCATGCTGGGTGCCCAAACGTTTGCTTCGGGCCCTTTTCCTTTTTTGTTATTTTGAAACTGTAAAAGATGGAAATAAAAAAGGTTTGAAATATTAAAGAAATGTGTCATCTTTAACTTTATGCCTTTTGGAAATCAGTTCATCTTTTACTCACTTAGCTATTCACAGTAACAGAAATTTTGACCAGGAGTGCCCAAACTTTTGTATGCCACAGTAAGTGTGAGGTGGTTCATTTTGGTAGGTAAATATGATGGGAGAATATAGTAATAATGGTAAGACTCTTGGCAGTGTGGAGGATCAGAGAGATCTTGGGGTCTGAGTCCATAGAATGCTCAAAGCAACTGTGCAGGTTGACTCTGTGGTTAAGGAGGCGTACAGTGTATTGGCCTTCATCAATCATGGAATTGAATTTAGGAGCTGAGAGGTAATGTTGCAGCTATATAGGACCCTGGTCAGATCCCACTTGGAGTACTGTGCTCAGTTCTGGTCGCCTCACTACAGGAAGGATGTGGAAGCCATAGAAAGGGTGCAGAGAAGATTTACAAGGATGTTGCCTGGATTGGAGAGCATGCCTTATGAGAATAGGTTGAGTGAACTCGGCCTTTTCTCCTTGGAGCAACAGAGGATGAGAGGTGACTGGATAGAGGTGTATAAGATGATGAGAGGAATTGATTGTGTGGATAGTCAAAGGCTTTTTCCCAGGGCTGAAATGGTTGCCACAAGAGGACACAGGTTTAAGGTGCAGGGGAATAGGTACAGAGGAGATGTCAGGGGCAAGTTTTTTTACTCAGAGTGGTAAGTGCGTGGAGTGGGCTGCCGGCAACGGTGGTGGAGGCAGATATGATAGGGTCTTCTAAGAGACGTTTAGATAGGTACATGGAGCTTAGTAAAATTGAGGGCTATAGATAAGCCTAGTAATTTCTAAGGTAGGGACATGTTTGGCACAACTTTGTGGGCCAAAGGGCCTGTATTGTGCTGTAGGTTTTCTATGTTTCTATGTTCTTCTACATAAGAATTCACTTTACCCAGCATACGCTTTGATGCTTATAACAAACATGAATCTATCAAGTGTGATTTTTGAAAAGCTTGCTGATCCTACTTTTCAGAGCAGTTAATACTTACCATTTGGAAGAAAATTACTGTATAATGTCCCTTTATCCAATGAATATGCCCATTTTGGCCTGGGGGTTGGACTCAGCATCTTCCTCTGCTACAAACTCAGTTGACTCTGTGTGGCCCACGTTGAGCTGGTAGTTAAGTGAATACCTAGTATTAGATGGATTGTCTTAAATATTGGAGTGTATCAGAGACAGGGGTCATTGACAGGTAAAATCTTATGGTGTTGCTGGCTGGCCTACAGTTTATCCAGACTCAACGGGCAGGAAACTTCTTCACACAGTTGTACATCTGCTTAATCTGTAGAACAATATTGTACACATTTCTAGGTGCTTTAGCACCTAATGGGGAAATTTATATTAGTTCTTGCAACAGATGATCACACAGTAAATGTTGCTTTCATTGAGAGTTGGATTTTCTTTGCAGTTTCACCATTTTTTTCCCTGAGAAAACTGCAAGTGATATCAATTCTGTAATACCAAAGTAAATTACCAATCTCATTCTTTGACTTTGCCTGTCTGAAACATGACATATGCTTACAGACTAATTAACTTTTATTAACCTTGCTTTCCTTTTAACAGTGATATTTAAGGGACTAATATTCAAACTGCATTCTTTTTTTGTCAGCATGACCAGGGATCTCCTGCGGTATCAATTATTGCTCTGCAAATCTGATGTTGCAGGACCACTGTTACTGCAGTGCCTGGACCACATTGACCTTATAGGTCAGGTCCTGGACACCTCCCACTTCCTAGCCTTGGAATTGGTGCAGTCTGCTGCTACTGATCTCTGGTCACCTCTCCCAGTTTGCTTCTTGTGCTTTGAAGAGCTCACATAAACTCCACACACGATGAGAAGATATTTCATCTATGTTTTCATCTGGAGCAGACAGGGTGGGCAGGGCAACCACCCGATTTGTAGGCTCCACTGAACTGCTGACTTTCATAAATTGCAGCCACGTTGTATTATTCCTGTAGAGACCTCCCCGGCGATTTCCAGGAGCTGTATTCCTGAGTGCCTTTGTGAGCTCTGTATTCAATAGAAGTACCTTCTGTGGGTACCATTCCTCAGCTTTTCAAGGTCTTTCAGAATATCTATGAGCATCCTCTTGCTCTCCTCCTGTTACTGCAGAATCAGACATCTCAGTAGCTGCTTTAGGTACACCCATTTAACAGCTGCTTGCTAACATTGAAACTGCTAGTTTAAAT
Source organism: Mobula hypostoma (assembly GCF_963921235.1). Lineage (NCBI taxonomy): Eukaryota > Metazoa > Chordata > Chondrichthyes > Myliobatiformes > Myliobatidae > Mobula > Mobula hypostoma. Next base: position 83,592,886 of record NC_086108.1, on the reverse strand, counting down.
TCTGACAGTTACAATATTTTGCAATAGGTCCACGTAGCAGCACCTCACAAACTGACACAGTATAATGTTACACAGAGAAACTCAGTGTGAGCCACATGGTTGAAGGCTAAGCTGCTTGATGCCACTAAAAACAATGTTGGAGTACTGCCAATAATGCTTTAACACTATAAGAAATTTCTAGCCCTATTGTTTTAGTGTTAATAATAGATGGCTCCATAATAAGTAAATCATTGCTCTCTATCTTTTAAGTGTTGCCATTCCATGCCATTTACAAACAAGCAAAGTTGCTCTAGCAGCACAATTTAGTCATTGCGGTTAAGTGGTTTACCATTTTGAAAAGCACAAAATTGTTTTTTTTATCAGTATATTAATTTTAATGTAAAATGTAGAAAGAACGAGAGCTCTGATTTTTCCCATGTCTGAAGTGGAAATGCTTAATGCTGGTCCTTCAAGCAAAATATTTAAAGATCATTTCTTGGCCATGAACCCTTCCTTGTCAGCATAACATCTCCACTCTCCCTCTTTGCAATGCAAAGTTATATGATGTGTATTAGAATTGCAAGCTGATAAAGCATTTGCTGTCTCTAAGTGTCTGCAGACAAATACCTGGATAACTTGAGCTTACTATATTTGGTGAGTCAGTGAAGAGACGATGGGGCTAGAGAATTCCAAAAATCCTTTAAATGTTGTATACTGTTCTGTTGCAGAGTACGGAACTGAAACCCACCAAAAAGCCCATCTTGTCAATGCCAGTGGGAAGGAGGCTCTCAAAGGAACAATCACACGTCCTTGCCATGGTCCTTAAAGGAAAGAATGTCTTCTTCACTGGAAGTGCTGGTAATTTAATGGGTGTAGAGGCAGACCTTTTCTTTACAAAAAATATTGTGATTTTTCAAGTCAGGGTTGTGAGTCTGAATAAATGAAATATAAAGAATTAACTTCTTCTAGGGCTGGGGATAGAGAGCCTGGAAATATTGAGGTTATTCAGAGTGCAAATATCATCCAATGCATTTCTGAAGATCATTTTATTCCCTCTTCTAGTCTCAAATCTTATCTCTTGCTCTCTCTAGCTGAATTAGCATTTTCCTGACAGGAATCTGTCAAATGAAGAATAGCATAGACTAGTCTGGGGTGGGAGAGTGTCATTGTCAGAGATCTGAAATCCAGGCTAGGCTTATCCTTTCCCTGTTGTCTGTGAGGAAGGATTGCAAAATTAATTACAGGTTTTGTCTTGTGCTGAGCTGCCTCATAGCCACAGTGACTGGATTCATTTCTGACTTCCTGTGTTCTCTGTGCGGAGTTAGCAAACTTTCTTGTGACCACGAGAATGTGCACATCGGTAGATTAATAAGTCAGTATTGCCCCTAGTAAACAGGTGGGAAATAAAATCTGGAGTGAGTTGATGGAAATGCAGGGAAAGTGGGGTGCAGCAACATCTAATGGGGGAATGGGGATTGCACTGAGAACCAATGTAGATTTGATGCTCAATAGCCTCCTATCTTAAAGAAATATGAAATGTTGTCATTACAAATCTACGGTCCAAATATTTTATACTTGATTAATTTCAACAAGTGAAGCTCTGTAAATGGAAGTGCTGCACAGAAATTAAGATAGCTGATTAGAAACATAGAAAACATACGACACAATACAGGCCCTTCGGCCCGCAAAGCTGTGCCGAACATGTCCCTACCTTAGAACTACCTAGGCTTTACCCATAGCCCTCTATTTTTCTAAGCTCCATGTAGCCATCCAGGACTCTCTTAAAAGACCCTATCATTTCCGCCCCCACCACCGCTGCCGGCAGCCAATTCCATGCACTCCTCACTCTCTGCGTATATTTTTTAAAAAACTTACCCTGACATCTCCTCTGTACCCGCTTCCAAGCGCTTTAAAACTAATTCCCCTCATGCTAGCCATTTCAGCCCTAGGAAAAGCCTTTGATTATCCACACGATTAATGCCTGTCATTATCTTGTACCCCTCTATCAGGTCACCTCTCATCCTCCGTCACTTCAAGGAGAAAAGGCCGAGTTCACTCAACCTATTCTCATAAGGCATGCTCTCCAATCCAGGCAACATCCTTGTAAATCTCCTCTGCATCCTTTCTATGGTTTCCACATCCTTCCTATAGTGAGGCAACTAGAATTGAGCACAGTACTCCAAGTGGGGTCTGACCAGGGTCCTATATAGCTGCAACATTACCTCTTGGCTCTTAAACTCAATCCCACGACTGATGAAGGCCAATGCACCGAATGCCTTCTTAACCACAGAGTCAAACTGCGTCGCAGCTTTGAGTGTCCTGTGGACTCGGACCCCAAGATCCCTCTGATCCTCCACACTGCCAAAAGTCTTAACATTAATGCTATATTCTGCCATCATATTTGACCTACCAAATGAACCACCTCACTTATCTGGGTTGAAATCCATCTGCCACTTCTCAGCCCAGTTTTGCATCCTATTAATGACCCATTGTAACCTCTGACAGTCCTCCACACTATCCACAACACCCCCAACCTTTGTGCATTCAGCAAATTTACTAACCCATCCCTCCACTTCCTCATCCAGGTCATTTATAAAAATCGCAAAGAGTAGGGGTCCCAGAACAGATCCCTGAGGCACACCACTGGTCACCTCTTTCTTGTAAGGTTGGATCTCGGGCAAAAATCAGAACTGACACGGTTTCCTAACTCTTTTTACATCTTGGATAAAATTTCACTGTTTCATCCCACAGAATGTATATGAATTTGTACTTTTCCAATCATTTTTAAAAAAATTTTGTTCAAGGTACTGGGAAATCTTTCTTACTGAAGAGGATTGTGGGAGCATTGCCACCGAAGTGTACGTATACCACTGCCAGTACTGGGGTGGCTGCCTGTCATATCGGAGGCACAACTCTTCATGCATTTGCAGGTCAGTTGTGCACCATCGTATGTGGTAAACAAGTGAAGGATCAGGACTGAGGAACTATACGTTGAAAACTTTGCCACAGGAATACATTTCATAAAAAAGAAAAATTACACAGGAACTTTCCTCTGTCACACCCTATGAATAAGTTAGTGCTCATTGTTTTAATAAGCATAATTTTTTTTGACTTTTTTTGGTCCACTGAAATAAATTTTCATCATCTGGAAAGGTTTAGAGTCCTCATTTATTTGGTTTTTTCTTGTATCTTCAAATTTTCATTATCACTCTTCCCATCACTCCAGTTATTACCGTGTTTCAAACACTTATCCACTTGAAAGTAAGTCTGTTCAATCTTCTCCAAATGAATGGGAGCTCCAGCTAAAAGTGAAATGACCAATGTGGCATTTCCTTATTATTCCCCAAAACTGATATAATTGTAGTTCCACGGCAGCTGGCAATTGGTGAATAAAATTTAGTAGAAGTATAAAGTGGTTATGTTACAATAGGAAAAATGGGCAGAATCATTATGAAATAACTAGTATAATATTAAAAGCCGTGCAGGAACAACAGGAATGCTAAACTTTCAATGTGGCAAGATTCTGCATGCAAAAAAATGGGCTCTTTGACTTATTTGAAAGATATTGGTATATTAATCGTAAATGAATAAGGAAGTCCAGATAATCCTTGGGCCTCAGTTAACCTATTGTATTCAGTTCTGGGCAACAAACTTTGGGACAGATGTCAAGATTCTGGGTTGAATCCTGATTAATTTATTATTTTACTAGGGATTAGCAATTTCAGTTCTCTGAAGAAGTTTGAGTACTCTTTCTTGGGGTACCTATTGCCCATTATGCTGTTGGCATTTAGGGCAGCAATGAAGGTCCTCCATCTCTGACGGTTGTCAGAGCTACCTTCATCATGTCAGTAACTTCCTTCCGGTTTTCACTACTGTCAGTCATGCAAGTCCTGGGAGGAGACTCAGGAATACCATCACACTCAGATATAGAAGGATCTTCATTGCAGTTTCCAACGCAATTTTGTTTTACCAGTCAGGGTTGTTGGCCCTGAGCTGAACCCCCAAACCTGGAGGACCAGTGGACCACTGTTAGTCTGGCCTCCAACCTTTGACCTGTTTGGTGTGGGTGACCCTACAGAGAGCCAAAGCAGGAAGCTCCGACTCTAGCCAACATAGCTCTCCAGGTCACTGACGCACTCAAGCCTCCAAGTCACGACGAGGTTGTGATCCCCTTGGAGCCTTTCTCGAGGTAGAGAATATAAAAAGGAGATTGGTTAACATTCTTTATTCTAAGGAGAAGCAACCACACTTCTCTAGTCTCTTCAGAGAACTGAAAATCCTGATTATTGGTGCCATTCTCATGTTCAAATCATGAACGCCCGTGGAGAATAATTGTGCTGACTTAATTTCACTGTAAACGGTCAGAACAAGAAGACACCAATTTAAGCTAACTGACAAAGGAATCTTAGCCAGCACGAGCAGAACATTTATTTTCCAGAGCAGTGGCCTGTTTGTAAATGATCCTGGCTACACATTCGGGGGTAACCTTTAGAAAAGAAAATTGGAAAAATACTCGAAAACAAGAAACCTACAGGTGAAGACTTGGGAATAGACTAATTAGTTTACTACAGTAGAAGAACTGAAACAGGCATGGCTGTCTTTGATATCATTCCAACCGTAACCTCCACTTTGTTCCAGCTGTTACTGTTCATTTCATTGCATTTCTATTGGCAGTAAGTTCAAATGTATCAAATTTTGCCTTGGGGGAAGGGGATCGATAATCAGAGGTTATCATCCACATCAGCACTAATGACACAAGTAATAAAAGATTGTGATCCTAAAGACTGATTGTAAGAAGTTAGGAAAGAAATTAATGACCAGGATTTGAAAGATGATCCCTGGCAGAAAGTTCAAAAACTGGAGGATCTAGAATGAAAGTAACTAACAGGGAACCAGAAATTAGTAAGTTGTTTTTTTTTGTGTGTGTTTGCATTGTCTGGGTCTAGAATATGTTATCAGGGGGAATTGTGCAGGCAGGTGCAATAAGTGATAGAAAGAGATAGACTCTGGGAAGACAATGGAGGAATGGATACTGTTGTATGAGCCAGTATTGACTCTGGACTGAATGGATTCAGATGGTCTTTCTGAGAAGACCATCTAAGAAAATCACAGATGAGGGAGGATAAAATACTGATAATTTACCAATGTACTGTACTTAGAAACTAAATCAAATCACTGGATTCAGTAAATGGAACAAATTCACACTGCTCAGTATGTACGTATATATGCACATCCCTCTTGCCCATTGCAAAGTTATATATATTCACTCTACCCCTGCAATATTTTACCATTTTCAGCAGAGGCTATAGTTAATAGCTTAGTGTGAGTAACTCTGCAGATCTAAGTATTCTAATATCTCTATTGGCCTTTAGTTAAGTTTTCAACACTCTTCCCTTACGATGAATTGTGATTTGATTAAACTATATTTTTTTGTTTTTCAATTAGTTACAAGAAGTTAATGGGAAGGCCTTCCTGTTATGGGCTCATGAGGGTTTGGAGATTACCACATGATCAGACACTTTTACTAGTTTAATGATGAAGGGAATTGCTGAGGCAACTGGAAATTTCCTAAACATTTCAATGGTGTTACATAATAAAAAGTAACAATCCGAATGAACCAAGGTGCCAATGTCAGATGAAGAGTGGTCATCGATTTGAATCATTCAGGATTTCACGTGTTTTCTGTTATATTTCAAATTGTTCGTACTAGCTAAGTGGAAGATATTTACTTACCGATTTGAGATTGAGGTATTGAAAAGGCAGCATTCAATACCATGCTTCCCGAGGTATACAACAGATTTTGGATCTATTGTGTCTACAGGAATTGGATCAGGAAAAGCTTCTCTGCAACAATGTGTGGAGTTGGCACAAAGACCCGGGATCCTCAGTCACTGGCTAAACTGCAGGCACCTCATCATAGATGAAATTTCAATGATAGAAGGAGAATTCTTTGACAAGCTTGAAGCTGTGGCAAGGTACATCATACAGTTAAAAGGGCATGCTATGTGCCTCTCATTTCTCTCTGGTCTTGTAAAAAGGATACTGATCTGTAATGGTGACCGTTCAAAGGTGTGTGAACATCTGACTGATAAATATTGTCCACCTTCCTTGTGAGAAAGTATCCAGCCTTTCATTGTACTTTCGCACAGTAGCACAGGAGATCAATTTTACATATCAGTTGGATGTTCACTAATAATGCCCCCATTACACTTTATTATTTTACTTGTTAATCATCACACCAAGGTGCTTGTTATGTATATAATTTGCTTAGTTTCTGACTACTATTATGTGTTAGTAATAATATCTGTGCTCTTTCAAATATATGCAGGGGTCACTGTTGCCTAGGATGAGATATTAGTTTCTCAACTTCTTTCTGTCCAAGTACATGATGGTTATGCAATTTATCCTACAAGCATTATAAAAGGCCTAATTTGGTGATGTCACCAAAAATATAAGTTGTCTTTCAAACATGCACTGGCAATTTCAAGCACTGCTTCATTAAGACATACTAAAGATCATATAAATACCCTTGCTACTGATTTTAATTCTGCTCCTTTGCTGTCTTAGACTGACTAAGATTTAATAACCTTGGCATTCTGTTTCCCCTAGAGATGAACATTTGATCCAAAATCCTCGGCATAACAGACTGCACCTTGCTGTAACTCATCTACTGTCAAAACTATTCTTCTGCCTCTTCCAGATTTGACTTTTTGCAGTTCTCTCCTTGTTGGTTTCCTTCACCAACCATTCAAGTTCAGTTTTTCCAGAAGTCTCAGGTACCCATGTCCTCCCCCGTACAACAAAGTCTACTTCATTCATCATTTTTATCGTTTGTTATATGCCTTTACTTCCAACCCTCTAACCACTTTCAATTTGAAATTATCCTCCAGGCGTGACCATGGGCCGCCTTTTCTCTGTAACAAAAAGAAAATATTTTTCCCTTCCTGTCCCCGACTGCAGCTTCTGCTCTTTGGTCTGGTATTGGTGGTTGTAGCACCAGTCTCCTGGAGTGTGCATTCCAAAATTCCTTCCTTTTATCAGACATCCCACCTCTCCTGGAAGTTCCAAGAGTCTCCCGCATATTAATAGGGGCTCCCTGATGTCTGTAAATTATATACAATGTCCTGGAAGAGACATTGTGTGAGAGAGAGAGAGAGAGAGAGATCCAAGAAAAGTCAGAGTGGCAGAGTGTTCCAAAAAATATATGAAATGTACGTCACTCCAGACTACACTAAAGTGTACCCCTGCCTAATAGGGGTCAAAAATAATGACAGTGTTGCTCGCTGCACTGTTTGAAACAGTGACTTTTCTATTGCCCATGGTGGGTTAAGACTGTAAAAGACATGTTGAGGTGAGTTTAACAGGTGTCATTCGTTCATTAGCATAGCGAACGTTATTTAAACTAGCTGGCTAGCTGCTAAGGAGCTACTCTATTGCAGACATCCCACCCCTCCTGGAAGTTCTGGGAGTCTCCTGCAAATTGATGGTGCTGCCTCCCTGAAATGAGTTTTTGCAGGGTGGGATGTCTGTTTTATTTCCAAGGTCCCTTTTCTGTTTTGTTACTCACTTTAACTTTGCTCTTATTTATCCCATCCTAATTTAATTTCTTTGGCTGGTGCCAGGCTTTTGTTTTGACTCTGCCTCTGTTTCACTTCTTGCTGTTCATGTATAAAATTAAAATATATGTGATTATCAAAGGCTTTATAAATGAATGACATTTATGATATAATATGAAATAAACTATGCTTTCTGTGATGGCTTGTCACCAATCGGTAACAAATGGAAATTGTTGATTGTTGCTGATTACTTATGGACAATAGTGCTGTAAAATATAGTAATAACTCCATAATCTTGACTTGTACTGTCAACCACTTATTTTTAGTGGTGATTTTTAAAAAAGAATATTATGTAGCTACATACACTCAGCAGCCATTAGGTACGTTGTTTGTTAATGCAAATATCGAATCAGCAGATCATGTGGCAGCAACTCAATGCATAAAAGCACGCAGACATGGTTAAGAGTTTCAGTTGATGTTCAGACCAAACATCAGAATGGAGAAGAAATGTGATCTAAGTGGCTTTGACCATGGAATGATTGTTGGTGTCAGACAAAGTGACTTGAGTATTTCAGAAACTGCTGACTCCTGGGATTTTTACACAGAACAGTTGCTAAGGCAGGAGTTTCCAACCATTTTTAATGTCATGAATCCCAGGTTGGGAAACCTTGCTCAGAGCTTGGCAGAAAACTTAAAAAAATCCAGCAAGGGGCAGTTCTGTAGGTGAAAACACTTTGTTAATGAGAGAGGTTAGAGGAGAGTGGCCAGATGGGTTCATGCTGACAAGAAGGGGAAGGTAATTCAAATAACCATGCATTACAACAGTGGTGGTGCAGAACAGCATCTCTGAATACACGACACATCAAACCTTGAAGTGGATGGGCTACAGCAGCAGAAGACCACAAATAGGAGGTACCATTTTTTTAATTTAAAAAAAGTGGCCACAGAGTGTCTCAACATCCTGAGTTAACTTAATCCAATGTTCATAAATTGGTGTAATAATGATTAAGTTCTTCCTGAAATATTTTGGATGACATTGCTCTGGTGTCTGTGCGAGGAGTTCCAATCTGCGCCTTGTAAGACATGAAAATGCCCGATGCAGGCCTCTCATGGTCAGAGTCAACGTTCCCCCTCCTTCCTATTCTCAGGCAGTCGCTCAGTACCTAAACCGATATCACTGTTCCCTTTTCCTTTTGCAGGATTGTTCGAAAGTGCAATGAGCCTTTTGGTGGAATCCAGTTGATAATTTGTGGAGATTTTCTACAGCTTCCTCCTGTGACTCACGGCAAGGAAAAATATAAGTTTTGTTTCCAGGTAAGAAGTTGAAAATGTTAAACATTAATTTTGAGGCAACCCAGTAACTTTGAGGTAGGGTAGAAGGAAAGAAATTCATCGTCTTCATGTTTTCCCTGCAGTTCCCAATGTAATTGAATGTATTTAGGATTGGGCATCAGTCACAGTGCATGTCCTAGATGCAAAATGGTTAATAGTTACTGAGAGGATTTCTTTTCCTTTAATGGCCTGGATCCAAAATTATCGATGTGCAGTACAAAACACGTTTTACTACTTGAGTAAATATATCATTGCTATTGTCACAATCTGATCAACTTTTAACAAGACACTATTTTTAAGTTTATCTAAATGGCCAGCATCAGCTGTCTGCAAAATAGTCACTCCTTTAACCAATGAAGTTGCGAGGATACTTGCTGCTTATTGATTTTTGTCTGTGACCCAGATTAAGACTCTGAAATGTAGAAATAAAACAACTACTTGATGGAAGTGGGAGAGTGTGTGTTGTTTGCTCTAACGAAAATTGGGGGGGGGGTGTTCTGATTTATTAGGATTTTGGATGAGGTAGGATATTAAAATAACACCTGGTTATTTAGAGCTGAAAGTTCTAAAATAATTTATTGCCTTCCATGATGAGAGGACAGACAAAGAAAAGTAGAAGATAGAACAGATGTAGGAACTGCAATCATAGTTGTGGTGGTTGGCAACCATCTGTCTCGAAGGATAATGGGTGATGATCATCATCACAAGCCTGGGTGGAAGGTATGGAGATCCTGAGATGCCCAGTTGTTAAGCTCCCCCTCTCGACCTCACCAGTATAGTCCAAAGAAAAACTCTGAAGCAATATGCTTGGCACCAGCTTGGCTGCAGGAGCTGCCAGAAGGATGTTCAATGGTGTCCAGCCGCCTTAAGGGCTCCTCTCTGAATTTGCTGCCTGGGTTTACTCCCGTAGCCTTCGTCTCTCCCGAGGCTACCCACAGAGCAGTGGGGCTATTTACTCTTAGCTGGGGATCTGGTTCACGAGCACCAGGGCGTGTCCACATACCATAGTACATCATTAATTGAACAAGTGGGAAGAATTTGGAGGAAATAATATTCCTATTTGTTCCATTACTCTGGTTTTGGGAGTCTCTGCACAATAAAGTGAAATGTACCTTGCGATTTCTTTAGGCAAAGAGCTGGTACAAATGTATCAAGGTGAACATGGAACTGACAGAGGTGCGAAGGCAAACCGATAAAACGTTCATTGCAATGTTGCAGGCTATACGGCTTGGGAGGCAAGTACTAATAATCTTCGTATTTACAGCAATAAAAAAGCCTTGTACTTTTAATTTTCAGTAATTAGATATGGCTTTGTGAGCATGTGTGTGTGGATGTACAATGAAAGCTTTCACTGAAATAGATAAAGGCAGGACAGGTATGGATGATGAATCTGATAGTGTTCAAAGATGTGCAGTGCATGAATTGACTTTCAAAAATTAGACTTTGCAAACAATAGCCTTTACCTATTCCTAACATTTCCTGTTGTTGTAGTTCTTACTAAAGAGTCCAATAAAGGTTAGCAAATTACAGCATTATAAGAAATAGGGCCACTGAATTGGACCAAGAAAGGAATTAGCTCCTTCTCTCATTCCAGATTAGGAAACGGCAGGCCATGATTATTTCTGTACTCTTTATTAAAGGAGCAGGGTTGTGATCAAAATTTTTTAAAAACCCATAATTTTGAGAAGGTGAAAGAATACAGCTTCTTGAAATTGTTCTGATATATTCATTATTATAGCTGACTTTCTACCTCAAGGCTAGCTTCCTTCTCAATCACCATATTCCCTCTATTTCCTAAAAATGTACATTAATCCTGATCTTGGAGCATATACACAACTGAGAATCCACAGCCCTCTGACACTACTTTTGAGTGAAGAAATTTACATTTATCAGTACCAATGGCAGAGATTTTACACCATAGTTATAAATTCTCCACTAGAGACGTTTGGCGTTTAACTCCACTATTATTTAGATCTGTAAGTCAGAGACTGTCTGGATGCGAAGCAGCAGTGGCAGTCTTGGACCTGCAGGGAGCACTCTTGCCTCATTGTCAAACACTGTGGGATTAAGAATCACTGTTGATCACTGGTGGAGGAATGGACTGTTTTTCAAATTGGGATGCACTTGCATTTGAGATTACTAAGCACAGGTGTCTCAAAAAGTAGCTTTGCCAATAGTACTCTATTTTAAGAAATGGAGAAGATATTTTACATCTAGTATAATGCAATAATAATAAATTAATAAATCATCTGTTAGTTACAAAGCCGCCAGGAAGTGTGATCATATAATGACAGAATTTAAAAACAAATGACTGATTTAGTTCAATCTGAAATCAAAATCATAAATTTATAACAAAGCAAGCTCCAAAAGGCATGAGATACAATTTGCCTTTGACATATTGAGAAAATGAGCAATCGCATTTGGAGAATGAACAGCACAGTATGGGCCCTTCGGCCCAGGATATTGTGCTGACCCATATAAACATGTTACATAATCGGTCTAACCTTTCTCTCCTACACAATCGTAACTCTACATTTTTAAAAGTTCCACGTCAGTTAAGAATCCTTAAAATGTTAGTATCATATCAACATCCCACACATCCACCACTCTCTGTACATTACAACCTTCTTCTGACATTTCCTCTAAACTTTACATCATTCACCTTAAAAGCAGGTTCTCTTGTAATTGTATAAATCTCAACTAATATACTGTGCCTATTTTAAGAAGTATTCATCCCCCTTGGAAGGTTTCATGTTTTATCGTTTTACAACATTTAATCACAGTGGATTTAATTTGGCTTTTTTGGATACCGATCAACAGAAAAAGACTCTTTCATGTCAAAATGAAATCAAGTCTCTACAAAGTGATCTAAATTAATTATAAATATAAAACACAAGATAATTGATTGCAAAAGTATTCATCCCCCTTGATATGACATACCAAATCATCACTGGTGCAGCCAATTGGTTTTAGAAGTCACGTAATTAGTTGAATGGAGAATCACCTGTGTGCAGTCAAGATGCTCTAATTCATTGTAGTAGAAATACACCTGTATCCGGAAGGTCTGGCCGCTTGGCGGTAATGCACCATTAAGCTGGATGCCAACCGCCGTAAAACAAGATACAGACAGGTCTGGCTGCTAGTGAGTCAGTATCCTGGCAAAGAGACACTATGTAGAGAAAAGAACACTCCAAGAAAAGGTTATTGAAAAGCACAAGTCAGAATTTGGATACAAGAAAATTTCCAAGTCACTGAATATCCCTAGGAGTACAATTAAGTCAATCATCAAGAAATTGAAAGAATATGGCATAGCTGTAAATCTGCCTAGAGCAGGCTGTCCTCAAAAACTGAGTGACCATGAAAGAAGGGGACTTGTGAGGGAGGCCACCAAGAGACTTGTGACAACTCTGGAGGAGTTACAAGTTTCAGTGGCTGAGATGGGAGAGACTGCGCATACGACAACTGTTGCCGGGGTGCTTCACCAGACGCAGCTTTATGGGAGAGTGGCAAAGAGAAAGCCACTGTTGGAGCGGGGAAACAAAAACTCACATGGAATCTCAGCTAGAGTTTGCCAGAAGGTATGTAAGAGACTCTGAAGTCAGCTGGGAGAAGGTTCTATGGTCTGATGAAACCAAACATTGAGCTTTTTGACCATCAGACTAAATGCTATGTTTGGAGTAAGCCAAACACTGCATGTAATCAAAAATATGGTGGTGGTTGCATCATGCTGTAGGGATGCTTCACTGAAGCAGGCCCTGGAAGGCTAGTGAAGGTAAATGAATGCAGCAAAATACAGGGAAGTCCTGAAGGAAAACCTGATGCAGTCTGCAAGAGAACTGAAACTTGGGAGAAAAATGCTTGGACAATGACCCCAAGCATCAAGCCAAAGCTACATAGGAATGGCTTAATAGCAACAAAGTTAATGTTCTAGAGTGGCCAAGTCATAGTCCAGACCCCAATCCAATTGAGAATTCATGGCTGGACTTGAAACGGGCTGTTCACTCAATGTGGCAGAGTTTGAGCAGTTTTATAAAGAAGAATGGAGGAAAATTGCAGTGTCCAGGTGTGCAAAGCTGATAGAGGCCTACCTACACAGACTCAAGGCTGTAATTGCTGCCAAATGTGCAATTACTAAACACTAACTGGAAGGGAGTGAGTAACTATGCAATCGATTATTTCGTGGAGACTAATCTGTTGTTGGTGTTTTTTTTTATATACAAACACCATTAATTTCCAATCCTTTTTGATCAGATGTCCAGATGAAGTTGCAACCCAACTGATCAAGACTGCCATCCAGAAGATAGATCGAGATGGAATTCTAGCTACACGGCTTTGCACGCATAAAGATGATGTGGAATTCACCAATGAGAAAAGGCTCCAGCAGTTACCAGGTAAAAAGTGAAGGTCCAGGGTAGATTTCTATGATTGTTCAAGTACAAGTCTCTCATGAATGTCCAATAAGTATATTCAAAACTTTAGTGGCAATCAACTGTTCCACCCAGATTATACATCTTGTTATTTTTTAAACAATTCCTTTTTGACTAAATCCAGTAATTTTCCATTTATGGAACAGTAAGTTTGAATTTGAATCTAGTTGACTTATTCAGAAAATCTCTAATGTGGGTCCTTTTATGATCTGGGAGCCAACTACAGAGAAGATGAAAGAACTTCTAATCCCTTAATTCTTGTGTGTTGTTCTGTGGACTGAGCTGTTATTGCACAATATGATGCAAGACTGTTGTGCTTTGTGAAGTTTATTGTTCTTGTGGTCATATTAAAGGAGTCATTGTAAAAATCTGAATCAGCACATAATCCATGACTATAAAAATTCTTAAACTGAGGCTATGGAAAATCCGTGTTAAAAATCAATTGCTTTCAGAGTGCAGCTTCCAGTTTGTTTTCCTTCATGAAGGATGGAATGTTTTCAGGCAGAATCCAATTAACCTATTAGCCATTATGTCTTTGGACCGTGGAAGGAAACCCAGAGGAAACCTACGAGGCCATAGAGAGAACGTACAAACTCATAACAGACAGTGGTGAAATTGAACTCTGAATTCTGATGCCCTTGAGCTGTAATAGCATTGAGATAGGTGCTACACAACTGTGAAGCCCCAAAATTAAATGTGATTTGCTTGGTCGTATGACATGGTAGTAGTTTGCAGTTTTAGATGCAAGATTCAAGGTTGTTTAGTCATTTCCTAAATGCAAGGGTAAAAGAGAATGAAATAATCGTTTAAGTGTTGTCATCAAGGAATACTAGAGCAGGGGTCCCCAACCTTTTTTGCACCGCGGACCGGTTTAATATTGACAATATTTTTGCGGACCAGCTGACGGCGGGGGGGGGGGCGGTGGATGGTGTTCAAGTAGGGTTAAACTCACCTCAACAACATGATGTCTTTTACAGTTAGGGTTGCCAACTTTCTCACTCCCAAATAAGGGACAAAAGTAGCAGTCAAATCCTGACGAAGGGTCCCGGCCCGAAACGTCGACTGTACTTCTTCCTATAGATGCTGCCTGGCCTGCTGCATTCCACCAGCATTTTTTGTGTGTGTTGACGGGACACTTGTGTTTACCCCGAGAAAAACTACCATGACCATGAAGCCTTGCGCAGGCACCGTGCATGCGTGACGTGCACATATGTGGCGTGTGCATGCGTGTACGTGCCGTTTTTTATTTCTTTCCCACATATTGGTTTTGGCTTAATCTTCCCAATTACACTGTACATACATTACTTCTACTTTATATAGGCTGTGTATTTATCATATCATTCCTGCTTTTACTTTATGTTAGACTTATTTTAGGTGTTATGTGTTATTTGGTAGGTTATTTTTTGGGTCTGGGAACACTCAAAAATTTTTCCCATATAAGTTAATGGTAATTGCTTCTTCGCTTTATGCCATTTTGGCGAGGAAGGTTTCATAGAAACGCTCTACCTTAGCGGGGGAAATACGGAACAAGGACGGTCCCGTACGGGACAAACCAATTTAGTCCAATATATGGGATGTCTCGGCAAATATGGGACAGTTGGCAACCCTATGTTCAAGTTCAACAGTGCGTGACAGGGAATGAGGAAAGGTGCAGCTGACTCGTATCGTTTCCACACGGCCCGGTAGCGCATGACTTGCGGCCCGGTGGTTGGGGACGGCTGTACTAGAGTATTAAATTTCCACTCCTTCCTAATCCTTGCCTTTATAGAGGTGGTATTAATAGAAACCAACTTGTCAATAGAATCTAGGAGATGATCAACAGTGTGATTTCTTCTGAGGGAGTTTTTACAATACTCAGGTGAATTTGAGTGTTTCAGATTGATTTGAATTTGGTATATATGCTGTCCACTTTTTTTCAGCAAAATGCAAGGTAAATTGAGGTGTAAATGCATTCATGTCTTTGTATAAATACATAACACATGGATAAGAACAATTCTCTGCTGATTCTCTAGTCTGGGTGGAATTTGCCTCCGTGTAATCATCAGACTGAAGTTGTTGTGTAACCTGCTTTCTATTCAGAAACTTCATACACAAGAACATGGAAGTTGGTGTACTGGAAGGCTACAGTTGACTCCTGCACTGAGAATTGAGATGGGATAGATTCAGTACGGCTAGTGGCTTGTTAGCGTAGAGGTCATGGTAATAGTATTACAGTACCAGCTGTAATATCGGGGTTCGACTCCTGCTGCTGTCTGAAGAGTTTGTGTGTTTTCCCTGTGACCTTCTTCTGGGTGCTCCGGTTTCCTCCCACATTTCAAAGATGTAAAAATTAGGGATGGTAGGTTGTGGGCATGCTACGTTAGTACCATAGGTGTAACGATTCTTGCAGGCATCTCAAGCACAATCCTTGCTGATTTGATTTCATTGTTTCAATGTACATGCAACAAATAAAAGCAATCTTTCTCCTTGGATTCAGGGCTGTAGTTTGAATGACGGTGGGGTTGGTAAAATGAATGGTAATGGAAAGGAAGTTGGTTGTGGTGAGAAGGATTGGGAACAGAGACTGAAAGGCTGATGGTGGGGTAGTGGAATCAATTTTATAAATTTAGATGGTGGAGTAAGGGTACTGAGGGAAGGAGAACTGGGGCTAGGGGACCCTAGGGGAGTCTGGCAGGAGACTGGAGCTTGCTGGGTAGAGTCAGTGGTGTGAGAGGGTGAGGAGTGGTTCAGGAAGTATGGGAACTACAGGATGTTAGGTTAGTTGTTGACCTGTTGTCGGGAGTCCTCATCAAGGTTTTTGATATTAAAACCCTTTGTTCCAAGAGTGTGTAAAGATGCTGCTCTGAGACAAACTGAATTAAGTTGTCTTGTCATCTTCAGAAAGAAGTAATGTATGGGGAATGATATCATCTCGTGTGGCCCTGGTATGGAAATCGAGTCAGGACACAAAGATGATTCACATGATCAAGTGCTTGTCAAATTTCCCAATTTGTGCAGAAGTTTCCTGTAAACGTATTTCCAGCTGAACCAATCTAGCTGCATTGGCTTGTTAATGAAACAGTCTGATAGCAGAATTTCGCACCATTTCAGTATTAGCCTAGAAAAGGCTAATACTGTACAACACTAATTTGCACTTGAAACTTTTTTTTTGGACAGTGAAATGTTCCTAGATATTTAAAGAGGGTTCAGGAAACAATCAATAACAATGTGTAACAGGATATATTCTAACAGATTACCAACAGCTTGGTCAAGCTGGAGATCTTAAAGAACATTTTAATCTTCTACAGAAGTGCATTAGTTTAGAGAGGGAGAAGGGGTTGAGATAGGTGAAGGCACAGCCTAGTCTTGGAAATCTGGAAAAATATCACAGAAGGACCTCCTTCAGACACTTGTAACTATGCTGCATCATTCAAAAAAGCATTTATGCTGAAGCATATAGCACAGAAACAGATCCTTCAGCAACCATTTCCCTGACTTGTGTTCAAAGCCATGCTTGTTCTTCAAACAAGGCTTTAAAAACTTCTTAAACTGGCCTCTTTTCATTTGATTCCCTCTAATCTCCAGAAATCCACTGACACTGATTTGAACAAATGAGCCACCACAGCCCACTGGGGCAGAGAAGAATTTCCACTCTCAGAATAAGAGTGAGATCCTTAGTCGGGGATAACATTGTTCCTGCGTCCAAGCCCATCAAGCCCTGCAAAATCTCCTCTCAGCTCTAGAGAACACATGATAGGTGTGCTCAATTACTGGAGTAAAATACCCCTCCAATCCTTACAAACTATCTGGTGAATCTTTGCTGCACTCCCACAAAGGCGAATTTCTTAGTAAGGAATGTGCTCTCAAGGCACTGCATAATTGCGGTAAGATTTCTTTATTTAAATCCTCTTGTAATAAAAGCTAACGTACAATTTGCCTTATTGGCTCTGAGAATGTTGGTTTCAGTTCTGTTCAGGCACAACAATGGTTGCTACTTTAGGAGAGCATTTTTTTTTTCTTTTGCATCTTTGCCTGGCTGTTTTCAGGTACCTGTTCTACCCATGACATTGGTCCATGTTTTTGGATGTTCTCCTTGCCTTCAGTGATCTTTCTTGCCCTAAAATTGGGAATGCAAAGTACCTGTTACGAACTGTTTAATTCCAGAGATTTACCCCAATTTTATAGAATTCTTCCAGGTAATTTAACATTTAGGAAAATGTATTTTTCTGTTATACTTTGGTGCATTCCTCTTTCAGCTAATACATCCTTTGTAACAAGTGGAACTGTTCACAGTACTTCAGATGTCATCAGATCAGGATTTTGATATCTTGTTGTTACGTTCTACAGTGTGCTGGAGCTCTTTTGTTTTCTGTTGTCCTTTTTCTTGCTTCCTAGCATTTAAGTTGAAATAAGCTCAAGCTGAGTTGCTCTGGAAAAATCTATTTTATACAGTTGTTTTCCTGCTCATCCATATCTCTATGTTACAGGGGAGATGCTCACATTTGAGGCTGTTGACAGTGATCCCATGATGGTAGAAATGTTAAATGCACAATGCCCTGCAGGTCAAAAGTTGCAGTTGAAGAAAGGGGCTCAGGTTAGTAGTGTTTCTGAACTGGATCTGGTTAGTTTTTGTAGTCGAGCATTTTATCATTTTTGTTTCCCCTCTTATTGTTTCATGTTGATGCTAGACCCATTGGCTTACTATCTCACATACTGAGGTACAGTGGAAAAACTTGTCTTGCAAACTAACCATGTATTCCTCACAATAGTGCAATGGGGTAGTACAAGGTAAAACAAAAGCAGAATACTGACAAGTGTGACAACTACAGAGAAAATGCAGTGCAGGTAGACAATAAGTGCAAGGTCACAATGAGGTAGATTGAGATCAAGGGTCCACCTTGCCATTGGAGCCATTCAATATTAATATAAAAGCTGTCCTTGAGCCTTATATCAGGTGCATATTTTCCAGCATTTGTATCTTCTACCGGCTGGGAGACTTTAACTCCAGTCTTAGAAGTTGGTCGGATAATGTGTGTGAAATTGGAGGCAGGTAGCAGAATTTGAATGAATGCTCCTTTCTGTACCTACTGTGGCAACCTTCTGTGGTGAGTTATTGTGCTGTTGGTAAACTGAGCATGCAAAGTATGGTTTTCCAGCATTTGTCAAGTACCCAAAGGAAAATGGGTAACCTTGGTCACAGTGGTGATGGTTGGCCTCAGGGCATCAGTTCCAAGCAGCAGAGATTAACACTTCATATGATATGGCCAAATCTTGACGGTATCACTATCAGCTGCTGGGAAATGTATAGGGGTTTCAGTCCTGCTGCAGTGTTTGACTCAAAGTTTTGACAACTCATTTCCCCTAGAGACTCATTGAGCTCCTCCAGCAGATTGTTACTGTTGCATTGTGGGGTTGTGATTAGATTGGAAATGGGTATTAAGATTGGATGGGAAATGCTCTGAGGGTGAGCCATTATGAGGGGTTGAATACTTAACAGACTGACCAATGACCCAAGATGGGTATCTCACGCCAGAACTCCACATGTGTTTCTCAGTTAACTTATGACATAGCATGTTTTGCGTGCTATGGAGGCCACCTGCAAACCACACATGGAACTAGTGTCCAAGGACACTGCACTTTGTATTCCTGGATGTCTCTACCATTGGTGCATTGAATGCAAGGGGAACATGTGAAGGAAAATAAGACCATAAGATGTAAGAGCAGAATTGGGCCATTCACCCCACCGAGTCTGCTCCACTATTTCATCATGGCCGATTCATTTTCCTCTCAACCTTTCACGCCCGATCAATCAAGGACATATAAATCTATGCTTAAATACACCCAATGACTAGGTCTTCAGTCTCTTGTGGCAATTGATTTTATAGACTCAGCATCCTCTGCCTAAAGAAATTCCTCCTGTCCTCTCTAAGTAGATGTCCCTCTATTCTGAGGTGGTGCCCTCTGGTCTCAGTCTTCTCCACTATAGGAAATATCCTCTGCACAACCACTTTCAACATTCGAGATGTTTTAATGTGATTTCCTCCCACCCCCATTCTTCTAAATTGCAGCGAGTATAGGCCCAGAGCCATCAAACAGTCCTTATAAAGTCTCAACATTACATCCTTGTATATTCTAGTCCTCCTGAAATGAATGCTAACATCACATTTCCCTTTCTCACCACAGACTCCACCTGCAAATTAACCTTTGGGGAATCCTGCATGAGGACTCTCAAGTGCCTTTGCACCTCAGATTTTTCTGCTTTTCCTCCCCATTTAAAAACAAAATGCTCTGCTTTTATTCCTTCTACCAAAGTGCATGACTGTACACTTCCCGATTCAGTATTCCATCTGTCATTTCTTTGCTCATTCTCAAGTCCTTCTGCAGACTCCCTGCTTCCTCAGAACTAACTGCCCCTCCACCTATCTTCGTATCATCTGCAAACTTGGCCACAAAGCCATCAATTCCATCATCCAAATCACTGATGTACAATATAAAAAGAAGCAGTCCCAACACCAATCCCTGTGGAACACCACTAGTCACCGGCAGCCAATCTGAAAAGGCTTCCTTTACTCCCACCCTTTGCCTCCTGCCAATCAGGTAAGACTTTATCCATGCTAGTATCTGTTCTGTAATACCAGGGGCTCTTGTCTTGCTAAGTGGCCCCATGTATGGCACTTTGTCAAAGGTCTTCTGACAATCCAAGTGCACAAAATCCTCCAATTCTCTTTTGTCTATCCTGCTGGTTACTTCCTTAAAGAATTCCAACAGATATGTCAGGTATGATTTCTCCTTAAGAAAGCCATGCTGACTTTAGCATATTTTATCATGCGCCTCCAAGTATCCCCAAACAATATCCTTAACAATGGACTCTAACTTCTTCCCAACCCCTTAAGTATGTGACCTATAATTTCCTTTCTTCGGCTTCACTCTTCTAAAGAGTGACATTTGCAATTTTTCAGTCCTCTGAGACCATGCCAAAATGTAGTGATTCTTGAAAGATCATTACTCGCTCTTCAGCTACTTCATTCAGAACCCTGCAATGTAGTCATTCTGGTCCAGCTGACTTGCCTACACATAAGACCTTTCAGCTTCCCAAGCCCCTTCTCCTTATTAATACCAACTATACTCAAATCTGCCCCCTGACACTCAAATTTCTGGAGTACTGCTAAGTGCCTTTCACAGTGAAGACTAATGCAAATTACTTGTATTCACCTGCCATTTCTTTGTCTCTTGTTACTATTTCTCCAGTGGTCCGTAAACCACTCTTGTCTCTTTTTCCCAACTCTTTTATTAAAAAAAAACATTTTGTATCCTTTTATTTTATTGTCTAGCTTACCTTCATAATTTAATCTTTTCTCTCCTTATTCTTATTGCTTTTTTTATTTGCCTTCTGTTGCTTTTAAAAGCTTCCCAATCCTCTAGCTTCCCACTAGTTTTTGCTATAGTCCTCTTTTGCTATAGTCCTCTTTTGTTTTAATACTGTCTTTGAATTCCCTTTTTCTGTTATGTTGTTAACCACAATTGCATCATCCCACCTTCAGAATACTACTTTGGGACGTATCTATCCTGCGCCTTCTGAATTGCCCCTAGAAACTCCGGTCATTGCTGCTTTGTCGTCATCCTTGCTAGACTTCCCTTTCAATCAGCTTTGGTCAACTCCTCTCTCATGCCTCTGTAATACTAATACATTTGACTTTAGCTTCTCCCTCACAAATTGCAGGGTGAATTCCATCATATTTTGGACACTGTCTCCTCAGGGTTTCTCACTAATCAAAAAAGCAAAAGAAAATCTGCAGATACTGGAGGATGCTGCAGATGTGTGTGTTACTCACTAATCAAATCTGGTTCATTACATACCACCCAATCCAGAATAGCTGATCCTCTAGTGTGCTCAATCATGAGCTGCTCTCAAAAGCCATCTTGTAAGCATTCTATAAATTCTCTCTCAGGATCCAGCACCGACCTAATTTTCTCAATCTAGCTGCATTTTGAAATTCCCCATGACTATGATAAGATTGTCCTTTTGACATGTCTTTTCTATTGCCTATTGTAATTTGTAGCCACATCCTGGCTACTGTTCAGAGGCCTGTATATAACTCCCATCAGGGTCTTTTTACCCTTGCAGTTTCTGAACCCTGTACACAAGGATTCTACATCTTCCAATCCTATGTCACCTCTTTCCATGGATTTGATTTCATTTTTTACCAAGAGTCACGCCACCCATTTGCCTCCTACCTGTCCTTTCCATACAATGTGTATCCTTGGATGTTAAACTCTAAACTATAATTTTCTTTCAGCCACATCTGTGATGCCTGCAATGTCATACTGCCGAACTCTAACTGTGCTACTAGATCACCTACCTTACTCTGTACACTGTTTGCATTCAAATATAACACCTTCAGTCCTTTATTCATCACCTTCTTTGATTTTGTCCCCCTGTTACACTGCAACTCATCCCATTTTGCCCTATTTGTCTGTCTGTCCTTCCTGACAGTCTCACTACACTCTGCCTCTGCTTGAATAGTAACTGGCCCATCCTCAGCCCTATCACCCACTTTTCCATCTCCCCAAATAAACTTAAACCTTCCCCAACAGTCCTTGCAAGCCTGCCCAGAGGGATACTTGTCCCCCTTGAGTTTGGGTATAATCCATCCCTTTTGTACAAGTCATTACCTTCCCCGGAAGAGATCCCAATGATTCAGAAGCCTAAAGCCCAGCCCTCTGCACCAATTCTTCAGCCACACATTCATCTGCCAAATCGTCCTATTCTTGCCCTCACAGGCATGTGACACAGGGAGCAATTCAGAGGTTACTACCCTGGAGGTCCTGCTTTTAGCTTTCTATCTAGCTCCCTAAATTCTCTTGGGGGGCTCCTACCTATGTCATTGAAGCCAATAGGTATCAAAACTTCTGGATGCTCATCCTCGCCCCTTTTTAGAATGTTGTGGGTCTAATTGGCGACGTCCCTGATCCTAGCACCTGGGAGGCAACATACCATCCAGGTGTCTGTGTCGCGTCCACTGAATCTTGCGGCTGCTCCTCGAACTATGGAATCCTCTATCACTACTGCACTCCTCTTCTGAGCCACTCTGCCAGACTCGGTGTCAGAGACCCATCACTGCGGCTCCCCCCTGGTAGGTTCCCCCCACCAGCAGTATCCAAAATGGTGTACTTATTATTGAGGGGAGCAGCCACAGGTGTACTCTGCACTGGCTGCCCAATTTCCCTTCCCTCTCCTGATGGTCACCAGGTACCTGCATCCTGCAACTTGGGGGTGACTAAATCCCTGTAGCCCCTATCTATCACCTCAGTTTCCCAATTGAACCAAAGGTCATCAAGCTGCAGCTCCAGTTCCTCAACACATTCTCTGAGGAGCTGCACCTCAGTGCACCTGTTGCTGATATGGTTACCTGCCAGGCAGGAGGTCCCCCAGAATTCGCACATCGCACACAAAGTACACAACACATCCTCTGGAGTCCTCCTCACTGCTCTAACTCTGCACAAACAGAGGAAGAGTCAAGAAGCTTACCAGATACTTGCCTTCCCCAAGCTGGTTCTCACCAAAACCTGATGAGCAAATGGTACATTTTACAAAGCACAGAATGAATCCCTGGTTTGTCTTCGCTGAAGATGTGCATTACTGACATGTTATGTGGTGAACACAATGCTGCACAGAATTACTCGGTTGAAGATTTGTTTAACTGCAAATGGCCAGTGATGTCCGGAAGATTTTGTATGTCAGTGTCCAAACATTGACTTGAATAACTTCATTCATCTCGACTTTGAACTAATGCTATGACATACAGGATCACTTTCAAGGACTCTTTAGAACTTTTTTTACAATTTGTGTTTTCAGTACTATTTTTATTTGTATGCGTTGTCTTCTGTTTGCACAGAGGTATTTGTCTGTGCATATTTTTTTTTGTAAAATTCTATTGTATTTCTCTTTCCCTGTGTGTGCCTGTAAGGAAATGAATCTCAGAGTATTATATGGTAACATGTATTGTATGTACTTTGATAATAATTCGACTTTGAGCTGTAAAAACTGCTAAGTGCAGGAATCCACTTAACCAGGCTCTTCTGTTTGCAGGTGATGCTGACCAAAAACCTGGACGTACAGCGAGGGATGGTAAATGGTGCCCGAGGTGTTGTTGTAGGCTTTGAACCTGGAAACAAACGTAAGTGTTCAAACACATGCAATGAAATGCAGATGTAAGGTAGCTGAAAGTGGTTAATTATTTCAAGAAAAAGAGACTGGGAATATGTACTTACATAAACCTAGCCAAGCAGCGCAATAAGAAATCTGATGGCGCTTATCCTTGCAAGTGGAACAACTGCTACACCTGCCCTATACATCCTCCCTCAGTACCATTCAGGGTCCTAAACAGTCCTTCCAGGTGAGGCGACATTTCACCTGCAAGTTTGTTGGGGTCATTTACTGTGTTTGGTGCTCCTGATGTGGCCTCCTGTATATCATTGAGACCCAATGTAGATTGGGAGACCGCTTTGCTGAGCATCTACGCTCCATCTGCCAGAACAAGTGGGATCGCCTGGCCACCCATTTTAATTCCACTTCCCATTCCTATTCCAATATGTCCATCCATGGCCTCCTGCACTGTCATGATGAGGCCACACTTAGATTGGAGGACCACCTTATTTTGTTTGGGGAGCCTCCAAACTGATAGCATGAACATCGATTTCTCAAACTTCTGGTAATACCCCCCCCCCACCCACCCCCTCACCATTTGCCATATCTTTTCCCTCCCTCACCTTATCTTCTTGCCCACCCATTGCCTCCTTCTGGTGCTCCTCCCTCTTTCTTTCTTCCATGGCCTTCTGTCTCTTTCACCAATCAACTTCCCAGCTCTTTACTTCATCCCTCCCCCTCCAGGTTTCACCTATTGCTTAGTGTTTCTCTCTCCCCTCCCCCTAACTTTTAAATCTAATCCTCACTTTCTTTCTCCAGTTGTGCTGAAGGGTTTCAGCCCGAAGTGTTGACTGTATTTTTTTTCCCCATAGATGCTGCCTGGCCTGCCGAGTTCCTCCAGCATCTTGTGTGTGTTGCTTAGATGATCAGGGGACTGAAAGTAATAAAATGTGAAAGTAGGAAGGTTTTGAGAAAGAACTTATTTTACACATAAGAAATTTGCATTTGTTGATTGAACAAGTTATTTTTAGTCATAATCTACTAAGTAAGTCAACCCTGTTTTGAAGAAAAATTTGGCTTGATCAAAGTTTTTGATTATGTTTCGAGGACTTAAGTCAGGGGTTCACAACCTTTTTTATGCCATGAACCAATACCATTAAGCAAAGGGTCTGTGGATCGCAGGTTGAAACCCCTGTCCTGTGGAAAGTTTACTTTTATTCACCCTTTACTCTTTTTACAAATGACTGTTATTTCATCTTAATTCAAAAATACATTATCCCTCATCTCAAAAAAAAACTTATTCCCTACATCTCCCCTAAACATTTTACCTCTCACATCAAGTGCATGTCCTCTGGAGGGGTATCGACTTGTACCCCAAGATGTATTTGATATTTCTACCCTGGGGGAGAAAGGTTCACCCTATCTACTGTTCCCACAATTTTATAAACTTTCATCTGGTCTCCCTGTGGTCTCTCTCACTCCAGAGAAAACAACCCAAATTCATCCAACTTTCTATATCGCTCAGCCCCTCTAATCCAGGCAGCCTCCCCTTCCATGCCCTTTCCAAAGCTTCCACATCCTCTAATGGCCAGAATTGCACACCGAGTGCAGCCTAACCAAAGTTTGATATTGCTGCAAAGTGAGTTGGACCCCAAGATCCCTCTATACACCATTGTTGTTAATGCTCTGTATTCTGTTTGATTAACAGGAAATCTCACTTAAAATTTACAATGCAGTAGACAAAGTATTTTTTTCTGTGGTCCCAGTTCTTACCATTCCAATATCAAAGTGAAGTTTTGAAGGCTGGAGAAAGATTCCTTATTTCAAGGCATTGAGGGAAGACTGAAGAAATATGATAGTTACAGCTTCAAAATTCACCAGAATGTGGTGTAGATCAGTGCATGTTGTGAATACACTGATCAGAGAATGGGACGGGAAGCTGCAGAAGGTGGTCTTTGGGAAAAACTACCTGGGGGAAATAGAACCAGAAATGTCTTCTCACCTAGATGAGTGATGGTGAAGAGATGTTCGAAGCAGATTTCGTGTTCACAGGCTACAGATAGTGTGAGGGATTGATTACTTTTATTGTGGTTGCTTGTATAACCCATTTCTTGTGTTCTCCACCTCCCAGCAGGCACACGCCTGTACATTTTGAGTCTTGATACTATTGGATGTTTAACATATAGTCATCACATCGTGATAATTGAACTATAAAACATATTTAGTGATTTGCAACACTCACAACAAGCTGGAGGAACTCAGCAGTGTCCTGATGAAGGGTTCCGGCCCGAAACGTCGACCGATCTTTTCCACGGATGCTGCCCGACCTGCTGAGTTCCTCCAGCTTGTTGTGAGTGTTGCTTTAGCCCCAGCATCTGCAGATTATTTTGTGTTTATATTTAGCGATTTGTTTCATTCTTCACAGCATTGCCCCAAGTCCGTTTTATATCTGGTGTAACGGTGACAATAAAGCCAGAACGATGGTTGGTTAAAGCCCTTGGTGGGACCTACCTGACCAGACAGCAGCTGCCTCTGAAGTTAGCCTGGGCCATCTCCATTCACAAGAGCCAGGTATGCAGTCTCATTTGACTGAGGTCATTGGGCTTTTTCAAATTTTACTCAATTGTCTTTAAATTGATATTGCAAATTTGAATCTTGATTTCAGTTATGCTTGGTAGATTTTCAGCCTTTATGTGTGCACAGATCAGGTTCAGTTTCATTCTTATTTATCACATGTACATAAAAACATACAGCGAAATGCATTGTTTGCCTTAACAACCAACATACCTAGAGATGTGGTGATGTCAGCTGCTACAGTTGCCTCACATTCCAGAGTCAAACTGTCACGCCCACAATGCTCGGCAGAACACAACAAGCAACAAAGTAGCAGCAAAGCAAGCTGCATTCTTTACTCCCGCGCGCACACAGTCCTCCAACACCAGGACAGGCTTCCAGCAGAGCCGTGAATTCACAGACACCACGCCATTTACTTACCCACTAGACTCAGGACTCCAGCCAACAGGCCTCAAATTCCAGACTTCTAATCGACCTTTGGGCTTCAGTCATTGGTATTGAGCCCAGGATTTGCTGATGGCAATGAATGAAACCCTGAACACTATATCTCAATTGCAGACACGCCAATGATGGAATCCCAAATACTAGGCCTCGGACTTCAGTCTCACCCGTTTGTAAACCGGAGGGGGTTGGGGGGGGGGGATTCACCATCACTCATGCCTTCTGTCCACAAGGGAATCTGATTCTGGAAGCTGCCAATGACTCGCTGACTGAGGGGGGAGTGGGGTGTTGGTGAGCCGCCAGCCTTCATCCTTGCTGGTCTGCTAACCCAATACGAACTGCTAATGTCCTATGTCCCACTGGCCTTCGAACACGAGCAAAAGGCAGACCTCAAATTAAACCCTAACCTGATCCCTAACTCTCCTGTCTCCAAAGCCATGCCTATGAATTTTAAAGAAAACAATTGACTTTGAGCTAGTTTATTCTTTATTTTGCTTCTTAGTGGAATGAAACGCAAAGTTTCTTCCAAGTATGCCTATTTTGAATGATACTATTATTATTTAATGTTTTTATATTTTCTTGTTACAAATCTACTTCAACTGATAGAGGAAGATGGGTCAGGTCCACCGGTTAGGATCCTAAATTACTGCAGGGCTAATTTTGAGGGAATTGGATATGATCTAGCAGAAGGGTGAGCTTGTTTGAAAGCCACGGAAAGAAGAGCAAGTGGGGGGCACTTAACAGTAAGAAGGCAAGTGTCTAGGAGCAGCCTGTTCCTGTTAGTGTGAAAGGTAAATCTGAGATTGGCAGCACTGCTTATGTCTTGAGCTAGGTAGTGAGGGGGGAATCTTATTGAAACGTATAAAATCCTAAAGGGATTGGACAGGCTAGATGTAGGAAGATTGTTCCCAATGTTGGGGAAGTCCAGAACGAGGGGTCACAGTTTAAGGATAAAGGGGAAGCCTTTTAGGACCAAGATGAGGAAAAACTTCTTCACACAGAGAGTGGTGAATCTGTGGAATTCTCTGCCACAGGAAACTGTTGAGGCCAGTTTATTGGTTATATTTAAGAGGGAGTTAGATATAGCCCTTGTGGCTAAAGGGATCAGGGGGTATGGAGAGAAGGCAGGTACAGGGTTCTGATTTGGATGATCAGCCATGATCGTACTGAATGGCGGTGCAGGCTCAAAGGGCTGAATGGCCTACTCCTGCACCTATTTTCTATGTTTCTATGAGCTGTAGGAGGTGGGTAGGTTTTTAACAAATACTTCTGTTTACTAAAGGGAAAATAATGGTTGCTCAAGATTAACTGAGTAATTTCTGAAAGGATGTAAGTGCAGATGGTTGCAGATGGTTTAAAGGACGTTAACATTACCAGGGAAGAGATGTTTGCAGACATCCAGTACATTCAGATGAATAAATCCCCCAGGGCCTACCAATGTACATCCTCAGACTGGGAGGTGAATAGGAAATTATGCAGACCCTCCTGGAGATATCTGCTTCATTGCACGTGACTGATGAAGTAATTTCCCCAGTTTAGGGGAGCCCAAAACTGGGGGCACAGATTTAGGATATGAGGGGAAAAATTTAAAGGGGATTTCGAGGGGCAACTTTTCTTTCCTCCATGCAGAGAGTACATGGAACAAACTGCCATACGAAGTGGCTGAGGGTGGTACAGCAGTATTATTTAAGAAGCATTTGGATAGGTACATGGAGGAGCAGGGCTTAGAGGGACATGGGCTGAATGCAGAATATTGGGACTAACTGGTCAGCATGTACTTGTTGGGCCGAAAGGCCTGTATGTCTGCTATATTGCTCTCTGATTCTAACTGGGTCTGATCATTGTGGAAGTTTCTCCACTACCGGAAAGGAACATAGCAAACTGAGGCACTTGTACTGGGAAGTATTTTCAACAATGTTTATGTGTAAACTTGAAACTTTTGAGGTGTTTAACGTGCTTCACATCAGCTTCTGCTTACCAGAATTTAAAGTTGGAAAAAGTTAGTGAAAAATGCGTGCAAACATCTAGTATATTCTGATAATGACCTTGCAAGTTTGGCTGTAGAGCTTCCTTGAAGTGGAAGTTTACAAAAAAAAAAGATATTGCTATCAAAGCCAGCAGTCATTGCTTATTCCTAGTTGTCCTTAAGAAGATAGCGGTGAGTCAGAATTACATTGCTGCAATCATTTCTACAAAATGTATTCCCACTCCCAAAATACTGCTGATTAGGAAACTCTATGTGAAAGCAGCATTGGCAAATGAGAAGCAATGTGTTTTCAAATCAGCTTGGATAGGAGAATCTATGGGTGCTGATGTGCTTGCGCACTCGCTACACAGTTTTATAAGATACTGTTTGAGCAGCCTAGGCAAACTAAACACAAGAGATTCCAGAAATCTAGAACAACATGCACAAAATACTGGAAGAACTCAGCAGCTCAGGCAGCATCTATGGAAAGGAATAGACAGTCAATATTTTGGGCTGAGACTCTTTAGTAGGGCTGGAAAAGAAGGGGAAAAATATAACAGAACATAGAAATCTACAGCACATTACAGGCCCTTTGGCCCACAATGTTGTGCTGACCATGTAACCTACTCTAGAAACTGCCTAGAATTTCCCTATCGCATAGCCCTCTAGTTTTCTAAGCTCCATGTAGCTATTAAAGATTCTCTAAAAGAGCCCTATTGTGTCTGCCTCCACCACCATTGATGACACTCTCTATGTGGAAAAACTTGCCTCTGATATCCCCCTTGTACCTACTTCCAAGCACCTTAAAACTATGCTACTTGTGTTAGCCATTTCAGCCCTAAGAAAAAGCCTCTGCCTATCCAAATGATCAATGCCTCTCATCATCTTGTACACCTCTATCAGGTCACCTCTCATCCCCTGTCACTCAAAGGAGAAAAGGCCAGATTCACTCAACCTATACTCATAAGGCATGCTTTCCAATCCAGGTAACATTCTTGAAATCTCTTCTGCACTCTCTCTATAGTATCCACATCCTTCCTGTAGTGAGGTGAACACCAAGTTGGGTCTAACTAAGGTCTATAACTGCAGTATATTTTGTAATGATACAAGCTACTCAAGATAATAGAGGGTATAAATTGATGGGATGCCAATTAAGCAGGCTGAATTACTCCAGATGGTGAATTAGAAACATAGAAAACCTACAGCACAATACAAACCCTTTGGCCCACAACATGTCCGAACATGTCCTTACCTTAGAACTACCTAGGCTTACCCATATCCCTCTATTTTACTAACGTCCATGAATTACTTTGGACTGAAAGAACACCATCTTGTGTTTCAACATCCAAAGGTTCTAACTAAATTTTATTATCAAAGTACATGTATGTCATCATAAAGCAACCCTGAGATTATTTTCTTTGTGGCCATACTCTATCTATAGAATAGTAATTGTAACAGGATCAATGAAAGTCACGCTGACTTTGGCCTATTTTATCATGCATCTCCAAGTACCCCAAAAACTCAAACTCATCCTTAAATATAAACTCCAACATCTTCCCAACTACTGAAGTCAGGCTAACTAACCTATAATGTCCTTTCTTCTGTCTCTCTCCCTTAAAGTGTGGAGTAATTTTTGCTATTTTCCTGTCCTCCAGAACCATTCCAGAATCGAGTGATTCTTGAAAGGTCATTACTAATGTCTTCACAATCTCTTCAGCTACTACTTTCAGAGCCCTGGGTGTAGTCCATCTGGTCCAGGTGATTTATCTACCTTCAGACCTTTCAGCAACCCATGTACCTTCTCCGTATTAATAACAACAACACTCACTTCTGCCCCCTGATACCCTTGAATTTCTGGCATACTGCTAGTGTTTTCCATGGTGAAGACTGACACAAAAAACTTGTAAAGTTCCTTTGCTATTTCTTTGTCTACCATTACTACCTCCTGACGTGTCATTTTCCAGAGGTACAATATTTACACTCGCATTTTACTCTTTATATATTTGAAAAAGCATTTGGTGTCCTCTTTTATATTATTGACTAGCTTCCCTTCATAATTTATCTTTTCTGTCCTCATGGCTTATTCTGTTTCCCTCTCCTGACAGTCACCCAGGTACCCGCCTCCTGAAACTTAGAGGTGACTACCTCCCTGTAACTCCTATCTATCACCTCCCCATTATCCCAAATGAGGCTAAGGTCATAAGGTCATTCCTTAACACTGTCTCTAAAGAGCTGCATTGTCATTCTCAATTTTAATATTTGTCTATTCATGAGAATTTGCACTTGGTTGCTTTAGGGCGTTTGTGTGTGTATTTAATTTTCTATTCTTTCATTCCTTCTCTCTCAGGGTATGACATTAGACTGTGTGGAAATTTCACTGGCACGAGTCTTTGAAAGTGGTCAGGCGTATGTGGCTCTCTCTCGTGCACGAAACCTGGAAGGGCTCCGAGTGTTGGATTTTGACAGAAGAGTAGTCCATGCCAATCATGATGTCTTGCACTTTTACTCCAGATTGAAAAAACAACAGATGCTGATGCAGGTAAGTAGGATGGAATGGAGTTTATTTCAGACCTTTTTTCCAGTTTACTGAATTAGATAATCTGTTGCAGAAACAAGCAGCATACCTTCAGAAGGAGAAGAGGGAACAGCTCTAATATTAACAATGCCTAATTTTTACATGTTTTATATTACTAGTTATCCCTGAAATCACTTTTCCATGGATCCCCAGCACAATCTTCACACAGAACTCTTTTTTTTTATGCTCAGAAACCAGGGATTAATCTAAACTTATAAAACAAAAAAAATTACTCAGGCAGGGGCATATGAGTTGAAGGCACAGCAACTTTTAACTAGTTGAACAAAGATGTTTGTGCAAAGGAGTGGGAAATGGAGCTGTTCTATTTTAATAGATGCTTGCAGTTTTTTTGGCAATCAAAGCAATTAAAATTTCCCTGTCAAGTGACATTTTATGACTGGTTATTTGAGTTTTGCCATTGTTTAACAGATTCATCTGATGAATTGGAACAGAATTTTTATTAGTAGTGTTATTCTTGTGAACACTTGTGTGCATTTGTGCATTACAAAATGCTACTGATGTGATATGGTTTTTTCACTTCTCTGGCTTCACTTAGAATCCAGGCTAAAGCAATAGGATAAAGAAAATCTCAATCAACCTATCCTGGTGAGAAGATTACAGTACGGAATGTGCTACAAAATGATGTCAAGGAACCTAGAGTTAACCAGTTCACTGGGAAAACTGCCTAATATTAAAGGTTAAATCAGCACACATCAGTCTGACTTAAGAAACAAGAATATTTCTGGATTGGCTTTGGGAATTAAGGTGAACCCAGCAGAGAACATCATTCTGATAATTGTGACTTGATTTATTCCATTACTTTTTCCTCATTGTGGATGTTGATAAATTGTACCAGGATATACGGTGGTAAAATTGGTAGCTATTGATCAAAAATACAGTTTTTGAGTTTGCAGAAGAACTTTTAGCTGATAGGTTGGTGGACATTCCAGTGCGGTATTATTGAAAGTATATGATTTTTTGGAAACGATGCAAAACACTGATCCAATTTGTTCATTTGGGTGGACGTTAATGAGCGTGGGGCACCATTCAAAGGAGGGAGCAGAGTTTAAATTGTCCTGGTGACATCCACATTTCAGCATCTTGACTTGATCCAGATTTGATTAGGGAACTCTTGGGAGACAGTGGTCATAATACAATGGAATTCACCTGCACTTTTAGATGGTAAGGCTAAAATCAGATGTATCAGTGTTACCATGGAGAAAAGAGAATTAGAGGTATGAGAGAGGAGCTGGCCAAAATTGATTGGAAGGGGACACCAGCAGGAATGATGGTGGAACAGCAACGGCTGGAGTTTCTCTGGGGAATTTGAAGGTGCAGGGTAGATACATCTCAGAAGTATTCTAAAGGGAGGATGAGGAAACCATGGCTGATGAGGGAAGTCAAAGGCAGCATAAAAGCAAAAGAGGGCATGTAATACAGCAACCATTAGCAGCAAGTTAGAGGATTAGGAAGCTTTTAAAAACCAACAGAAGGCAACAAAAAAAAAAGCGATGATGAGAGAAAAGATGAAATACAAGGGGAAGTTAGGCAATAATATAAAAGAGGATACCAAAGGAATTTTTAAGAATTTTGCATCAATCTTCATTATGGAAGGCACTAGCAGTATGCCAGGAATTCGAGAGTGTCACGGGGCAGAAGAGAGCGGTGTTATTATTAATAAGGAGAAGGTGCTTGGGAAACTGAAAGGTCTGAAGGTTGGTAAGTCATCTGGACCAGGGTAGCCGAAAGACTGTGGAGTTGTTGGTAATGATCTTTCAAGAATCACTCTATTCTGGAATGGTTCCGGACAAATGAAAAATTGAAAATGTCACTCCACTCTTTAAGAAGGGAGGGAGGCAGAAGAAATGAAATTATAGGCCAATTAGCTTGACTTCAGTGGTTGGGAAGGTGTTGGAGTCTGTTATTAAGGATTGCAGTTTTGGCATCTTTGGAGGCACATTGATAAAATAAGCCAATGTCAGCATAGCTTCCTTGAAGAGAAATCTTGCCTGAGAAATTCGTTGTGAATTTTTTGGAAGAAATGACAAGCAGAATTAATAGGATAGTCAGCTTCTGGCCTACCTCTTTGGCAAGAACTCTCCATTCAGCACCAATGACCTCTTCTCCCATCTTCAACCCTGCTCTGGATCTTTCATTGCTAACTGCTGATGGGACATCAACAGTCTTGACTTCACCGCTCCTCTCTCCAATTCCAACCTCACTTCTTCTGAAGACACTGCTCTCCATTCTCTCTGCATCAATCTGAGCCTCACCATCAAAGCAGCAGATAAAGGGGGTGCTGTAGTAGTCTGGTGAACTGGCCTGTACCACCTTGCTAAGGCCTGACGACAACTGTCAGACACCACCTCTTATTTACCCCTCAAACAGGACCTCACTAATGAGCACCAGGCCATTGTCTCCCACACCATCACCGACCTTATCAACTTTGGGGATCTCCTACCCACTGCCTCCAACCTCACCCTGCACCTCCCGATTCTACCTCCTACCCATGCTCCACAAACCTGCCTGTACAGGTAGGCCCATTATTTCTGCTTGTTCCTGCCCCACTGAACTTATATCTGCATACCTCAACTCAGTTTTATCTCTCCTGGTCCAGTCCCTTCCTACCTACATCCATGACAAATCACATGCTCTTGATCTTTTCAGTGATTTCAAGTTCCCTAGCCCCCATCATCTTATTTTTTCACTATGTATGTCCAGTCCCTATACACCTCTATCACCCACCAGAAGGCCTCAAAGCTCTCTATTTCTTTCTGGACACCAGATCCAACCAATTCCACTCCAGCACCACACTCCTCCATCTGGTGGAATGTCCTCACTCTTAATAATTTCTCCTTTGGCTCCTCTCACTTCCTTCAAACAAAAGGTGTAGCCATGGGCATGCGCATGGGTCCCAGCTATGCCTGCCTTTTTGTCGGCTACGTGGAACAGTCTACGTTCCAAGACTAAACCGGTATCACTCCCCAACTTTTCCTACGCTACATTGACGACTGCATTGGTGCTGTTTCCTGCACCCTTGTGGAGCTCGTCAACTTCATCAACTTTGCCTCCAACTTCCACCCTGCCCTCAAGTTTACCTGCTCCATTTCCGACACCTCCCTCCCTTTTCTCGATCTCTCTGTCTCAATCTCTGGAGACAGCTTATCTGCTGATGTCTATTATAAACCTAGGACTCTCACAGCTACCT
Organism: Mobula hypostoma; assembly: GCF_963921235.1. Classification (NCBI taxonomy): domain Eukaryota; kingdom Metazoa; phylum Chordata; class Chondrichthyes; order Myliobatiformes; family Myliobatidae; genus Mobula; species Mobula hypostoma. Next base: position 83,558,702 of record NC_086108.1, on the reverse strand, counting down.
GGACTATACTGCATCCCACTCTGCTATTTGCCATCTTCTCTCAGTCTCCACCGCATCTGCTCTCAGGATTTCATTTGAGAACTAAGGAGATGTCCTCCTTCAAAGAAAGTAGCTTCCCTTCCTCCGCCATCAACGCTGCCCTCAACCACATCTCTTCTATTCACACATGTCTGCTCTCACCTTACACTTCTGCCACCCTACCATGGATTAGGCTTCCTATTGTCCTCACCTACCACTCCACCAGCCTCTGTGTCCAACACATAATTCTCCGTAACATCCACCATCTTTAGTGGGATCCCAACACAATGCACATCTTTCCCTCATTCCCCCCCCCCCAAACTTTCTGCTTTCCACAGGGATCGCTCCCTACACGAATCCTTTATCCGTTTGACCCTCCCCACTGATCTTCCTTCTGGCATTTATCCTTGCAAGCTGAACAAGTGCTACACCTGCATCTCCTCCCTCACTACCATCCAGGGCTCCAAACAGTCCTTCTAGGTGAGGCAACACTTCACCTGTGAGTCCATTGGGGCCATCTACTCTATCCGGTGCCCCTGGTATGGTGTGGTCTCCTGTGTATTGGTGAGACCCAACGCAGATTGGGAGACCGCTTTGCCGAGCACCTACGCTCCATCTGTCAGAAAAAGTGGGATCTCCCAGTGGCCACCCATTTAATTCCACTTCCCATTCTGACAAGTCAGTCCATGGCCTCCTCTACTGTCATGGTGAAAACATACTCAGCTTGGAGGAGCAACACCACATATTCCATCTGGGTAGCCTCTAACCTGATGGTATGAACATTGATTTCCTGAACTTCTGGTAATGCTCTTTCCTGTCCTTCCCCAATTCCCATTCCCCTCTCTCACCTGATCTCCATGCTAGCCCATCACCTCCCTCTGGTGCTCATCCCCATTTTCTTTCTTCCATGGCCTTCTGTTCTCTCCTACCAGATTTCCCCTTCTCCAGCCCTGTATCCCTTTCACCAACCAGCTTCCTAGCTCTTTACTTCACCTCTTCCCCTCCCCCTCCTGGTTTCACTTATCACCTTGTGGTTCTTCCTCCCCTCGTCACACTTTCTTACTCTGACTCCTCATCGTTTTTTTTCCCATGAAGAGCCTTGGCCTGAAACATTGGCCGTGCTCTTTTTCCATAGATGTTGCCTGGCCTGCTGAGTTCCTCCAGCATTTTGTGTTTATGCTGCTTGGATTTCCAGCATCTGCAGGTTTTCTCTTGTTTGTGAGGGTCAGTTGACGTAGTTTACTTGGATTTTCAGAAGGCCTTTGACAAGATGCCACACATGAGGCTGCTTAACAAGGTAAAAGCCTTTGGTATTACAGGAGAGACTAGCAAGGGTAGAAGATCGTCTGACTGGCAGGTGCAAAGAATGGGAATAAAGTTGGTCTTTTTTGGTTGGCTGCTGATGATACGTGGTGTTCCACAGGAGCCAGTGTTGGGACCACTTGTTTTTGTTATATTCGTATGATGAAATTGATGGCTTTGTGACCAAGCTTGCAGACGATACAAAGATGAGTGGAGGAGCAATTGGTGTTGAGGAAGCAGTGAGTCTGCAGAAGGAATTAGACAGATTAGGAGAATGGGCAAAGAAGCAGCAGATGGAATATAGTGTAAGGCATTTAGATTCCAGTGCTCTTGAAGTGAAAGCAGGGATGTAAAGCTGAGGCTTTATATGGCATTGAGCAAACCGCACTTGGAGTATCGTGAGCATTTTTGGGCTCCTTGTCTGAGAAAAGATGTGTTGGCATTGGAGAGAGTCCAATTGGAGAGAGTCCAAGGAGGTTTAAAATAACTATTCTGAGAATGAAAGAGTAAATGTGTGAGGAATATATGATGGCTCTGGACCTGTACTTGCTGGAGTTTAGGAGAATGAAGGCTATCTCATTGAAACCTGTCAAATATTGAAATGTCTAGAACTGAATAGATATGGAGAGGATGTTTCCTCTGATGGGGGAGTCTAGGACCAGAGGGCACAGCCTCAGAATAGAGGGATTTCCCTTTAGAACAGAGATGAGGAATTTCTCTAGTCAGAGGGTGGTGAATCTGTGGAATTCATTGCCACAGACAACAGAGGAGGCCATGTCCTTGGGTATATTTAAAATGGAAGTTGATAAAGTTTGAGAGGGATGATAAATCAGGCACGATGGGATGGTGGAGCGGACTTGATGGGCCAAATGGCCTAATTCTGCTCATATGTCTTGTGGTCTGAACATACGATCATTTGCAATCTATCACTGAATGCAAATAGCTAATGGATTTCTGTGTAACCTGTATTCAATGTATATGAGGCACCAAAGACAGCTAGATGGTCTGGTGATGTATTGTCCTCTTCATCCAGCCATTCAGAAGTTCTCTTATCATTAGCACCAGAAATCAGAGTTCAAGAATGGACTGCAATATATTAGATTTTGTACATTCCTTGCTGATTCTGCAACTAAGTTTTTAATAAAGAATTGAAATGGACAAAATATTTATGACCAAACTTCAGCTGCGGCTTGAACCTTTCCAGAGGATCTATAGTAACATGCCAACATCTTTAATCACTTGCTTCTTATTGCCACAAGTGTTCCTGCTTTGTCAGTGGTGTTCTAAGGATACTTAAACTAATTTCTTCTACTTCCCTTTGTTTCAGACCTCATTGGATGGCTATATCGAAATGGAAGATCAGGAAAACTAGAAAGATGGCAGAATTTCTTTAAAGTTTTCGCCTACATCATGGTCTATTTTATTATTGAACCATTTTAATTTCTTCTATTTTAAATATTTGTGGCACTATATGAATGTTTTTGTGAATTGATTATGATGTGACAAGACACTGGCTGTCTTGGAAATAGGAATAGAAAAGTAAGTTTGCAATTTTCTTACAATATCCACTCCATCGGGATCCAGAAATGAACCTTTTTTTAAAATAAAAAATCTAAATGTATCCTGTCTGGTAATTTTTTCACATGAAAATGAACATATTAAGAGGGGCATGGAGAAGAATATGGCAGTTATTTTCTTCTCCACATGTACCTGTTGATGCTTTATTGGGTTATTGCTTTGTAGTTTTAGTGCAGATAATTGTAGCTCACCTTATTGTTATTCTGCATATTTGACCAATCACTTGACCACATATGTTGTATATGAAAACAAAAAGAATTCTTCATGAACAATCTATCCATTTAAAGGTTGTTCTGCTCCTTTTGGTATGAACAACTTCTTCTCTCAAGTCAGGGGTTCTCATGCTGGGGTCCACGGACCCTTTGGTTAATGATAAGGCTCCATAGCATAAAATAGACATATCTTATTGGTCCCGAGGGAAATTGGGTTTCGTTACAGCAGCACCAACCAAGAATAGAGCATAAATATTTCAATACAAAACCACAAACAATCAAACAACAATACGCAAACTATGCCAGATGGAAATAAGTCCAGGAGCAGCCCATTGGCTCAGGGTGTCTGACCCTCCACAGGAGGAGCTGCAAAGTTCGATGGCCACAGGCAGGAACAACCTCCCATGACGCCCAGTGTTGCATCTTAGTGGAATATAGCCGGAGTCCAACAGCAAAAAGTTCAATATCCGGGCAACAAACACATTCCTTGATCATAATATGACCAGGATTGCACCATCTGTTGTTAACCAGAACAGCAAGCCCCCTTCCTTTACGCTTACCGGTCTCAGTGCACTTCCCGTCAGCCCGAACGGTCTGGAAGTCCTCCATGGAAACGTTTTGGTCAGGTATGTCCACGTGCAGCCACGTTTCAGTAAAACACATAACACTGCTCTCCTGAAATGTTCTCTGACTCCTGGCTAGCGCAGTCAACTTGTCCATTTTATTACCCTGCAAACTCTCATTGCCCGTAATGAGAGAGGGAAGACACCGCTTAGAACTCCTCCATAAGTCTCTGTTGTCTCGACCCAGTCCTCTTTCCTTGTCTTTTTGATCCCCTCTGCATCCTCTGTGTGTTTTCCTCCAGATTTCAGCCAGGATGTCTGCCACTCCGTTCGCTAAACCAGCCGGCATAAGTGCAATCACCTGGTCCCTGAAATAAACAATGCAACCATACTGCTGCCCCACTAATGAGACGTGTCTGAATGTAACTATTTCCAGTGCTAAAAACCCATATAAAACTCTCTCCACCAGCATGTTAGAGAGGGTGCAGCTTCAACGTGTTACCGTGGAAAAAAAAATACAACAAATAACATAAGTTAAGAAAGTAAGAAAACTAGTCCGAGCGGCTGTAACAGGCTGCATGCGCCACCGGCGCATGTTAAAATGTTAGTCTTAAGCTAACTACTATGTTGCTTCTAAGGACCAAGAGTTATCCTGATCTTTATGATTTAGGTTCTTGCTGTTTCTAGCCATGGATGACTGAGTCATTTAAACAAGCAAAGGAGAAAGGAAGTGTATTAGACTCTAAACCTGACTTGCAATAATGGAAATAGACATTTACTTAGAAATACGTCATGGATTGAAAGTGCTAAACATCTGCTAATGGTGGTTACGTGCAGTTTACCTCTAAAGGAACCAGATTTCAGAAGTGAAGATATCATACCCTAGCATTTTGCCCAAATATTATTGGGGCAGCATGGTACTGCAATCACCTTACAGTGCCAATGATCACCGATCAGTGTTCAGTTCTTGCCATTATCTGTAAGGGGTTTGTGTGTTCTCCCCATGACCGAATGAGTTTCTGCTGGGTGCTGTGGTTTCTTCCCACATTAAAAGACAATCCTCAGACTGTGTTGGTCATTAGTACAAAATGATGCATTTTACTGCATCTGTTGATGTACATGTGACTAGTAAAGCTCATCTTCAGCAATGCAAACTGTCGCCATTTGACATTCAGAGGTATTGCCATTATCAAATCCCCAACTATCTCATCACTGACCATAAATTTAACCAGATATATAAACACTGTGGTTAAACAAGCAGGGAGAGGATGGGTTTCTTTGAATAAATTCCTTTCAGACACTTGCTGTCAAAGTGTGTTCTATCCATCATCTTGGATGAAGTCAACTCCAACAACACTTGAAGCAGGAAATCAAGCAAAAATAATATCCTTGACGGACAAAATCCTAGGTGTTTACTTTTTTTTTCCAACTGCGGCTGCAGTGTCTATGCACCATCTGCAAGGTTTGTGCAACAATCCTAAGGCTTCAAAAGCATCTCTCAAATTTGTGACCTTTACTAGTTGAAAGAAACAGAAATGCTACCATCTACAAGTTGCACAGCATTGGAAAAACAGCATGTTGTGTAGTCTAAATAATGGTGGGTCGGTAGCATGGTGGTTAGTGTAATGCTGTTACAGTGCTAACAACCTGGGTTCAATTCCTGCTGCTGTCTGTACGAAGTTTGTATGTTCTTTCCATGACTGTGTAGGTTTCCTCTGGGTGCCCTGGTTTCCTCCCACATTCCAAAGATGTGGGTTAGTAGATTAATTGGTCATGGGTGTAATTAGATAGCATAGGCTTGTTGGGCTGGAAGAGCCTGTTACTGCATGGTATCCCTAAATTAATTTTTTTTAATGGAATCCATTATTTAACAGTATTGGCTGGATCTATAGGGTAGCGTATGAGGTGGAAACATACAGTATGCATAATTCACACCAACTGACATTAAGTTGGGGTTCACTTTAAGAGGCTGTTCTGATGCGATGACATAGTGTCATTAAGGTTTTTTTTTACCGCACTTTATGTTCTGCATTTGGCTGACAATAAATTAAGTTGCTACTGGTTCCCTTAAACTTAAAATTACCTGCTGTTTTATTTATGAAACCCTCACCACATGAAATGGTGAACTGCTTTCTTTAAGTGGATCCAACACCACCTCCAAGTTAATTAGAAAGATGTCATAAATGCAGGTCTTGCCAGCAACATCTGCAACCTATAAATTAATTTTTAAAATATTATACCTGAGGATATAAAATGCATGTTATGTCTTAATTTTGTGTGGGTACATGGTCAAGTGGTTAAGGCATTGGACTAGCGACCTGAAGGTCATGAGTTTGAGCCCCAGCCGAGGCAGCGTGTTGTGTCCTTGAGCAAGGCACTTAACCACACAATGCTCTGTGACGACACCAGTGCCAAGCTGTATGGGTCCTAATGCCCTTCCCTTGGACAACATTGGTGTTGTGGAGAGGGGAGATGTGCAGCATGGGCAACTGCTGGTCTTCCATACAACCTTGCCCAGGCCTGCGCCCTGGAGAGTGAAGACTTTCCAGGCGCAGATCCATGGTCTCACAAGACTAACAGATGCCTTTAAGGTGTCTTAAGTTTATATTTTTTAAAAATCAGAATGATTTGCCATTGAGTATTTTCAAATCTAAACTAGACTTTAGAGCAGGGTTTCTCATCCGAGGTTCTACGAGAGATTGTGATTTAAAAAAAAACTGTCTTTTGAACTTGGTACGATGTTAGCACTCGCAGTGGTGGTCAGTGACCAAGCAGCCTCATTAACAATCTCGTTAGAGGTCGTTCTGCCCAGTATGGTAGTGCACGGTAGGACAGTGTTTATTTGGTTGAGGACGGTAGGCTGTTGAGGAGCATGAAGTGCATTTTCTGAGCATTGAATGGACTTGCCCAACTTGGACTCAGACATTAGCCTCACCCTGATAATACACAGGGGTATTTTATTAACCCCTGAGTTTTACAGATATGTCTTTTGGTCCAATGTGGTGATTTTTCAAGAGGTGTAAGAAGAGGTTTCTAGAGCTTGGGCCTATAGACAATACAGATAAGGTTAATGATGAAGAATTACAATCTTCTGAGTCAATTCACTACACTAGTGCAACAATGGACACAATAAAGTCTATCTCCACAATGAAAGCTACTTATTGATGGACTGGTGATCCAAGTTGTCCTATTCCATTGTGCCTAGTCTATGGCAAACAACTTACAAATGTAGCAACAGCTCCAGCAAAATTGAAAAGGTATTTAACTACAAATCACAGCCATATGACACAAGTGCTGATTATTTTTAACAGCAATTGGAATCTCAAAACAGAGTAAAACTTTTCTTAATAAAATCGCAGTCAGTAAAAGGATTCAGGAAGCAAGTTATTTAGTAGCAGAACTTGTTACCCAGACAAGGAAAAATCACACAGTTGTTAAGGACTTAATAGTGCCAGCATGTAAAATTATAATGTGTAAAATCCCAGGACAAGATGCAGTATGAGAAGTCGAAAATATTTCACCCTCAAACTGTGCAATAAGTCGGTGTATTGATGACACGACATATGATGCTGAAGAGGTTTGTGTGATAAACTGAAAAACAACAACTTCTCTATCCAGCTTGATGAGTCAACAGATTTCACCAATAAATGTCATACTGTAGCATTTGTAAGTGATGGCGAAATTCAAGAAAACTTTTTCTGTTGCAAAGAGCTGCCCGAAACAAGCAAAGGCTGAGATGTATTTAATGTTTTGTCTTCATATCTGGAACAAAAGGTCTGTCTTGAAGGAACTGTGTCGGCATCTGTACTGATGGTACCCATCAATGGTTGGCTCCACAAGAGAAGAAAATCTTGACGATGTCACAACACACTGCTTTCTTCATGGGGAGGTGCTAATATCAAACTCTTGGAGATGAAATGAAAAAAGTTCTGGATTATTAAACAAAGACCAGTTCACTTGGGAATGTTTAAAAAACTGTGTGAAAACCTGAACAAAGAGCACACCAATCTCCTGCTACAGACAAAAATCTGGTGGCTTAGCAGAGGAAGAGTTCTCAACAGGGTGTTTGAGCTGAAAGGTGAATTGCAGGAGTACTTCTAAGAAAACAGCGGGCCAGATTTTGCTGAGTACTTTGAAGATGAAGAATGGCTGCCGAAGCTAGCCTACTTAGCAGAAATATTTCATCATATAAACTAATTGACTGAGTCTCTGCAATGCCCTGGAGAAAATGTTTTGACTTCAAGTGACAAGATTCTTGGATTTAAAAGGAAATTGAATCTTTGGAAAAATCATGTTGCAAGAGGAAATCTTGAAATGTTTCCACTGCTGCTTGGGCTTGAGAGTGAGGAAGGATATTGGAAAGTCTTGAGTCTTATTGAAAATGACCTGGAAGAACTGCAGAACAAAATTGAACAGTATTTTTCCTCCCTTTCAACACACGTGTACGACTGGGTGAGGGACCCTTTCTCTGAATCTTTAGCTCAGCCTGAGAACTTGGCTTTTAGAGAATAGGAAGAACTTTGTGAGCTGCAGTCTGATTGGGTACTCGATCAGATTTACTGGCCTGCCCTTGGACAAGTTCTGGATTTCTGTGAAAGAAGAGTATCCTCTCATTAATAGGATAACAATGAACAGTTTGCTGCAGTTTTCAACTTCTTACATGTGTGAGCAAGCTTTTTCTTGTTTAACAAGCATCAAGAGCAAGGATAGAAATTGTCTCATTTCAGTTGAAGGCAAAATCCATGTGTGCTTATTTCAAGTTTGACCCAGAACTGAGTATTTGTGCAGCAAAAAACAAGCACAGATTTCACATGTTAGGCTTATATTTCAGCCTGATCATGTCACTTAGTAAGAAAAAGGTTTTTCAAACACTTGTATAAAATTGTGTCTTAGGCTATATTTTATTCATATTGCTTTGGCTTATGGTTTTTAGTAAGTTTACTATTCACCATTGTCAATAAATTTTCATGTTGTAACTTGCATTAATTAAAATCAATTTACAACATTTATTTAAGTTAAATCTACAGAACCTACCTTTAAAAAAATTAAATCCCATTTTGGCTTAAGCCAGTTATTTAACATAAATTTATTATGTTTGCCTTATGAGTTTTAAAATTTATGAAAGGGAAAGAAAGAGATGAATTTCAAGAAAGACAAGCTAACCTTAACTACCTGTTTTGTTCAAGAAAGGTTGGCTAAAAATTCATTCTCTACTCAAGAGAGCTTTTACAATTATTTTTGGATGACTATATCTACAACTTACTGATCATGCTAATGTACCATGAGCTGTGGATATAGTACTTTTAATGCAGGGATTCCCCAAGATCTGAAAATTATTTCAAGGATTCCTCCAGGGCAAAAAAGTTGAGAAAGGCTGCTTTAGAGTTTTTGCAACTACTTAGCAAATGTGGCAAATTCTTAATTAATATAATAAGTCAATTTCAGGTCAATTATTTAATCTGTTATCAAGATGGCAGATACTGTCATCTGCTGGTCAGGGAAAAATGACATCTGTCTAAACATAAGAGGCATAAGAAGCATTTCTGCATGAGTGCTGAAATTTGTGAGCTCACTCATAAAGTTGAAGTGCAGATTGTGACTGCATGAGTGAACCTGTGGAGTGCTTGGCACATGGTCTCAGGATGCTTGCTTGAGCGCCTAGTGAGAATCATGCCTTTACACTCACCACGTCCACTTCCAGTGCCACCTCTTTCCTCTTCCCCTCCTTACCACCTCCTGCCATGGGATATTACATTTTCCATTAGCATTCTCACCATATAATTGACACTAGGTCTGGTACAACTATAGAAGACTTAGCAGTTGAGTGGTAGTGCAGTGCACTCTGTGTGTTGACAATATGTTCCACCAACATGGAGGTCAAAATCTCTCTTGTACATCAGCCTGTTCCACCATACACCATCATCCTAGTTTGAGACAATTTGTTACTGATGGAGATGTTAATTCTTTAAGTTATTGCAGGAAGTAAGAAATCTATGGGTAAAATGTCAGTAAAGATACTGGGACAATAATACTTTTAACAACATCAGCATTAAATCACTAGAGATTCTGTGGATGCTTGCATTCTGGAGCAAAACACACAAAATGCTGGAGAAACTCAACAGGTCAGGCAGCATCTGTGGAGAGAAACATATATCTGACCCCCTTGGCTCAAAACATTGACTGTTTATTCTTCTCCGCAGATGCCTCCCTTTGGGTAGCTGGGACTTGGCAGCTCGCCAAGGAGAAGGAGAACTCAGATCTTAAACCTCCACTGCCTTGTGGCTATACCCATTCTCTGGGAAAGCTTCAGGAGCAAACACCAAGGAAAAATCCAGAGCTTGAGTCTCTAAGGCTGTCCAAGGTTTAGTTTAACGTTGACTGGCAACTCCTGCGTTGCTGCTGGTGCCAAACTGTATCGGTCCCTGCCATTCCTTTGGATTCATTAGATGCATGGAGAGGGGGAGCCCCATGGGCAACAGCTTGGTCTCCTTGGCTGGTGTATATACTACATAGATAGCTATGATGCAATATCCATGGGCCACGCTGACCAATGAAGGACTCACAGGTGCTGCCTGACCTGCTGAGTTCCTCCAGAATTTTGTGTCTGTTACTCAGCATTGAAACACTCAGTGTTAATCATGGTTCATTTAAAGAAAAAAAACATTCTATCCCCTTAAATGCTGTAAGTAGTTGTTCAGCCCCAGCTGTTCACAATCTTAATCAATATTTCAGATGAAGGATCAGGTAGAATATATTTCAGATAATACAAAATTAAATACAAAGTCTGTGTGGAGGATTCAGTTGTAAGGTTTAAAAAAAGGGGTAATCTATGTTGTTGGAAGAAATAGAAATGCGGAGGGTTTTTTTAATTCATAAGATCAAAAATGCTGTACACAAATCGTTGTGAGTTAAAATTACATTTAATTAGGTAATTAGAATGGAAGATAGTAAGTTACCTTTTAAAGTACAAGAGTAAAAATGCCTGCCTCTGATTCAGAACTAGATTTATGATCACTGGTATTTGTAGTGAAAATTGTTGTTTTGTAGCAAGACATAAAAATTATAGTAATGAATAAATAGTGAAAATAACACCAGCAAGGACTCTTCAGAAATCTGATGGCAGAGAGGAAGAATCTGTTCCTAAAATGTTGAGTGTGTGCCTTCAGGCTCCTGTCCCTCCTCTCTGTTGGCAGTAACCTATGACCTGGATGAGACAACTGGAATGATAATGTGTACAAGTCTGGTCTCCTCAGCTAAGGAACAATTGGCTCGTGAAACACAAAACGCAGCAGAGTTTCACCATATTGATTGCTCAGATAGCTAGTTTGTTACATTAAGAGTGATTACCAGACTGTTTTCTGGGGTTTAGGGAAAGACGGATGATCTCCTAAAATTATATGAAATTCTTTTGGGGCTCAGCAGGGTAAATGCAGGGTTTGTTTACTTGAAGTAGGTATCAAGAGCCACAAAGGATTAGCTGTTCAGAACAGAACAAGAAAAAACACTTTTTTTTTTAGAATTTTGTAAATTCATTTTCCAAGGCCGAAGGGGAGGCTCAGTTGCTCCCCCTCGGCCTTGGAAAATGAATTTACAAAATTCTAAAAAAAAAGTGTTTTTTCTTGTTCTGTTCTGAACAGCTAATCCTTTGTGGCTCTTGATACCTACTTCAAGTAAACAAACCCTGCATTTACCCTGTATATACGAACATAAGATATAGGAGCAGAATTAGACCACTTGGTGCATCGAATCTGCTCTGCCACTCCATCATGGCTGATTTATTATCCCTCTCAATCCTCTTCTCCTGGCTTCTCCCTGTAACCTTTGTGGTGGTATCACGTGCAATGATGTGCCAGTACATGATTGGACAGAGCACTGAGCACGCACGGGATTGCCAGAATGTTCCAGCACGTGGCTGGGTTAAGGCGTGTTTGTTTATTACTGTAAATAAAAGTTCTCTAATTCTTCCAGAATATGATTCTTTACTGTTAACCCACAGTACGTTTAAACAGAAGTAACATAACATGGTGTCAGAAATGGTTCTGGAAGAATAATACAGGACAATCGAGAATCGAAGATAATCGAAAAAAAAGAAGAAAGAAGTTCAAACTGTAAACGGTAAAATGGAAGGTTTACAACCCCCACCAAAACTTCAGCTGACTGGCAATGTAGCTGAGAATTGGAGGATATTCTAGCAACAGTCTGAATTGTACTTATCAGCGATCGCTTATGAAGAAAAATCAGAAAAAAATAAAGCTGTGCTTTTGCTCTATGTAATCGGGAATGACGCAGTAGAGGTATATAATAATTTTGTCTTCGAAGATGGATATAATTTCAATTTAAGGTCAATAATAGACAGATTTGAAGTATTTTGTATACCTAAGCGTAATTTAACGTATGAGCGATATAAATTCTTCACATGTGCGCAGAGAGATGCTGAAACAATTGATCAGTATGTTACTGAGTTAAGAAGGCATAGTAGAACATGCGAGTTTGGATTGCTCACGGACTCTCTCATTAAAGATAGACTTGTTTGTGGCATTCGAGATAACGCTCTGAGAGAAGGGCTGTTGACAGAGCAAGATTTAAATTTTGAAAAAGTTTTGGCGCTTTGCAAAGCTTCTGAGACCGTGACGGTGCAGGCTGAAGAGCTTTTTGTCAAAAACTGCAATGTAAATGCTGTAAAAAAGCACAGATATATCAAGAAATATAATAATACGTCAATGAAACTGACAGAGAGCAGGACAGCACTGGAAAGAAAAAAAGTCATGTGATCGCTGTACGCGGGAACATCGTCCAAATCAGTGTCCCGCATATGACAAAATTTGCAATGGCTGCGGTAAGCCTAATCATTTTTCACGCTGTTGTAAAAGTAGAAAGAAGGAAAATAAATTGAAACAAGTAAATGCTGTGCTTGAAGATGAACGTGAGGAATTGTATATAGATGTGCCTTGTGAAAATAAACAAAGAAAGAATGATTGGACTATCCCGTTGCAAGTGAATCAAAACAATATTCTGTTTAAACTTGATACTGGAGTGCAAGTAAATGTTCTTGCAGGATCTCAGTTTAATGCTTTAAAGCCAAGACCAAAGTTACATCAGAAAAATATAAAAGTGACTGAGTATTCAGGTGCAGACATTCCAGTTAAAGGAACATGCATGGCAAAGGTATCACACAAAAATATTGTGCACACACTTTCATTTGTGGTTGTGCCAAAAAATGTACAGTTAATTCTGAGTCTACCTGCCTGTGAAAGACTTAATTTGGCGAAAAGAATTTTAGTTCTGGATAGCGACACAAAGTCAGAATACAGTGACTTGATGAAAAGAGTATGAGGACTTGTTTAATGGGCTTGGTTGTCTTCCAGGAGAGCACTCAATGAAAATTGACAATACAGTCAACCCGTAATACATCCATGCAGAAAAGTACCTATTGCATTACATCATCAATTGAAAACAGAGCTGGACAGAATGGAAAGGCTAGGAGTCATTAAAAAAATTGATGAACCTACTGAATGGGTCAATTCGCTTGTCATTGTTGATAAGAAAAATGGAAAACTGAGGATTTATTTAGATCCAAGAGACTTGAATTGGGCCATTAAAAGAGAGCATTTCAAATTGCCTACTCGTGAAGAAATTATGTCACAGTTTGCTAATGCAAAGTATTTTAGTAAATTAGATGCATCCTCCAGGTTCATCAACTCAAATTAGATGAACCGAGTTCAAAATTGTGTACATTTAACAGTCCTTTTGCCAGATACTGTTTTCTTAGGGTTCCATTTGGAATTGTATCAACTCCTGAAGTGTACCATAAAACCATTCACATGTTATATGACGCAAACACGAGGAAATCTGCCGATGCTGGAAATTCAAGCAACACACACAAAATGCTGGTGGAATGCAGCAGGCCAGGCAGCGTCTCTAGGAAGAAGCACAGTCGACGTTTCGGGCCGAGACCCTTCGTCAGGATTAACTGAAAGAAGAGATTTGAAAGTGGGAGGGGGAGAGGGAGATCCAGGATGATAGGAGAAAACAGGAGGGGGAGGGATGGAGCCAAGAGCTGGAAAGTTGATTGGCAAAAGGGATACAGAGCTGGAGAAGGGAGAGGATCATGGGATGGAAGGCCTGGGGAGAAAGGAAGGGGGAGGGGAGCACCAGAGGAAGATGGAGAGCAGGCAAGGAGTTATTGTGAAAGGGACAGAGAGAGAGAGAAAAAAAGGAAAAAGTAATAAATAAATAAGTAAATAAATAAGGGATGGGGTAAGAAGGGGGGAGGGGCATTAACAGAAGTTAGAGAAATCAATGTTCATTCCATCAGGTTGGAGGCTACTCAGACAGAATATAAGGTGTTGTTCCTCCAACCTGAGTGTGGCTTCATCTTGACCGTGGATTGACATATCAGAATGGGAATGGGACGTGGAATTAAAATATGTGGCCCCTGGGAGATCCTGCTTTCTCTGGCGGACAGAGCGTAAGTGTTCAGCGAAACGGTCTCCCAGCCTGCATCGGGTCTCGCCAATATATAGGAGGCTGCACCGGGAGCACCAGACGCAGTATATCACCCCAGCTGACTCACAGGTGAAGTGTCTGCTCTCACCTCATCCTCCTGTCACCCCACAAGGGATAGGGTTCCCCTTGTCCTCACCTACCACCCCACCAGCCTCCGGGTCCAACATATAATTCTCTGTAACTTCTGCCACCTCCAACGGGATCCCACCACTAAGCACATCTTTCCCTCCCCCCGCCCCCCCGCTTTCCGCAGGGATCGCTCCCTACACGACTCCCTTGTCCATTCGTCCCCCCCATCCCTCCCCACTGATCTCCCTCCCGGCACTTATCCTTGTAAGCGGAACAAGTGCTACACATGCCCTTACACTTCCTCCCTCACCACCATTCAGGGCCCCAGACAGTCACTAGAGGTGAGGCGACACTTCACCTGTCAGTCAGCTGGTGTGAGATACTGTGTCCGGTGCTCCTGATGTGGCCTTCTATATATTGGTGAGACCCGACGCAGACTGGGAGACCGTTTCGCTGAACACCTACGCTCTGTCCGCCAGAGAAAGCAGGATCTCCCAGTGGCCACACATTTTAATTCCACATCCCATTCCCATTCTGATATGTCTATCCACGGCCTCCTCTACTGTCAAGATGAAGCCACACTCAGGTTGGAGGAACAACACCTTATATTCCGTCTGGGTCGCCTCCAACCTGATGGCATGAACATTGATTTCTCTAACTTCCATTAATGCCCCTCCTCCCCTTCTTACCCCATCCCTTATTTATTATTTTTTTCTTTTTTCTCTCTCTCTGTCCCTTTCACAATAACTCCTTGCCTGCTCTCCATCTTCCTCTGGTGCTCCCCTCCCCCTTCCTTTCTCCCTAGGCCTCCCGTCCCATGATCCTCTTCCTTCTCCAGCCTTGTATCCCTTTTGCCAATCAACTTTCCAGCTGTTAGCACCATCCCTCCCCCTCCTGTCTTCTATCATTTCAGATTTCCCCCTCCCCTCCCACTTTCAAATCTCTTCTTTCAGTTAGTCCTGACGAAGGGTCTCGGCCCAAAACGCCGACTGTACTTCTTCCTATAGATGCTGCCTGGCCTGCTGCGTTCCACCAGCATTTTGTATGTGTTGCATGTTATATGAGCACATTGAGGGCGTAGATACATCCATGGATGATATTATTATTTGGGGATCGACTAAGCAAGAGCATGACGCCAGGCTCTGACAAGTCTTTGAGGCAACATGCAAGGCTAACCTGAAATTGAATAAAGACAAATGGCAGCTAGGAGTGACTGAACTTACGTTTATGGGTGATCTCATCAGCAATGAGGGTGTGCGTCCTGATCCATTGAAGATTTCTGCTATTGAGAACATGCCAAGACCGCAATGTAAAAAGGATGTTCACAGGTTTATGGGAATGGTTAACTATATGGGGAAATTTATACCCAGTCTCTCAGAACAGCTTGCTTCATTGAGGCAGCTAACAGAAAAGAGTAATGAATGGAGCTGGAACCATGAACAGGAGAAGGCATGGCAAAATCTCAAGAAAGTACTCACAAAAGAACCTCTGTGGAAATTTTATGATGCTGAGACCCATCAAAATCTCATGTGATGCATCTCAAGCAGGCTTAGGGGCAGTATTACTCCAAAAACATGATCGGGGATGGCTACCAGTTGCATATGCATCTCGTTCATTATCTGATCCAGAAACAAGGTATGCCCAAATTGAAAAGAATTGCTCAGCATTATTTAAAAACGCAAACACGAGGAAATCTGCAGATGCTGGAAATTCAAGCCACACACTTCAAAGTTGCTGGTGAATGCAGCATCTCTAGGAAGAGGTACAGTCAATGTTTCGGACCGAGACCCTTCGTCAGGACTAACTGAAAGAAGAGCTAGTAAGAGATTTGAAAGTGAGAGGGGGAAGGGGAGATCCAAAATGATAGGAGAAGACGGGGGTGGGGGGGGATGGAGCCAAGAGCTGGACAGTTGATTGGCAAAAGGGGTATCAGAGGATCATAGGACAGGAGGCCTAGGGAGAAAGAAAAGGGGGAGGGGGGGGAAAAACCCAGAGGATGGGCAAGGGGTATAGTGAGAGGGACAGAGGGAGAAAAAGAATGTGTGTATATAAATAAATAACGGATGGGGTACGAGGGGGAGATGGGGCATTAGCAGAAGTTTGAGAAGTCAATGTTCATGCCATCAGGTTGGAGGCTCAGCATTATGTTTGCTTGTGAGAGATTCCATCAGTTTGTGTCAGGGCAATCTATTGATGTTGAAACTGATCATAAGCCATTGATTGCATTGTTTAACAAACCTTTAAGCAACTGTCCTTTGTGAATTCAGCGAATGAGGATCAAATTGCAAAGATATGCGTTGAATGTGTCATACACACCTGGAAAATTCATGTACATGGCTGACACATTTTCCAGAGCTGTGGACCCAACAAAAGACAGTCACAAGAATGTTATTGATGTTCAGGTATTTATTGATATGGTCATAGAAACTATACCTGTTGCTCCCAAAAAGTTGGAACTGCTGCGTCTTGAGACAGAGAAGGACAAAATTCTCAATCAGGTAATACAAGTGGTGTTGGATGGATGGCCAGATAATAGGCATGTCTCTACCTCAGTAGTACAAGATTACTGGAATCACAGATCAGAACTTTCTGTCATGGATGGGATATTGTACAAAGGTAGTAGAGTTGTTATACCTAAAAGTCTCCGTAAAGAAATGCTTGATAAAATTCATGAAGGCCACCTAGGCATTGAAAAATGTAAGAGAAAGGCACGGGAAGTGATGTTTTGGCCCAGGATAACTCAAGAGATTGCAGAATTGGTGTCTTCTTGTCAAGTATACCTTAAATATCAACCTAGCAACCCTAAGGAGCCACTGCATCCACACTCGAATCTTCAGAGACCTTATCAGAAGGTAGGCGTTGATCTTTTTATAACTAACAATAAAGGTTATCTATTAATAACAGATTACTACTCATTGTATCCTGAAGTGTGTTGTCTGGGCAGAACAACTGCAGAAAATGTAATTATGTGCATGAAATCATTTTTTTCAAGACATGGTGTAACTGATGAAGTTTTCACAGACAATGGTCCACAATTCAGTAGTGAATGTATGAAACATTTTGCTCGTGAATGGGGCTTTGTTCATACAACATCTAGTCCATTTTTCCCTCAGTCTAATGGATTAGTTGAGAAATTGGTAGGAATTGTCAAGAAACTGATGCACAAAGCAAAAGATAGTGAAAGTGATTTTTATAAAGCCTTGTTAGCCTACTGCAGTACTCCACTTGAATGTGGATTTTCGCCTGCTCAGCTCTTGATGGGACGACGTTTGAGATCTAATCTGCCAATGGATGACAGCCTTCTGAGAACAGAGGAACGTGAACGAGTGAAAAGATGGAAAGTTGAATACAAAGCAAAGCGGAAAATATACTTTGATAGACGTTCTTGTCCATTACCTGAACTGCATCAGGGAAATGAAGTGAGGATACAAGACAAAATGAACACATGGACACAGAAAGCTACAGTACTTGAAGTAGTACAACCCAGATCATACATGATCCAAACAGAGGAGGGAGCAGTGGTAAGAAGAAATCGCAAAGACCTCAACAGCTAACTTCAGAGATTCAGTTAACTGATGCAGATGAAACAAACATGTAAATAATAACAAGGAAACACAAGATCTGTGTGTACCACTTAAGGCCAATTTATACTTCTGTGTCAAATCTACACCGTAAGTACGGCGTAGCCACGTACCCTACGCCGTAGCCTGACGTGCGCCTCCCTAAAAACGTAACTATGTGTCACGGTGACGCAGACCGCAACAACTGTGATTGGTCTGCTTGGTAGCATCGCATTTCCTCTTACACTGCAATAGCTTCCCATTGGGCGACTGAAGGGCAGGGAAGGAACTCTGGCTGCAATGGTTTCCATAAAGCTTTACAGAGCTCCGAAATTATGGAGGACCATGTGCTTGATGCTGGTTTGTAGCCTGTTGACTTCCACCTGAAGCTAAAACTCAAATGGTGATTGTCAGTCTCTGAGTATACTGTGCGTACACTGATGCAAAATAAATGGTTGGAGACGATGCACCAAATCGTCAAATCTACCTGCCGACATCCAAAAATATCTGAAATGCATTTCCTCATCCATGTCTCTCTGTGGCCAGACAAGCACAGAAAATTCACCATCCTTCAGTTTCAGTCACCATTGTTTGAAGTTTGAGTTTCTTCGTGTTGAGTTTCAACACGAAGAAACTCAACACAGTGGCATAGAAACCCCACCGCCAACTAGCATTTTGGCGGTGAATTGCAGAGCAATGCAGGCACACCAATGCACAAGTATAAATGCTCACAACACCATAGGCCAGTTGCGCAGGCTACTAGGCAGATGTATAAATCAGCCTTTAGAAGGTCTACTCATGTTCGTAAACCCTGAGAGAGACTGATAGAGACTTGTTGAATTATGTATTTGCTTTGATTAATGTTGTTAATTGTTTCTCTTTTTAAGGAAAGGAAGATGTGGTGATATCACGTGCAATGATGTGCCAGTACACGATTGGACAGAGCACTGAGCATACACGGGATTGCCAGAATGTTGCAGCACGTGGCTGGGTTAAGACGTGTTTGTTTATTACTGTAAATAAAAGTTCTCTAATTCTTCCAGAATATGATTATTTACTGTTAACCCATGGTACGTTTAAACAGAAGTAACATAACAACTTGACACTCTGACTAATCAAGAAGGTATCAACCTCTGCATTAAATATACTCAGTGCCTTGGCCTCCACAGCCGTCCATGGCAATGAATTCCAGATTCACCACCCTCTGGCTAATGAAATTCTTTCTCATCTCTGCTCTATTCTGAGGCTGTGCCCTCTGGTACTAGGCTCATCCCCTATGTATCCTCTCCACATCTACTCCATCTCAGCTTCTCAGTATTCCATAGGTTTCCTCCCTGATTCCTCTGAACTCCAGCGAGTACAGGCGCAGAGCCATCAAACGCTCCTCATACATTAACCCTTTCATACCCGGAATCATTCTCGCCAACCTCCTCTACAACGCCAAGCACATCTTTTCTTAAATAAGGGCGCAAAAATGCTCGCAATACTCCAAGTGTGGTGCCTTAAAAAAAACCTCAGCATCACATCCTTGCTCTTATATTCTAGTCCTTCCTAGCGTGTCGCACTAGACAGTCAGCCATTCTTGTCTGGCGCATAGTGTCAGGATTGGTCTCCTTTCGGATTAACCGGGCCACTATATGAACATTCCTGACTCGACCCTTGTTTTTTTTTTACGAGGACGAGTGGCTAGCTCGATGTTCAACCCGGCACAAATGGAAAGCGTGCTCCGGGGGGGGGGGTGGCCCGACTTGGATTAAAATTTGGGAGCCTTCGCTCCGAAGTCCGGCGCTGATGCCACTGTGCCGCCAGCCAGCCTTAAATTCTAGTACTCTTAAAATTCAGGATTAAGACCAACATATTTGTGGATTAAAGACATGGGATTTTGGTGCAGGTAAATGGAGATGAAGTAGGTCAGCTTTAATCATACCAAATGGTAAAGTATGCAGAAGGGACAGTTTCTGACGCTAGTGAAAATATTTAGCCAAGGTAGCAAGTTTTGGAGGAGGCATGTCATCTTGTGTGGAAGAGTCAGGGAAACAGTAGGGCAGTGTCTAGTCATTAAACTGCATCTCTGATTGTTCTGGCAATTCAGAAAGTCTTCTAATTCTGATAAATTAGTATTTTCAACACATATATTCTTAATATCTTGACAACCCACTTCTGCACTAATTACATCCTTTTCCTAAAGATGATAAAGTTCATTATCGCATCCTGCCTTGTTTCAGCTCTTCTGTCTTTATCTCTTTGTTGGGTATTTGGTTTACTTCAACAAGATTTAAAGAAGTTGGTTTTATCTTGAGTGAAATATCAGTGAGATTTTTTTCTCCAATCACTCCAGCGTAACTCTTCTCTAAAATAGTTTAGAATTTATGGCATACCTTCGATTCCAATGGATATACGAAGGCACTTGATTTTAAAGCTACGAATGGACAAATCACAGCTGCACGTCGATAACTAAAGTTATCAGTTGGCGTTGAACTCCCCCCGAGGGCTCCGCGCTAACAGGATTCTGGTTCGAAAAGCGGTCTGCTTTCGCGCACTGAACCTTAGCAGCACCCGTAGGCCGGGTATTACGCAGGCGCACTGCCGAGTTCCTGTGTCTGGGCGGCAAGTTTAAGCGAAGGAAGAAGGTGACAATGATACAGTATTTATATAAATAGAGAGGTAGAGACGGGAAGAGTGATCGTGAAACAACGAGAGTGGGTGGGAGGGCTGGAAGCGAAGTTGACAGTAATATCCAGATAGAACTAGGGAGAATGGTCGTGATATCCAAATACAGAGCAGGAGGGTAATAGTGAGAGGGAAAGAGGGACTGAGAGAGAGAGAGAAAGTGAAAAGAAAAAAAAGTGAGAAATAAATACAGCAGTCATTGAGAAGTTTGAAAATATTAAAGTGAGTGAACTAGCCATGGAACAATAAATAGAGAAGGAACAGAAATGACGACGGAAATCATTAGTAAATGTTAATGGCAGAAATAAACAGAGTTAAGGCAATAGAAAGAAAGAGGTATTGAGAGATATCCTGAGCCTCTGCAATATCACGGCACTGTGTAGCTTCAGGGAGAGTAATAAAGAGGGAGGTGAAGAAATAAGCTTGGAGATAGATGAAACAATAAAAGTAGAGAAGAACTATTTACTGTATTAAAGGGATGTTAGACAAGAAGAGTGAGAATGATATATCTCCTGTAGGTTTGTAGAGGGACATAAGTACACTTCTATAAGTTTATAAAAACATAGCAACTGTTTGATATGTAGTTAACCAAGTTTATCAGAGAGTCTGGACATTATAAGAAACAATACAGTCCAAAGGGAAAATCTGCACAAGTGGAAACTGATAATAATTGCAGGCTAAAACATGGTAAATTAAAGTTATTAAAATAGGATGCATTATAATGGAATAGAAAACGGAACCTAAAATGCTCCCATCATTCATCAATTATGGACTAGATTTGGAAGCGATGAAGACATCAGTTGTTCAGCCAACTGTTCAAGGACATGGATTTTTGATGCAGGAAGAAAACGATTAAAATTGATTGAATTCCATTGGGATCAAAATTACAGAAAATGGTGAGTAAAGTGAAAGAAAATTCAATTAGCAGAATATGTATTCAGGATATGTCTTCCATCTGACAGCTTAATTAGTCTATTCCCATGTCACCTAAGAAGTTTTAGCATCTTATTTGATCGCTTACTCACCTCTTGAGTCAAAATTGTGGCTCTGCATGTCACTACAAAACAGGACCACAATATGTTACATTTCTGTAGCATGATTAACAAAGTGAAACATCACAAGATACTTTTCAATAACATAATCAAGCAAAGATCGGTGCGATCATTTGGGTTTTCTCCCACAGTCCAAAGGTGTACCATTTGGTAGGTTAATTAGTCATTGTGAATTGTCCTGTGATTAAGCTACTGTTAAATTGGGAGTTGCTGGGCAGCACCGCCAGAAGGGCCTATTCCGTGCTGAATCAATAAATAAATCATTTTTGATTATGCCTCATTTTTCTGGCTGTTTTGTAAAACAAGAGGAACTACTGAAAATACTTGGACAGCATCTGTGGAAAGAGAAAGAAAGTTGATGTCTTTCCTCTCTTTGCAGATGCTGTTGAGGATTTTCAGTATTTTTTGTTACTTCTGATTTCTAGCATCTGTAGTTTTTAGTTTTCAAAGTTGGCAAAAGTTGTACGTTTTGAGGAAAGCAAGGATTGCAGCAGAGTGGTTTATTTGGCTGAAGAAATGGCTGCTGTTGATAGAGCATTTAAAATCATGAGATGAGAATTGGCAAATCATGTTGTTCATGAGATGTGATGAATTGGATGAGGTCACATAATCTGGAGGACTGACAAATTTGCAGCTATATAGGTTATACTTGGAAGTATATTGCTGCCTGTAAGGGATCTTGTGACGTCCTGAAGTTGAGAAATGAGCGTCTTAAATTTAATTGTGTTTCTATCTGCTTCTATAACTTTGTCACTTTTTTCCCTGTAGAGACGAAGTCTTGCACCGAGTCAGCTTGCTAAGCGGAAGCCAGGAGATTCCTCTGATGAAGAGGATGTGGTACTGTAATCCAGTGCAAATTTGAAATTTGTGCTCTGTTAACATCTTTTGTTCATATACCAATGTTATATCTATATTCTTCAGTCATCTTTTTCTAAGGAGGACTTTTTACTTGAATATTTCCAAAATATTGTGATGAAGCAGTTCAATGCAATATTTATTGTCCAGCCAACCTAAATAAAATTTGTAAGTCTGTGAATGTAAGAATGTAACTACTTGTCAATGAATATCATTGTAATGGCTTCTCAGTTGAAGTTAATGTTTTCAATTAATCTTGGCAAACTTTGACTTGAATAAAGTCAGATAAACGTTTTCATACTTCCACTCCTTACATGAAAACAAAATCTGACTTATCAAGACAACATCTTATAACCAATTGTGTTCAAGTTTCCAAGATTAGTTGACTTTAAGCTTAATAATTTCATGTTTATTAACTGAACTGGCTTTCATTGGCCAATATTTTGCATTTCATTACATTTTCTCATTAAATTTCTTTAGTTCTTAGTACTATCATAGGCAAGACCTCTGAAAATGAAACACTGGAATTTGTTCCTGAGCTTTGGAAGTAATCTTGAATGCTAAAATATATATAATAATTTCAGGATGTGTAAGATTAGCTGTAGTAGACCGTAGAGTGTTTAGGATGTGGACTAATTCTTGCCTCATTTTGCCACCTGATTTTCAGGTGACTCCGAACTAAAATTCACATAACGTTATTTCTGTATTATTTCATGCTATTGCACTATTTTGCACGTAGGAGGGATTGAGAATTGATTTTGGAGGTGGGGAGAAGCTTATCTATGCAAACACGAGGAAATCTGCAGACGCTGGAATTTCAAGCAACACACATAAAAGTTGCTGGTGAACGCAGCAGGCTAGGCAGCATCTCTAGGAAGAGGTACACCTTATATTCCGTCTGGGTAGCCTCCAACCTGATGGCATGAACATTGACTTCTCAAACTTCCGCTAATGCCCCACCTCCCCCTCGTACCCCATCCGTTATTTATTTATATACACACATTCTTTTTCTCTCTCTCTTTTTTCTCCCTCTGTCCCTCTCACTATACCCCTTGCCCATCCTCTGGGCTTTTTTCCCCTCCCCCTTTTCTTTCTGCCTAGGCCTCCTGTCCCATGATCCTCTCATATCCCTTTTACCAATCAACTATCCAGCTGTTGGCTCCATCCCTCCCCCTCCTGTCTTCTACCATCTTGGATCTCCCCCTCCCCCTCATACTTTCAAACCTCTTACTAGCTCTTCTTTCAGTTAGTCCTGACGAAGGGTCTCGGCCCAAAACGTCGACTGTACCTCTTCCTAGAGATGCTGCCTGGCCTGCTGCATTCACCAGCAACTTTGATGTGGGAAGCTTATCTAGTTTGCATAAAATCAAAACAAAAATAAAGAATTTACCATTTGAAAAATAATACTAAGATATGGAATTTTCCTTTTCTTACAGAACACAAAACGGCGAAAGCTGGGATCTGAGCGCAACAACATTGAAAATTTTATATCTCCATTCAGGAAACCCCTAGCACAGCTAACCAATCGGCCTGTGTGCCTGGACAGCAGTCAGCATGTGAGTAACTGATTTTTGAAAGTAATTGAGCATGGGGGAAGGTCACTGCATTGCTAGATAACATTTTCTGTTCCCCACAGGAAGCTTTCATTCGAAGTATCCTGGCCAAACCTTTCCGAGTGCCTATTCCAAATTACACAGGTATTGATAAAACTCTCCAGTGAATACTGCTGTTTGTGGAATATTATCAATGACTTCTGGTAGACCAGCTACAATGTATGATTGACGAGATTAGTGTTGAAATATAACTGCTGTAAAAAATTATTATTTTTTAATACCTTAACTGGGTTGTTTATAATTAAGACATAATGGATATGCTGAAGTGAATTCTGTAGAATTATTGTGAAGCTTTGAGAATTATTGCAGTAATTCAAGCAAACATTAAATATTTACTAAACTATTGCATTATAATTTTGCAATAATTGCTTTGTGTCTAATACTGCAATGTTGATCCTGTGACATTTTATTTATAAAGTAATTTGGAGTAAAATATAAAAGGATATAAATTGACCCTGTACTCAATTAGCTCTCCACCTTAATGGCAATAATGTCATTTTGATTTATACTTTAATCTGTTATAATTCTTTTATTGCATTAGTATATTAAGCAGAATAATACTTGTGTAATTTATATAAACTGTATAAATTAAGTTTTAGAATACAGTGGATTCTGATTAATTGGGACCAGTACGTTTTCGCCCAATTAAGTGGCTGTCCCAATTAGCTGAAGTTTCATGGAAATAGTTAGTTATAAAAGAGACAAACTACCATTTAATTTATGTATTTAAATGAAATACAGAACAAATTAAAACACTAACAATACCTCTACAGTACAAAACTGTATTAGTTCCTAATAGTTATTGACAGAGGAATTCATCTGCTGTGCTCTTGTGACTGACTGTGAATGAACAAAATCAGGGCAGACGCCTAGTGCAGATAGTGCATTGCCTTCATACAATACTATGCACAATTGCATCCTCCAAATCTTCATTTTCATTTTCATTGTAATGTTCAAACTGATTGTTGATACCTTTGTAATTCCTAACTTGTTGAAATAGATGCTGGCTGTTTCTGTAATCTCTAAGCCCAAATGCTGAAATCACAGTGAGCAAAACAATACTGAATTGTCTTACTGCTTATCTCTCTCCAACTATCAGTGAGAACAATCACTGCTTTTTGAACACAAACACACATGACTGACCCTTTTTAAAGACTGATTGTTCTAACCACGGTGCAATGTCTAATGCCACACAAGTTCCCATGACTGACGCTCATTAGAATCTGTTTGGCAACACTTTCCCGCCCCAGTTAAGCAGCATAGTGTCCCAATTAAATGAAGGGCATCCCGGCTCTTCTCTCGATTTAGTTTTGGTTCTTTAAGTGTTGTCCCAAATATGGCTGCCACAATTAACCAATGGCCCAATTAACCAGAATCCATTGTATTATAAGAAGTCTCTTATGATATTTATGTTGGATGGAAAGGAGTGAACAGTGAAGTTCAGATGGATGTATGCAACAAAGTATGAAAGAAGGGACAGGAGCTTTTGGAATGAAATTCTAGTAAGATATGTCAGTTGCAGGAATTGCAATTGGAAGATGTAAGTGCGATTGTCCAATAGACTGTGAGGAAAGATTTTATGATCAGTGAAATACTAGGCTGTTAAGCAGGAAACTGAACAGAGTCCGAGAGGTGGGAGTATAGGATTGGGCACATGAGGCAACTTAGTTGAGTGGTGGGATTAATTAGAAGGAAAAGGGGTTCGGTGTGGCTTGAACTCCTGCAAGTTTGATGACAGGCAAGAAGATGAAGTCAGGCAGTAATTATGTGATAGAGGTTAAGTCCAAGGAGTTGTATGTCTCAGAACCTAGGATCCGAGCTCTACAATATACTCAGTGGCCATTTTATTTGGTACACCTGTACACCTTGTTAATGCAAATATCTAATCAGCCAATCATGATAGCAATCCAATGTATAAAAACACATAGTCATAGTCAAGAGGTTCAGTTGTTGTTCAGGCCAAACATCAGAACGGGGAAGAAATATGATCTAGGAGACATTGGCTGTGGAATGATTGTTGGTGTCAGGAGGATAGTTTGAGTGTCTCAGAAAGTGCTAATCTACTGTGATTTTCATGCACAACAGAGAATGGTACAAAAAACCAAACAAAAAAACATCCAGTGAGCTATGGGTGAAAATGCCTTGTTAATGACAGAGGTCAGATGAGAATGGCCAGACTGGTTCAAGTTGACAGGAAGATGTCAGTAAACACAAGATCCTTAAGATGCTGGAAATCCAAAGCAACACAAAAAATGCTGGAGGAACTCAGGTCAGGCAGCATCTATGGATATGAACAAACAGTTAATGTTTTGGGCCAAGACTCTTTATCAGAACTGGAGAGGAAGAGGGAAGAAGTGAGAAAAAGAAGGATAAGGTGTTCTGTGTGGCTTGAACTCTCACAAGATCGAGAACATGTGAAGGGTCGTGGATATAGCTGGAAAGGGACAGAAACAAGGGGGACAGCATGAAGTCCAAATACGTGGACGTGAATTTGAATTGACTTTATTACTCACATCCTTCATATACATGAGTAAAAATCTTTACGTTACATCTCCATCAAAATGTGCAATGTGCAATTATAGTAATTTATAATATTATGTACACAAGGATAGCCAATATAACATAGAAATACAGTTGCATCGGTATGAATTAAGCAATCTGATGGCTTGGTGGAAGAAGTTGTCCCAGAGCCTATTGATCCTGGATTTTATACTGCGGTACTGTTTTCTGGATGGTAGCAGCTGGAACAGTTTGTGGTTGGGGTTGACTCGGGTCTCCAATGATCCTTTGGGCCCTTTTTACACGCCTGTCTTTGTAAATGTTTGGAATAGCGGGAAGTTCACATCTACAGATGTGCTAGGCTGTCCGCACCACCCTCTGCAGAGTCCTGCGATTGAGGGAAGTACAGTTCCCATTACCAGACAGTGATGCAGTCAGTCAGCATGCTCTCAATTGTGCCCCTGTAGAACGTTCTTAGAATTTGGAGGCCCATACCAAACTTCTTCAACCGTCTGAGGTGAAAGAGGCACTGTTGTGCCTTTTTCATTACACATCTGGTATGTACAGACCACGTGAGATCCTCGGTGATGTTTATGCCGAGGAACTTAAAGCTGTTCTCCCTCTTGACTCGGATCCATTGATGTCTATAGGGATTAGCCTGTCTCCATTCCTGCTGTAGTCCACAGCCAGCTCCTTTGTTTTTGCGGTGTTGCAGGAGAGGTTGTTTTCTTGACGCCACTGTGTCAGGGTGATGAATTCATCTCTGTAGGCTGCCTCATTATTATTTGAGATAAAATCAATCAGTGTAGTGTCATCAGCAAATTTAGTTAGCAGATTGGAGCTGTGGGTGGTGACACAGTCATGGGTATACAGACAGCAAAGGAGGGGGCTTAGTACACAGCCCTGAGCGGCTCCTGTGTTGAGGGTCAGAGGGGCAGAGGTGAGGGAGTCTACTCTTACCACCTGCCGGCAATCTGACAGGAAGTCCAGGATCCAGCTACACAAGGCAGGGTGAAGGTGGAGGTTTCTGAGCTTCTTGTCGAGCCTGGAGGGAATTATGGTGTTGAATACCGAACTGTAGTCCAAGAACAGCATTCTCACATAAGCATCCCTCTTCTCCAGATGTGTAAGGACCGTGTGTAGAGCTGTGGCTATTGTGTTGTCTGTCGATCAGTTGTGTTGGTAGGTGAATTGTGAGGGGTCCAGTGTCGGTGGTAGCAAGCTGCAGATGTAGTCCTTGAACAGCCTCTCAAAGCACTTGCTTATTATTGACATGACAGGATGCCAGTCGTTCAGACATGTTACCTTGGTCTTTTTAGGTACAGGGACCATAGTGGATGTTTTGAAGCAGGAGGGCACTCTACACTGGGAGAGGGAGAGATTAACAATGTCTGTAAACACACCTGCCAGTTGTGCTGCGCACATCCTGAGTACTCGCCCGAGATGCCGTCTGGTCCCGCAGTCTTGCAGCTGTCCATCTATTCAAAACACCTGCATACTTCGGCCTCAGAGATGACCAAGCTGCCGGTTGCCATATCTGGTCAGGGGCTCAGTGTTGGCGACATCGAATCGAGTGTAAAAAAGATTTAATTCATTTGGGAGAGAGGCATCGATGTTGGAAACTCCACTGTGTTTAGCTTTGAAGTTGGCAATGGTGGGCAGACCTTGCCATAAGCTGCGTGTGTTGTTGGTGGAAAGTTGAGTCTGAATCTTGTATCTGTATTGTTCCGCTACTTTGATTACTTTGGGGAGATTGTAGGTGCAACTCTTGAGTTCTTGCTGATTACTGGCAGTGTAAGCTCTGTCTCATGCAGTCCTGCAGCCTTGCGACTGTCCACCCGGTGGAAATATCTGCGTACTTCGGCCTTAGAGATGACCAAGCTGCTGGTTGGAGCAGGCAGAAACAAAGATTCTAGCCAGACAGTTAGGTTTGTGTGTTTTATCCCTGTTAAGGTGGCACAAAGGTGCAGTGAGTGCGGATATCTGGGAAATGGAGTCGATGTGGGTGAGGGCAGCATTAATGGTGGAGGAAGGGAAACCCTGTTCTTTGAAGAAGAAGGAACTCTCTTATGTCCTGGAAAGGAAAACTTCATCCTGGGAATAGATGCAGCAGACATGATGGAACTGAGGGAAGGGAACAGCATTTATACCAGAGACAGGGTGGGAAGAGCTATAGTCAGGATTGCCGCAGGAATCAAAGTTTCAAAGTACATTTATTATCAAAGTATGTATGCAGAATATAAACCTGAGATTTGTCTTCTCCACAGTCTGTCACAAAAGAAAGGAAAGAAAACCAAGGAAACACCCAATGTGTAAAAAAAAGAACAAATCGCAAAAAACGAGTGAAAAGCACAGAGTCATTGAAACAGTCTAGGAATGTTCAAAAACGCAAACATGAGGAAATCTGCAGATGCCGGAAATTCAAGCAACACACATCAAAGTTGCTGGTGAACGCAGCAGGCCAGGCAGCATCTCTAGGAAGTGGTACAGTCGACGTTTCGGGCCGAGACCCTTCGTCAGGACTCCTGACGAAAGGACTCGGCCCGAAACGTCGACTGTACCTCTTCCTAGGAATGTTCAGCTTAGTTTAGTTCAGTTCAATTTAGAATTGTGTTGTCATTGACTGCAGGCTGCAAAGCCAGTCTGCCCAATCAAATAGCAATAATAAAGGAGTAACCAGAGACATGAACATGAACTGCAGAGTCCAAAACAGAAACTGTGTCACTTGAATCTTGCCCAAGACTCCAGCAGCATGGAGCGAGAGAGAGAAAGCGACTGGTTAAACCCAGGCACCTTCCTCTGGGAGCAGGGAGCAGTGAGAAAGAACAGTCAAATGAAGGCACCTTCCTCCGGCAGCAGAAAATGATAGCAAGAGAGTGAGACCAGTCAAGCTCAGGCAGACAGCGCTGAATACCTGCTTGCCTTCCACTCACTTCCTCGTTGATTGCAATCTTGCTCGATGCTTAAATCAGTGAGATTGGTGAGAAATTGAGTTGATCATGGGCTTGCACCCCGTCTGTAAGCCACACACTCCCTAAGGTGCCAGTTCACTCAATTGGCTCAAACACACCGTGAAAATGTAAATCACACATTCGAATTGCATGTAAAAGCTTAGTAGCAGAATCATATTTGAAAGAAGTAGAAAAGTAGTAGTTTCATGAACTGTCTGAAGCACGTCGCCTTTAGTCGAGTTGTTCGCTGGCGTCATCTTCATTTTTGGTGGGTTTATAAAAGATATCAGTAGACAGTTTGTCTCCACAGATGGAGACAGAGATCGAGAAAGGAAAGTGAGGTGTCACAAATGGACCAAGTGAATTTGAGAGCAGGGGGAAAGTTGGTGGCAAAGTTAATGAAATTGACAAGCTCAGCGTGGGTGCATGAAGCAGCGTAAATGCAGCCCTCAATGTAGTACTGAAAG
This sequence comes from Mobula hypostoma, assembly GCF_963921235.1. Taxonomy (NCBI): domain Eukaryota; kingdom Metazoa; phylum Chordata; class Chondrichthyes; order Myliobatiformes; family Myliobatidae; genus Mobula; species Mobula hypostoma. The sequence goes on along the minus strand of NC_086108.1, from coordinate 83,528,787 downwards.
AGTTACGGAGCACTACTGTGGAAGGCTTGGAGCATGGACTGTTCCACATAGCCAACGAAAAGGCAGGCACAGCTGGGGCCCATGCTGTTATGAAGAAAGTGTGAGAAGCTGAAGGAGAAATTGTTGAGGGTGAGGACCAGTTCTGCCAGACGGAGAAGGGTGATGGTGGAGGGGAACTGATCGGGCCTATTGTTAATAAAGAAGCAGAAAACTTTAAGACCTTCATGATGGGGATAGAAGTGTATAGGGACTGAACATCCATGGTGAAAATTTAGGCAATCTGGGCCAAGGATTTGAAAGCTGTTGAGGAGATTGAGAGCATGTGAAGGGTCATGGATATAGCTGGAAAGGGACTGAACCAAAGTGGATAGGATGAAACATAGAAGCATAGAGGGAGAGGGTGAGGGAGGGCAAGCGGGCGGAGGGAGAGGGTGAGGGCGGTCGGGGGAGAGGGTGAGGGCGGGCAGGGGGAGAGGGTGAGGGAGGGTGAGCGTGGGGGGGGGAGAGGGGGAGAGAGAACATTTAACAGAGAATTAAATCATTGAATATTTCAATATTTCAATTCACACCAGTCCATCCTATCACATTTTTCTGCTGTGGGTGTCATTAGTCATTTGTCAGAAGAATGAAGACCTGATGTTCATATGATACATTTGCTCATATATGAGCTCTCTGTACAAGGCTTACTTGTATGCTGTATTTAAGGTTCTCTTGGATTAAAGGCCCTCGGGATTAAACGTACAGGAGCCAGGCGATCACTTCATGATCCATATGAAGAAGGTGCTTTAGTACTCTTTGAACCTCCGCCTCTTAGTGCGCATGACCAACTAAAGGCTGACAAGTAAGTAAAAGTATTCACTTATTATTATGAAGTGTAACAATATTATTTATGCTTTACTTTGCATTTAAATATTTGCCCCAAATTATATAAAATAAATTCTGATGTTATGTTCCTTATTTGGTCATATGGGTGTTTAAGTAACATCTGCATATTTATTCAAGTTATCTGATCTGATAGTACTGTCCGTTAATTCAATAGTTGCGTTTAATATCCGAGCTGAAATTCTTGTTCTTCGTAGATATGTATGAAAACAGAAGAGTATCCCAAAGAATGAGTGACAGTAAAAATGTTAGAACTCCATAGCTCCCCACTCCCTCCTCCCACGCACAAGCAGCAGCAAAGCAACGACCCTTCCCCACCTCCATTTACTTCAGCAAAAAGCATCAGCACCCTCCACCCACCTAGCAAAAAATACCAAAGCCCCCAAGAAAGACCATGATCTGCAGTACAGCAAAAACTAATCGTTCAACTGACAATTTGTGAGTTTAGCAGTGAAAACAAATCTGAGAAGTACACAGAAATTTCAGTTTTTGGAACACCTAATAAATTCCCAATGCAAAACTTTGCTCACAACAAAATATTGTTTTATTGCTGATAAAATTGGTGGAAATTGTGTCATAGATGGCTTTCATTTTAATCTTTGGCCTAGAGGTTTTTTAAAGTTTCAGTTAGTTCATTAACTCAGTAACAATATTGCAATTTTCACTTGTCTGCTGTGGAAGGAGTATATGTAATTCCTTTTATTTGAAACTTGTATAACTACTAAATGATTGAATATTCATTAAAAATGACTTTTACAGTGCCAAAAATTAGAACATCCAAATAGGATTAAGTAAATGAACTAATTTTAAAGAATTACATTTTCTTAAGTGATGTATAAAGAGTAATCTAAATAAAAGATGAATCCAGATCATACAACTGGAGAAGTATTTCAAAACTATTCATATTTTTGACAGTGGACTCGTTAAAGGATTAAGGTTGCTTTTCAGGGATCTTGGAAATTTTGGAAATGAGCTGGTAATTGGGGAAAAAGTATATTTTTTAAATCCCAAAAAAACTAAATCAACAGCGCATTATTACTCAATATTGGGTAAGTTTGTAACAAAGTCAGGGAATGACTGGCATATTCATGCCAAAATAACTCAGCTTCATATGCATACATATTTCTGATTTTGAATGTTGTTCTTCCTTTAGAGATAAACTTCCAGTACATGTGGTGGTAGATCCGATCTTGTCTTCTGTCCTAAGACCACATCAAAGAGAGGTGGGTTTAGTAGTGTACTCTGTAAAGCTTTTTATGTAATTTATTGCTGAGAAAGCTATGTGATTCTGCTTTTGCTGTGACATTCCAATGTAACTATTGCATTGCTTAAAGAAATATTGGCAAGCCCTCAAATCAGGCGAAACAGGCTGAACTAATTTAAGAGGCTCCCTGCTCACCCCTTTCCATTAACAGTGCAGAAGTGCTGGTGGAATGTGAATGGAGAGCGATGAAGTTGTGGTGGCGCATTTCAGGTTGGCATTTGGTTTAAATCTAGTATAATCTAGAACTTCTCCAAACAGAGTTCTCGATCTTGGGTATGTCACCATATACAGGTGCGCGTGGCCAAGTGGTTAAGGCGTTCGTCTAGTGATCTGAAGGTCGCTAGTTCGAGCCTTGGCTGAGGCAGCATGTTGTGTCCTTGAGCAAGGCACTTAACCACACATTGCTCTGCGACGACACCGGTGCCAAGCTGTATGGGTCCTAATGCCCTTCCCTTGGACAACATCAGTGGCATGGAGAGGGGAGACTTGCAGCATGGGCAACTGCCGGTCTTCCATTCAACCTTGCCCAGGCCTGCGCCCTGGAAACCTTCCAAGGCACAAATCCATGGTCTCACGAGACTAACAGATGCCTATCATATATCATCACAGGTGTAGAATGGTAGTTTACTGCTTGCCAGAGAGAAGAATAATTGAAGGACCTGATGCAGGTTGATCTCGATTTCCTGAGAATCTGGATGTGACATGGAACATGTTACCAGAAACAATGTGCCCCTTGTGTCCATTTGGCTTCAAAAGATCAGTGAGACCATAGATGGAGAAAAGATTAGGGGAATCATTCTAGAGCTTAAAAAGAAAACTCAGCAATTTAAATTGGTATTGATTTATTATTGTAACCTGTACTGAGGTAGAGTGAAAATGTTGTCTTGCATACTATTCAAACAGATCAATTAATTTGATTGAGATAGTACAAGGCAGAATAAATTGTAATGGCTACAGTGAAAGTCTAGTGCAGGTAGACAAGATGGAAGATCATAATGAGCTAGACTGGGAGGTCAAGAGTCTATCTTAGCATACGAGGGAACCATTCAGTCTTATCACAATGGTGTAGAAGATGGTCTTGGGTCTGGTGGTGCATACTTTCAGGCTTTTGTATCCTCTGCCTGTTGGTAGAGGGGAGAAGAGAGAATGTCTGGAGTGGTCTTGGATTATGCTGGCTGTTGTTTACTGAGGCAATGAAAAGTATAAGACCATAAGACAAAGACAAAGGAGCAGAAGTAGGCCATTTGGCCCATCAAGTCTGCTCCACCATTTTATCATGAGCTAATCCATTTTCTCCTATTTAGTCCCACTCCCCCGCCTTCTCACCATAACCTTTGATGCCCTGACTACTCAGATACCTATCAATCTCTGCCTTAAATACACCAAATGACTTGGCCTCCACTGCTGCCTGTGGCAACAAATTCCATAGATTCACCACCCTCTGACTAAAAAAATTTCTTCACGTTTCTGTTCTGAATGGGCGCCCTTCAATCCTTAAGTCATGCCCTCTCGTACTAGACTGCCCCATCATGGAAAACAACTTTGCCACATCCACTCTGTCCATGCCTTTTAACATTCGAAATGTTTCTGAGGTCTCCCCCTCATTCTTCTAAACTCCAAGGAATACAGTCCAAGAGCAGACAAACGTTCCTCATATGTTAACCATCTCATTCCTGGAATCATTCTAGTGAATCTTCTCTGTACCCTTTCCAACGTCAGCACATCCTTTCTTAAATAAGGAGACCAAAACTGCCCACAGTACTCCAAGTGAGGTCTCACCAGTGCCTTATAGAGCCTCAACATCGCATCCCTGCTCCTATACTCTATTCCCCTAGAAATGAATGCCATCATTGCATTCACCTTCTTCACTACTGACTCAACCTGGAGGTTAACTTTAAGGGTATCCTGTACGAGGACTCCCAAGTTCCGTTGCATCTCAGAACTTTGAATTCTTTCCCCATTTAAATAATAGTCTGCCCGTTTATTTTTTCTGCCAAAGTGCATAACCATACACTTTCCAACATTGTACTTCATTTGCCACTTCTCTGCCCATTCTTCCAATCTATCCAAGTCTCTCTGCAGACTCTTTGTTTCCTCAGCACTACCGGCCCCTCCTCCTATCTTCGTATCGTCAGCAAACTTGGCCACAAAGCCATCTATTCCATAATCCAAATCATTGATGTACAATGTAAAAAGAAGCGGCCTCAACACGGACCCCTGTGGAACACCACTGGTAACCGGCAGCCAACCAGAATAGGATCCCTTTATTCCCACTCTCTGTTTCCTGCCAATCAGCCAATGCTCTATCCACGTATGTTACTTTCCCGTAATTCTATGGGCGCTTATCTTGTAAGTAGCCTCATGTGTGGCACCTTGTCAAAGGCCTTCTGAAAATCCAAATATACAACTGAGTCCATAGAGGGGAGGCTAGTTTCCATGATGTGTTGAACTGTGTCGTCACTCTGCAGTTTCTTGTGGTCATAGGAAGAGCAGTTGTATTGAGATTAGATGCTTTCTATAGTGCATTGATTAAAAATTGGTAAGGACCGGGGGAGGGACACGCCAAATTTATTTAGTATCTTGAAGCAGAGGTGTTGGTGAATGCTTACTGCATAATTTAAAACAAAGTCTGTGGAGAAACTTCTAAATTCATGTTGATGCAGTTTGTGGTCTGGTACTAGTGGATGTACCAAACGTAGTGGGTATGACACTATATATTTTCACTCCATAAGCAGGAAGGATGTAGCTTCCCATTAGTGTTTCCAGTTAGACACTATTAAGGTATGTTTAAAACCATGAATATAAGCTATTGTACCCTCCCACGTGATCAATGTAATTTTCTGTTTTCATCTCCTTTGACGGTGGTTCTTTTGTCTTTCAGGGTGTGAAGTTCATGTGGGACTGTGTGACGGGTCGACGAATTGTGGATGGCTATGGCTGTATTATGGCAGATGAGATGGGACTTGGCAAGACTTTGCAGTGTATTTCACTAATGTGGACACTCTTACGACAAAGCCCTGAAGCCAAGCCAGAGATTGGAAAAGTTATTGTTGTGACTCCATCCAGTTTAGTAAAAAACTGGTATAATGAGGTGGAGAAGTGGCTGGCGGGAAAGTTGCAATCCCTGGCTATTGATGGAGGAACTAAAGCAGAGATAGACAAGAAACTGGGTAAGTAAATTAAGACAACAGGAACTCTGCAGATGCTGGAAATTCAAGCAACACACATCAAAGTTGCTGGTGAACGCAGCAGGCCAGGCAGCATCTCTAGGAAGAGGTACAGTCGACGTTTCAGGCCGAGACCCTTCGTCAGGACTAACTGAAGGAAGAGTTAGTAAGAGATTTGAAAGGGGGAGGGGGAGATCCAAAATGATAGGAGAAGATAGGAGGGGGAGGGATGGAGCCAAGAGCTGGACAGGTGATTGGCAAAAAGGATATAAGAGGATCATGGGACAGGAGGCCCAGGGAGAAAGATGGGGGAGGGGGAAGGAACCCAGAGGATGGGCAAGGGCTACAGTCAGAGGGACAGGGAGAAAAAGGAGAGTGAGAGAAAGAATGTGTGTATAAAAATAAATAACGGATGGGGTACGAGGGGGAGGAGGAGGTGGGGCATTAGCGGAAGTTAGAGAAGTCAATGTTCATGCCATCAGGTTGGAGGCTGGAGAAGTCAATGTTCATGCCATCAGGTTGGAGGCTTGTAAATTAAAACTGCTTTGTAAGATTTTCATTTGCTTGGTTTGTTGCGTATATAAGGTTTATATTTATAAACACCACCCCATTGTTTGAACATATAATCTCAGTTATTATTTAAATTAGCTACTCTTTTTTTTCAGTTGAAGCATTAAGCTTCAGCAAGCCGATCAATGTTTTTTTGCAAAGCTGCAGTGAGAAAATATATTTTGGAAAATTGATGTCAAATTGACAAAAAATTCAGATGATGAAAATTCTACCTTGTAACATTGGAGTGGATTTTTTGGCTAAAGTTGAAGTTGACTGGTTAAACTGGATTTCTATTTGGTGCCTACTGACTTAATTGCAGCCTTGAAAAAACTGTAAGATAACAGGTTTGGATGTTAAGTTCTCCTATGAAATCCCTCCTTTATTACAAGTATAATGTGCTTGGTCTGTTCAGAGCCTTGCCTTGAGCAGACTTTTTTATATGTAGGCATCAACTCTGAGAAATTGGCAAGTAATCTCAGCTGAACTTCAGTGGAACATTATATTATTGGTCATGACATATATATATTGCTGCTTTATATTGGAACTTGTTCTGAGATTTATTTTTTCACCTTCTTCCACCCTATACAGCCACGTTTATGAGCCAACAAGGGTTGCGGATTCAAACTCCAATCCTAATAATTTCTTATGAGACGTTCCGATTACATGCTGATGTGCTTTGCAGAGGTCCTGTTGGTTTAGTCATCTGTGATGAGGTAAACTGTCTTGTTACTTAGTGACGTGTCTATGCACTTCAACAATATTCAACACCATATACAAGTTTGCTGATGACACCACTATTGTGGGCTGTATCAAAGGTGGTGATGAATCAGCATACAGGAGGGAGATTGAAAATTTGGCAGAGTGATGTAATAACAACCTCTCACTCAGTGTCAATAAGACCAAGGAACTGATTGTAGACTTCAGGAGGGGGAAACCAGAGGTCCACGAGCCAGTAGTCATTGGACAATCAGAGGTGGGGAGGGTCAGTAACTTGAAATTCCTGGGTGTCACTATCTCAGAGGACCTGTCCTGGACACATCATCTAAATATAATTGCAGAGAAAGCACGACAGTGCCTCTACTTCCTCAAAAGTCTGCAAAGATTCAGCCTGTCATAAGAAAACCTTGGCAAACTCGTATAGATGTGTGGTAGAAAGTGAGCTGACTGGCTGCACTATGGCCTGGTATGGGAATACCAATGCCTTTGCGTGGAAAACACTACAAAAGGTAGTGGACTTGGCAGAGTACGTCACGGGTAAAACCCTGCCAACCATTGAGTGCACGTACATGAAATGCTGCCCTAGAAAAGCAGCATCCATCATCAAAGATCCTCACCATCCAGGCCATGCTCCTTACTCGCTGCTGCCATCAGGTAGAAGATACAAGTGCCTCAGGATTCACACCACAAGGTTCAATAACAGTTTCTACCCATCAACCATCAGGCTCTTGAATAAAAGGTGATAACTACTCACATTTATGGACTGTTATATTGATATTTTATGCTCATTATTTATTTGCCATTTATTTTTATCTGCATTTGCCAGTTTGTTGTCCATTGATCCTGTTTACAGTTACTGATTTGCTAAGTATGCCTACAGAAAAAGAATCACATACAACACTGAGCTTACATGTATGTACTCTGATGACAAATGTTACTTTAAACTTTTTTTTTGAACTTTAACTATTCTCTGTGACCAGCTTGCATCTGCTTCATAGTTTGTTTTAATTAACACTCTCAGCATATATTTCCCATTCCAGATATCCTTGTTAAACAGGATTACAAGATAATTATACAAACGTTGTAGATTGAGTAAAGCTATTTGATGCTTATAAACCAATCCATGTTGAATGAGTTTATTTAATGCTTGTTGTTTTTCCCCATTATATTGTTTCTTTCAAGATTTCAGAGTTATGGTCCACATTGCTTGATTTGAATTCCACATTCTTTGACCACTGATGGTCACTTATGGCATGTTTTTGTAGTGTATGTTTCATTTAAATCTTGTGAATTACTAGCTGTGAATAATTTCTGAGAGTATTAAGGTGTGATGCATGTATATGTAATGCAACAGGATAATGTATTCTTTAAAATTTTAAACAAAAGTTTTAAGGGCCTACAAGGGATATATTTCTTTAATTGTCTATATCTGCTCTAAGGATTATCTCTGTCCTTTGTAAAATTCATTTAACAGCTTCTTTAGAATGTATACAGTGTACCAGTTGAAAGAAATTTTTCATCTCTGATTTGAATTAAGTTTTAATTTTAATATTTCTGTAAGTTTCCAAAATCAAAGATATCATTTTATGAAGTGAGGTCTTTTCTAATATACTCCGCTGTTCTTCATTTCCATCACAGGGTCATAGGCTAAAGAATTCAGACAATCAGACATATCAGGCATTGAACAATCTGAATGCCAAGCGTCGTGTGTTGATCTCAGGAACACCAATCCAGAATGACTTGCTAGAATATTTCAGCCTTGTCCATTTTGTTAATGCAGGAATACTGGGTAAGTTTTTTTTTTAAATTATAATTTGCACAGGCCTGTTTAATCAAAATTGGACTTGTGCAGTTTAGTATTTGTGTAGAATTCTTCGTATAACTAGAAGCTGGAAATTGGTTATCGTACTGTTTGTAAGATTTGTTCCCTTGTCCTTAACGTGATGAGACTTAAAAGTTGCAAGGATAATCTAGTACTTAATATTCAGCATGTGGCTTTTGCATCGTAGTTTGCATAAAGATTAATACTTGTTCAAATCTTCAAGGGACTGTACAAGAATTTAAAAAGCGGTTTGAATTGCCCATCTTGAAGGGTCGTGATGCAGATGCGAATGAAAATGAAAGATTGTGTGGTGAGGAGAAGTTGAAAGAATTGATCAGCGTTGTGAATAGGTAAAGCAACTAGTATTTATACTGATTGAGTAATACTGCTCAGAAATGGCCCCTTCAGCCCAAATTATCCATGCTGACCATACCATTCTCCCTGCTAGTCTGTTTTATGTTAAATTCAAACTAAATTCATAATAAAAGTATATGTAGTGGATTCTGGTTAATTGGGACACATGGGAACCAGTATATTTTGGCTCAATTAAGTGGCTGCCACAATTAGCCAAAGTTTCATGGAATTAGTTAAAAAAAAGTTCAAAAAGACAAACTAACTATAACTGAGTAACAAATTATATATTTAAATAAATACAGAACAATTAGAACACTACCAATACTACTACAGTATTATAAAACTGTATTAGTTCCTAATAGTTTTTGATGGAGCAATTTATGCTGTACCTGCTGTTGCGTTCTTTTGTTTGACTGTAAATGAACAAAATCAGATTTTTTTCAGTAACTACCTGGGTTGCCTCTGTGTGCCTCAGTTTCCTTCCACATCCCAAAAATATATTTGCAGGCTATTGTGGATAATCTCTAAGTGTAGCAGGGGTCCCCAACCTTTTTTGCACTGCGGACCGGTTTAATATTGACAATATTCTTGCAGACCGGCCGACCGGGGGGGGGGTGTTCAAGTAGGGCTAAGCTCACCTCAACATGCCTTTTACAGTTAGGGTTGCCAACTTTCTCACTCCCAAATAAGGGACAAAAGTAGCAGTCAAATCCCGGGACATTTTACCCCAGGAAAGACTACCATGACCATGAAGCCTCGTGTCGATTTTTTTTCCCCACAAATCCGTTTTGCCTTCATCTTCCCAACTACACTGTACATACAATATTTCTACTTTATATAGGCTGTGTATTTATCATATCATCATATCATTCCTGCTTTTACTATATGTTAGAGATATTTATTTTCGGTTTTATGTGTTATTTGGTATGATTCGTTAGGTTATTTTTTGGGTCTGGGAACGCTCAGAAATTTTTCCCATATAAATTAATGGTAATTGCTTCTTTGCTTCACGCCATTTCAGCACGAAGGGTTTCATAGGAACGCTGTACCTTAGCGGGGGAAATACAGGACAATCCAATTTAGCCCAATATACGGGAAGTCCCGGCAAATATGGGACAGTTGGCAGTCCTATGTTCAAGTTCAACAGTGCGTGACAGGGAATGAGGAAAGGTGCAGCTGACTCGTATCGTTTCCTCACGGCCCGGTAGCGCATGCTTTGTGGCCCGGTACCTGGGGATCGCTGTAGCAAGAAAGAATCTAGGGGGTGTTGATGGGTGTGTATAATAGAGAATACATTGCATAGATATAAGATAAAGGGACCAATGAGATTAGGTCCATGGCGGCTCCCATGAACAATGTCAATAAAAATATAAGAAAAAGGGTTTTCAGTTGCGTTTCAGTTTATGGGTGAAAGTATGCTATTCCATGACTTTATACTTTTAAGTTTTCTTTCTCTTACTGTTTTAACTTTCATGGTATAATCATTTTTAGTTGGTTAAAATGAATGGCCTCTGATATTGAGTACTGTAAGCATAACCTGGTTATAGGAGCAGAAATAAGGATCATGATGAAATACTGATTTTGAGGATTCATTTACTTATAAATTAAATTTGCTTTTCATGTTTTTCACTCACAATTTCATAATATACAGTGTGATGCTTCATTTGACTTGATCTTCATTTTAGGTGTTTGATTCGAAGAACCTCAGATATTCTCTCCAAATACTTGCCAGTGAAGATTGAACAGATTGTCTGTTGCAGGTAAAAGTGTTTTCTGTTTTGTTTTATCTGATCCAGATCCATTATTTGGTCAACAAGATGTGGTTTTTGTCAGTTTTTCAGTCTTGGTCTGTCCTGTGTTTCTGTGATATCACACCGGAGGAATATTGTATCATTCCTTAATGCATGCATTACTAAATGACAATAAAAGAGGACTGCGTGTCTTCATAATCTAAAAAAGTTAATAATTAGCAGATGGAAGAATAAATTGCTTCTTAAGCCACAGGAATACAAATGGGTTTTAGTCTTCTCTGTCTTCAATTCCTGAATTCTCATTTTTGATAAAGAAAATGACACATTCAAGGAATTACAGAAAAGTTACAACAAGAAAGGAGGCTATTTGGCCCATTGTGTCTATACGTATTGGTTGAAAAAGATAACCGACTTTACCTTGCTTTCCATTGCAATTCACAGCCTGATTAGATTGTAGTTCTTCAACTAAATGTCTAAGTTTGATGAGGATTTCTGCCTGTAAGAGTCTTCCAATAACCAATTTCAAGACTGTTCCCTGGATGAAAACACGTTCCTTCATCTTCCATTTCATCCCTCTGCCAATTATTTTACATCTATGAGGACTAGAATATAAAAACAAGGATGTAATGTTGAGACTTTATAAAGAACTGGTGAGGCCTCACTTTGAGTACTATGAGCAGTTTTGGGCCCCTTGCCTTAGAAAGGATGTGCTGCAAATGGAGAGGGTTCAAAGGAGGTTCACGAGAATGATTCCAGGTTTGAACAGCTTGTCATATGAAGAGCATTTTATGATCTGAGCCTGAATTCACTGGAATTCAGAAGAATGGGGGGGTGACCTCATTGAAGCCTGTTGAATGGTGATAATCCTTGATAGCGTGGATGTGGAGAGGATGTTTCCTATGGTGGAAGAGTCTAAGACCAGAGGTCACAACTCAGAACAGAGGGGCGTCCTTTTAGAATGGAGATGAGGAGAAATTTCTTTAGCCAAAGAGTAGTGAATCTGTGGAATTCGTTACCACAGGCAGCTGTGGAGGCCACGTCTGTATGTATGTTTGAGGCAGAGGTTGATAGATTCTTGATTGGTCAGGGCATGGAGAGATATTGGGGCAGGGCAAGAGATTTGGGGCTGAAAGGAAAAATGAATCAGCTATGATGAAATGACAGCAGATTCGATGGGCCAAATGACCTAATTCTGTTCCTATGTCTTATGGTCTTAAGTCCTCTCATACGTGATCCCTACCTAGGCCCCTTATTTTTATACCACAAGATATAGGAGCAGAATTAGGCCATTTGGCCCATCAAGTCTGCTCCACCATTTCATCATGACAGAGTTAGGCTATACACCTCAATTAGGTCTCTGCCTCAATTCCAAAGGAAACAATTCTATTTTATGCAGTTTTGTTTTATTCCCTAGCTTCATCATTCCAGAGTGCAATCATACCGTACTTCCCTGTAATGTTCTGAGCAGAAATGTATACGTTTCTCAAACAAGAGGCACAATGATGGTACAGCATTTAAATTACTAGATTAAAGATCCAGAGACCTAAGTTCAAATCCCACTACAGCAGCTGGAAGAACAGTAGTGATGACCATAAAGCAAATTGTTTTAAACATCTCACTCACTAATATTGTTCTGGAGAGGAAATATGTCTTCTGGGCTGGCCTGTATGTGAATGCAAATGCATTATGAAGCCACTCAGTTCAAGGGATATTAAAAATAGGCAATAAACGCAGGCTCACTAACCATATTAACCCGTGTTGTAGACGGCCCTCATCCTATGCTTCAGCTGATAAAAGAAGACTTCTTATAAATTGTATTGATTTGTTCTACATTTAAGAATTTGTAGATGTACTTTCTATGGTCCCTCTTCAGCAGCATTCTGTAACCTCTCTTTTTTATTTACTTTTTACACCACCTCAAGGGCATCACCTTATACATTTTATTTGGATTTTAACTCTAGCTGCCATTTCTCTCGTTAACTGACTGGACAATCTATTTCTTTCTACAGTCTAACGCTTTCTCTTTCTGTCAACCAGGAAATGAATCTTTGTGTAATCTGCAAATATTTTTAGTTTGTGCTCTCCATTTAGGTATAAGTGATTAAATAATGTAGACAGGTTCCTCAAATTTGCCTTTTTTTTTTAAGTTTATGTGATATGGCAGGACTAGCATTGATTGCCCATCCTTGTTGTTCTTGAGAAAGTGGAAAGTTGAACAACATCAGGTCTTGTTTTATAGTATAATCTTTATCCTTCACTGGTAAAAGACAATCTGAATGTGAGCACAACAGCTGGCATTAATAAAATATAACATTGTACACCATTCGAGTACAATTTCTCTGAAATCTGTTTAGTAGTTTCTATTCAAGAAACATTTTTGTTGGAGGTTCAAGTTAATTTGGAACTTTAAGCTCTACCAGTATGACTTGTGCAGGCCAAAATAGAAGCATCTTCTAATGTTAATAATGATTGAACTTATCACTCTTAAGTCCTATTGGTTTTGCTTTGCAGCAATCAAGAGCATTTTCAGACGTCTATTATTATAACCGGGACAGTTTAATTGAATTTCACTTGTCCAGCTGAATAAACTTGTGCATGACTTTTATACAGAAAAATATCTCTATCACAGTCACTTTTTCCTTTTCTATACCCAACCCCTACCCACAATATAAGGGTAAATCAAATTAAGATTGATATGTATTTCGTTCTGCACCATGTTCTCCATTTCAGTCAAATTACATTAGTCATTTCTTTCCTTCAGACTCACTCCTCTGCAGTTAGAGTTGTACAAGCTGTTCTTAAAGCAAGCCAAACCAGCATTGGAAGTGCAGCAAGCTCACAACGGGAAGATAAGCATTTCCTCCCTGTCTTCAATTACCTCGCTAAAGAAACTTTGTAACCGTAAGTGGTAAAATAATGAGCTGTCTTTCTTAATGTTTCATAAAATAGCAATTTTATATTTCAGTGTATTAGTTCTATATTAGTGGGAAGCCTCAACCTAGCTTTTATTAAAGAACCAAAGTTTTTTTTTAAAGTAAAAGAATTTTAAATGAGTCATAAAAGATTTGCCAGTCTGATTTTTATTTTGTAGCAGAAGGTCAAGACGAATTTAAATATGTAGTTTAATTTTATAAGGAAGTCTTCCTTTTCTGTTTGTCTGTCTAGACCCAGGGTTGATCTATGAGAAATGTGTTGAAGGTGAAGGAGGATTTCAAGGAGCACTTGATCTCTTTCCGCCAGGATACAGTACAAAATCCGTGGAGCCTCAGTTGTCTGGTAAAACTTAAAGTCCAAATTTCTGAATCAAAATTAGATTTTCCTCTTCTAATGTTTTCTATTAATCTTGATGTAAACTGTGTTTGTTCAATTGGGTTCTACAGATGTCCCATTAGAATGGCTGGCTAATGCTTTATCATCTAGAAATGTCACTAGATTGAGCCATCTACAGCTACATAGAAGCTCTCTGTATACTTGTGTGATTTGGTGTTTGTATTGGGCAGCAGCATGCAAACCAATGCTCAATAGTTGCCTTTCACGTTCTGTTAGCCCCCCCACAACCCCGGTAGTTGCTGTCATGTTGTTTGTTGCTAATTCACTGTCAGGTTGTACTCCGCTAAACTCTTCTTGTACTTGAGCAAAGATATTGAAAGTCCATCAATTTTCTTTGCTCTAGTTTGTCACCAGGATCAACTTTAGGAGGGTGAATTCGGTGGGTAGTGTTTTTACTTTATGCGTGGTGGGGTGGAGATGTGTCTCTACCAAAGGAAGAGTAAGGCGCTCCTTCCCTCCGCTAGCCTGCAGGTCATGGGCAAGGTGCTTAGCCCCACCCTCCCCTGATCAGGGCCATGTGAAGCCATGGGAACAGTTGGTAGATGGTTGTATTAGCAGCTGGTGCATATCACAAGTCCTGGTTAAGCAACCACTGATGCCGGGCAGATAATCTCTGAAGAGTATTGATAATGGCTGGGGTCACCCATCTTGTAAAGACACTGCCCAGGAGAAGGCAATGGCAAACTTCTTCTGTAGAAAAATTTGCTAAGAACCAAACTTCTGTAGAAAAATTTGCTAAGAACAATCGTGATTATGAGACCATGATCACTTATGTCATATGACGTGGCACAACTAATGATGAATATTTTACTTAATAAAGGGACCATGGTAGTTTAGCAGTTAGCGCTATGCCGTTGCAGCTTGGGGGCATTGGAGTTTGGAGTTCAATTTCGACACATTCTCTAAGGAGTTGTACATTCTCCCTATGATCGTGTGAGTTTCCTCCTGGTGCTCTGCTTTCCTCCCACATTCCAAAGACTTACCAGTTAGTAGGTTAATTCATCACTGTAACTTGTCCTGTGATTATACCAGGGTTGCTGGGTTGGGCCGAAAGGGCCTGTTACACCCTGTATCTCAAAATAAATGAAGTTCAGCCAGGGAACACTTCTCCTTTATACTAATTTCTTTGTGATAATGTACCAACAGAGATTTTTTTAAATTATGAAGAAGGCCAATTGGAACATTTGATCAAGGCTTTCAACAACCAATGCCATAAATTATTGAAAGGCAAATTTATCCAGAACTAACATCTGACCTAAAGGAGCAATTAAGACTACTATTCTGCCATAGCCTTGAAGGAAATTTCCTCAGCTGTCTTCAGTCATAATCAACATTATACATTCCACCTTGTTTGTTCTCTGCTTGCAGTCACCTCGAATATATCAGTGTTTGCAAGAAAATTCATTGAAGTTTTTACCAGCAATCCTAAGAAGTGCTCTTAGTTTTGTATTTAAATGACAGGTGGTATGATATGATTTTTAAAAATTTTCTTTTAATCCACTTCTATGTTACTCCAGGCAAAATGCTTATTCTTGACTATATCTTAGCCATGACTCGAAGTACCAGCTCTGATAAGGTGGTTCTAGTATCAAACTACACACAAACTCTTGATTTATTTGAGAAGCTCTGCAGAGATAGGAGGTGAGTCCAAGCAATACAAATAAACACATGATATTTTGAACTAGTGTGCCCCTCCACAGCAGATAGATATAATAAGACGATCTTTAGTGTAAATTCTGTGACAAATTATACAAGGTATTTTGGAACAAGTTAACCCGTGAATTTGATTATCAGCTGTAACTACTGAGGTTGTAAATAAAGTTCAATTGATTTATTGTGTCTTCATGGCATCCTAGATTGGGAATCAGCCTTCTGTGCTTGTGGGATCTGTACAGTCAATATCAACAGCACTAATATAGTGATCAGCACCTTGACTGAACGATGGTAATACTGAAATCTAGATTAAAGTGTTAATGTAGATTATATTTGAAAATGTTAGCGTGGGGCTTGAGATGAAAGTGTTTTCAGATGGGCGTTTGCGCATCCTTTCTGTGTAATGTCATCACAAAATCACAAGTTAATTTTGATATATCAACATATGGATTTCTAAATGTTCATGTAAAGTTTTGCCTGTATCCCAATTCTCATCATATCCTTTGCACCAATGGTCCTAGCTGACCAGCGTTAGCTCCTGGCCCAGCAATGCCACAACTTTAAAATTCTTAACCTTGTTTTCAATTCTCCTTATGTGCTTCTGCCACCAAATGTCTTTAACTGTGTCCTGCCGTAGAATCCTGGTTCCTACGTTGCTTGCAATCTGCCTACAGCCATTTGAGTAATGGAATTTCACCTTTGCAGAATTCACAACTCATTATTCAGTAATTTGAGATACAAAATAATATTATAGCTCGCTAAGTTTATATGGGTGACAAATAATTAAATAAATACAGACTGTGCAATGGTTATGAATGCCCAAAATGTCGATACTCCCACTACAAGCAATCTACCATAATATTAAATTCAAAAATCTGAAGTACATTCATATTTTTTTCCTATGAATGGCAGAACTAGATTAAGGCAACTGGACTTGTTGTCTAGAAGACGTTTCACCACTCATCTGAGAGGCTTCTTCAGCTCTGATCCATGGTGGGTAGTTTTCCGGCTTATAAACTCTGAGTTGTTTATAGTGCATTGTAGCTAAGTGGTGTCGTACTCCATTCAGGGATGGATTTTCCAGTTTGACAAAGATGGCTTCTTTAACCCCTCTTTCAAACCACCTGTCCTCCCTGTCCAAAATGTGCACATTGTTATCATCAAAGGAGTGTCCCTTGTCCTTTAAGTGTATATATACAGCTGACCTGAAGTGTTAGCCCTCCTATGTTGGGCCATCTGTATGTGAAGTGGTTGTGTTTTTCACCTATATACAGATCTGTGCAGTTCTCATTGCATTGGATAGCATATATAATATTGCTCTGTGTATGTTTGGGTGTGGGATCCTTGGGGTGGACAAGTTTCTGTCTGAGTCTGTTTGAAGGTTTGAAAAACACAGGGATTTGGGGTTTGTTGAAAATCCTTCTGAGTTTCTGAGTATCTATGAGATGACTACGTTTTCCTGTCTGCTTTGCTCTACCTCTGTCTGTTGGTTTTTGATGCACATGTTGGATAGGGAGGAGGTTTGAAAGCCATCTTGGTCAAACTGGAAAACTCATCCCTGAGCAGAGGGGGTGGTGTCTGACACTATCAGCTACTTGCAATCCAGTCCTAACATCCTTACCCCGGCGTCTCCACAACAGTTCACATCTCCATTCATGCAAAGGTAAGACTAAGGACCCTCTCATTACCTCTACAACTCTTAACAACCCTCATAGGTGATCGCTATACCTTTAAACAACTCAGAGTTTATAAGCCGGAAAACGACCCACCGTGGATCAGAACTGAAGAAACTTCTTGGATGAGTGGCAAAATGTCTTCCAGACAACACAACCTAGCCTTGATTTACTACTGCTTGATATACAGTGACCTGGATGACTGCGAACCTTCATAGACAGAACTAGATTCCTCTCTTTCACTGATTTTTTAATCGGTATGATGTGCTTTTGGTACCATTCATTACAACACTATTGAGGTGTGGTTACCATGTTGAGTGACTGTATTTTCTGACAAAATTAACTTCTGGATGATTGTAAAAACAAAACCTGTTCTTTACCTGCTGATGGCCTATAAACAATTCTTTCAACTCTTGTTTGGTGCTGCATGTGCAAATGATGCAATAATTGCAATATGCCCCATTTCTGGGAATGCATATCTTCCCCTACTGCAGCACAAGAGTCTTTTGTATCTCTTAATTGTAGTCCTAAAATTTCTCCACCCTGCCATCTTTCTTTCCTGGTTTAGGATTTCCCTGAATCCTACCTCTACAATCAAGTTCGCCTGTTTTTGAAACAGTTGTTCAATCGGTTGAAGCCTGATTAAATGCTGCTTTAACAACGTGGCTGGAATCTAAAATACGGACTTAATACAAAGAGCAAAATACACAGTGGGTAAAAATTACTGAAATGATGCAAATTGCCTCAGATGGCAACATTTCTTTATCTCACTGATTAGGATGCTTATCACAGGCTTCAATCTTCACAGTCTCAATGACCAGAAGTGAAGAGGCGACACTCTTTACGTGAGATTTTTTTTTAACTTGTGGCTTTATCTCTCCTCTTGAATAAACATGATAGTGAGGGTATGATGTACTGTCACTGGTGATGTCTTTTGGTTGAAATGAAGAGATGTTGAAAAAGTCTGGTCATTACCTCGTTGCCTTTCACACCTTCCTGCTGGATCCCACCACCAAGGCTATCTTTACTCTCCCCCCCAACCCCACTTTCTGCTTTCCTCGGGGATCACTCCCTATGCGACTCCCTTGTCCATTTATCCCTCCTCACTGACCTCCCTCCTGGCACTTATCTTTGCAAGCAGAACAAGTGCTACATCTGCCCTGCTTCTCCCCTCTCACTACCATTTAGGACTCT
Source organism: Mobula hypostoma (assembly GCF_963921235.1). Taxonomy (NCBI): domain Eukaryota; kingdom Metazoa; phylum Chordata; class Chondrichthyes; order Myliobatiformes; family Myliobatidae; genus Mobula; species Mobula hypostoma. Next base: position 83,510,428 of record NC_086108.1, on the reverse strand, counting down.
AAACAGTCCTTCCAGGTGAGGTGATACTTCACCTGTGAGACTGTTGGAGTCATTTACTGTGTTCAGTGCCCCCAGTGTAGCCTCCTGTGTATCAGTGAGACCAGACGTAGATTGGGAGACCACTTCACCGAGCATATATGCTCCATGCGCTAGAACAAGCCGGATCTCCCAGTGGCCACCCATTTTAATTCCGCTTCCAATATGTCCATCCGTGGCCGCCTCCACTGTCGTGATGAGGCCACCCTTAGTTTGGAGGAACAAACTAAGTTTGGAGGTTGGGTAGCCTTCAACCTAATGGCATGAACATTGAATTTCTCAAACTTCTGGTAATGCCCCCCACCCCCCTACTTCACCATTTCTCCTCCCACTCCCTCACCTTTTCTCCTTGCCTGCCCATCGCCTCTCTCTGGTGCTCTTCCTCCCTTTTTCTTTCTTCCATGGCCTTCTCTCTTTCTCCAATCAATTTCCCAGCTCTTCACTTCATCCCTCCCTCTCCAGGTATCACCTATCACCTGGTGATTCTGTCTCCTCCCCCATCTTTTAAATCTACTCCTCAGCTTCTTTTCTCTTCCAGTACTGCTGAAGGGTTTCAGCCCGAAACGTTGACTGTACTCTTTTTCATCGATGCTGTGTGGTCTGCTGAGTTCTCCCATGTTCTGTGTGTGTTGCTCGGGATCCTACCACTGAGCACATCTTGCCTCCCTCCCCCCCCCCCCACTTTCTGTTTTCCACAGGGATTGCTCCCTAAGCGATTCCCTTGTCCTTTCGTCTCTCCTCACTGATGTAGCTCCTGGCACTTAACCTTGCAAGCAGAACAGGTACTACACTTCCCCTACACCTCCTCCCTCACTACCATTCAGGACCCCAAACAGTTCTTCCAGGTGAGGCGACACCTCACCTGTGAGTCTATTGGGGTCATCTACTGTGTCCGGTGGCGTGGCCTCCTGTATATCAATGAGACCCAAACTAGGTTGGGAGACCGCTTCGCTGAGCATTTACATCTGCCAGGAGAAGTGGGACCTCCCAGTGGCCACTCATTTTAATTCCACTTTCCATTCCCATTCCAACATGTCCATCCATAGCCTCCTCCACTGTCGAGATTTTTGCCACACTCAGGTTGGAGGAACAGCACCTTATATTCCATCTGGGTAGCTTCCAACCTGATGGCATGAACATGTGATTTCTTGAACTTCTGGTAATGTCTCCCCACCCCACCTCACATACCCCATCCTCTTTTTCCTCTTTCGCCTCCCTCTGATGCTCCTCACCCCCCTCCACCTTTTCTTTCTTCCATGGCCTTCTGTCCTCAACGATTAGATTTCCCCATTCTCCATGGCCATCTATCTGCCTCTGACATCAATCAACTTCCCAGCTCTTTACTTCATCCCTCCCCCTCCCGGTTTCGCCTGTTACCTTGTATTTCTCCCTCCCCTCGCCCCACCATTTAAATCTACTCCTCATCTTTTTTTCTCTAGTCCTGCTGAAGGGTCTCGGCCCAAAATGTCGACTATGCTGTTTTCCATAGATGCTGCCTGGCCTGCTGAGTTGCTCCAGCATTTTGTGTGTGTTGATCGATGGAGGTACCGTCCAACAGATCAAGGCAATGGCTCACCATCAGCTTCTCAAGGGCAATAAGGAAAGGACAATAAATGGTGGTCAAATACCAGAAGACATGCATTCAGGGTGAGGGGGGGAGTTCAAAGGAAATCTGCAGGGCGTGTTTATTCAGAGTGTGATAGGCGCGAGGGGTGGTGATAAAAGCAGAAATGATGGTGGCATTAAAAAAAACATTTTGATAGATATGGATGGATCACATGCAGGCAGAGTAGATGGCCAGAGACCTTTTCTTAGGGTGGAAATGGTTAATACAAGGGGACATTATTTTAAGATGATTGGAGACAATTTTAGGGACATGTTCAAGGTAAGTTGTTTTTTTTACATGGAGAATGGTGAGTGTGAGGAAAGCGCCACCAGGGATGGTGGTAGAGGCAGATACACTGGGGGAATTTACAAAACTCTTAGAGACATGGATGGTAGAAAAATGGAGGGCTGTGTAGGAGGGAAGAATTAGATTGATCTTAGAGTAAGCCGAAAGGCCGGCACAAAAATTGTGGGCCGAAAGGCCTGTACTGTGTTCGGCGTTCTAATTCAGCATAGAATCCACAACTTTCCTTTTAGGAAGGTTGGGTGTATTATTTTGAAATTTATAGCTAAAATGAAGAAAGAGTGGAGAAGTAAAGAAAAGCTGTTTGATTTTGTAATTGATTGATACTAGTTATGAAGCTACTTCTGCCCCAGTGTTAACAGTGATGGTTGTTAAGACTTTGTGGCATTTGACCTGAAACTGCATGACTGACAGAATATAGAAAAGTACAGCACAGGAACTGGCCCTTTGATGCACAATGTCTGCACCAAATATGATGCCAAATTAAACTTTTTGCCTACATATGCATATTTTTTCATTCTCTGCATAATCACGTCTGGCTTAAAAACATCTTAAATACACTATCGTACCTGCATCCACCACAGCCTATTGCAGTTACCTACCACTGTCTGTTTAAAAAGAAACTTGCAACCATATAAATCTTTTAAACTCTTTCCCCCTCACCTTAAATGCTTGTCCTTTGGTATTTGTCATTGCCACCCTGGAGAGAAAAAGCTGCTCGTTTTGACAACAATCTAAAGACTCTAGTTAAATGGTTTGTGGGTTGAAATAAATATCGTTGGTGGCGTGATACAGAGAGAGCCTGAAGGTGCATGCGTAATATGATTCTATGCATCTTCTGATTTTAGATCAGAGAGGATTATTTACTATGTTTCATATTTCCTATGAAATATTTGCTCATAATTAAAAGATCAATTACTTTTAACTTCCTTTCCATCTATCAGATACCTTTATGTTAGACTGGATGGTACAATGACTGTAAAAAAGAGAGCCAAGATAGTGGAACGTTTCAATAACCCTGCGGTAAGTGACAGCATATGCTTTTAAGAACAGTTTAAGAAAAGATGAAGTAAGGCCTGATTCCCCTACATCAGGGGTCCCCAACCTTTTTCGCACCGCGGACCGGTTTAATATTGACAATATTCTTGCGGACTGGCCGACTGGAGGGGGGTGTTCAAGTAGGGTTAAACTCACCTCAACATGTCTTTTACAGTTAGGGTTCCCAACTTTCTCACTCCCAAGTAAGGGACAAAAGTAGCAGTCAAATCCCGGGACACTTTACCCCAGGAAAGACTACCATGACCATGAAGCCTTGCGCTGGCACCTGTGTGCGCATGCGTGATGTGTGCATATGATGTATGCATGTGCATATGTGCCGATTTTTTTCCCCCAACAAATCGGTTTTGCCTTCATCTTCCCGATTATCCTGTACATACATTATGTCTACTTTATATAGACTGTATTTATCATATCATTCCTGCTTTTACTATACGTTAGTGTTATTTATTTTCAGTTTTATGTGTTATTTGGTATGACTTGTTAGGTTATTTTTTGGGTCTGGGGACACTCAAAATTTTTCCCCATATGAATTAATGGTAATTGCTTCTTCGCTTTACACCATTTCGGCACGACAGGTTTCATAGGAACGCTCTACCTTAGCGGGGGAAATACGGGACAAGGACGGTCCTGTATGGGACAAACCAATTTAGCCCTATTTACGGGATGTCCCGGCAAATATGAGACAGTTGGCAAACCTATGTTCAAGTCCAGCAGTGTGTGACAGGGAATGAGGAAAGGTGCAGCTGACTCATATTGTTTCCTCGTGGCCCAGTAGCACATGCTTTGCGGCCTGGTGGTTGGGGACCGCTACTCTACAGAGATATATTGTGCTCTATAGCTTGAAATTTAAAGCAATGTGAATACCCTGAAACTCAGTCTGGTACATCTCGGCTCAATCACCAACTGGAGAATGAGGGCCACCTGTCTGCCCTGTCTTCTCATTCTGTGCCTAAGCTCTAGGCTCTCTTCCCCATCTGGTATGAAATTCAGAGCTCTGTGAGCTGAGAAGTAGGTGTAACAAGCTTTTTGATAATGGTCCAAACGGTCTAATGGCACAGTAAATGAAATGAAGAATATGAAAGATATATGAAGATGTATGAGAGATTTGGGATGAGAGGAGGTTACAGAGGTAAAGTAGGGTAATTTATTAGGGATCTGAGAATGTTAAATTATATCATTAGAAATTTTGCATTGGCCCTTACAAAATATATTATAGTTCTATGGATAATTCAATGAATTAAAGTGATTCATGGGAAATTAAATTTGTGTGATGATTACAATTATTACTTTTAATTTCTTGATAGTCCTGCTGAGTGATTGCTTATGATTGATTCCTTGAAAAGTCGTATTTAAAATGATACAGCTGAAATTTAAGGATTTTTTTTGGACCACAAGAGTTTTGTGAAAGTGGATTTCTATATCTATCTCAACTAAGTCATCTCAGTAAAAATAATAAGCAGGCATCTCTTTTAATTGATGTTCCTGAGTAATTGCACATTCTACACTTGTATGGAGGATTTAATACCATATCAAAAAGAATAAGCTGTGCTATGTACATTGTCTATAAATCAGGCAAGTAATTATATTTGGTTACAGCTATTACTATGCTTTTGTTTTTACCTGAACTGTCAACACAGTTTATTTGCTGATCTGGGCATCTAACTCAGATCCTAGCTCTAACGTAGAGCTTGAGATTCAAAATGCAACTGCTTTCTACTAATCAATTTCAAATTCAAATTTATTATTATTCAACTGTATACAGTTATTTCACCAAACAAGACATCGTTCCTCCAGACCAAGTTGCACAACGTGTACATGTAACTCACACACAACACATAAATTAATATTACCTCAAATAAATTAACAAATTATAAGGTGCATATACGATACAAGTTTAAAAAGTATATAGTATAGCACCATTAGGGTTTTATATGTGATAATACCTGGGTGGTGGCAGAGAGCTCAATAGTCTTACAGTCTGGGAGAAGAAGCTGTTTCTCGTCCTAACTTTTCTTGTCCTAATGCTACGGTTCCTCCTGCCTGTTGGTAGAGGGTCAAAGGGGTTGTTGAACGGATGGGAGGGGCCATTGACAATGTTAAGTGTATGCAGCGATCCTGATAATTATCTCTAATAGGTGAAAGACAGACCCTGATGATCTTCTCAGCAGTCCTTGCAATCTTTTGTAGGGACTGGTGGTCAGATGCCTTACAATTCCTGTACCACGCAGAGATACAGCTGATCAGGACACGCTTGATGTGCTCCTGTAAAAATTCGTTAAAATGAGGTGGGGAGCCTCACTCCCCTTTTCCTCCTCGAGAAGGTCTTCAATGTCTTAAGTTTATGCTTCTTATTTGTTTAGAAAATATCTATAATTCAAATTTTATACTTAATAAAAATTATCAAGATAGAGTGGGATTTTACCAGGGTCTCACTATTTATTTATTTTCTTTCAGAACCCTGAATTTATCTTCATGTTGAGTAGCAAAGCTGGTGGGTGCGGCTTGAATTTAATTGGTGCAAACCGGTTGGTCATGTTTGATCCAGACTGGAATCCAGCTAATGACGAGCAAGCGATGGCTCGTATATGGCGAGATGGACAGAAGAAGACTTGCTACATTTACAGGCTTTTGTCGGTAAGGAGCTGATGATTTGTCAATATTGCAATCCTGGCGCTCTTAATGTGTCCAGATAATGAAGTCTTTGAGTCAAATTGGAAGCAATAAAAAGGCCAAGCATCAGGTAAAGCAGGGGAGAGAAGTCTTAACAGTTTATGATGTATTTGAGTGTAGTTCTTCATAACATCTTTTTGCTTTATAAAATTAATTCCGAGTAGTAAAGAGAATTTGCTTGCTTTTAAAATGTGTGCTGTGTGTTGTATGTGTTGTGTAATAATATGCTTAAAGTATCAGCATTAGGATGCGATTGCTCTGGAGAAGGTTCACAGATTTACCACATGTTGCTCGGGATAAAACATTTTGTTTAAGAGGAGGTCCCAGGTAGGTTGGAATCTTAGAATGATTTTATCATTATGAAATCATAATGCCAAGAGACTGTGTAGATGCTGGAGTAACAGAGACAAAATACTTTAAACTTTAAAGTGTGTTATACACTCAACCAACAAAAAAGTGCCTGAAATAATGAACAATTTTTGTATGTAACTAAATTAGAATGGTGATATTCTGGGGTTGTCATGACAAATTACCGGAGTACAGAGTAAAACCCAATTTATACTTCTGCGTCAAATGTACACCGTAGGTACTACGTACCCCACGCCGTAGGGTGACGTGCACCTCCCCAAAAAAGTAACTCGCGTGTCGCAGACCACAACAACTGTGATTGGTCCGCTTGGTAGCATCGCATTTCCTCCTACGCATTTCCGGTTGCTTTTCTCCGCCATGTCTGTACACTGATGTGAAATAAATGGTTGGAGACGATGAACCAAATCGTCAAATCTACCTGCCGACATCCGAAAATATTTGAAATGCATTTCCTCATCCGTGTCTCTCACGAAGAAACTCAACACAGTGGCATAGAAACCCCACGGCCAACCAGCATTTTGGCGGTGAATTGCAGAGCGACGCAGACACAACTACGCATGCTCGCTACGGTGTAGGGCTACGCAAAAGTATAGATCAGGCCTACGGCATAGGCTATGGCATAGCCCGGATGCACAAGTATAAATCAGCCTCAGAATAGAGGGGCATCCATTTAGAAAGGGGGTGAGGAGGAATTTCTTTAGCCAGAGTGGTAAATCTGTGGAATTCATTGCCATGGGTGGCTGTGGTGGCCAAGTCATTGGATATATTTAAGGCAGAGTTTGATAGATTCTTGATTAGTCAGGGCGTGAATGGATACGGAGAGAAGGCAGGAGATTGGGACTGAGAAAGAAAATAGATAAGCCACAATGAAATGGTGGAGCAGACTCGATAAGCCAAATGACCTAATTCTGCTCCTATATCTCATGGTCAACAGTACTCTTTATTATAGCTGTCCTTATCCGTTCTGAACTCCATTCCTCATTTACCCCAAGTTTGATGACTTGGACAGCCTCTCGGTCCCCAATGCTTTATCTTAGGTTTAATCATTTCATGTTATTGCACTTTCACTCAGTACTCAAACATATAAAACCTTGGCTCTAGTATCAAACACCTTCATGGGCTTCCTTCCAGGGCTACTTTCTAGAAAATATCATTAAAACATGCCTTTTCATCTGTCTCTCTTGAAAAACTCCTGAAAATTCATGTTTCATTTTTGTCAAGTCTTTGCTATTCTATATTTGGCATCCAGTTTTTTTTTCTAATTACATTGCTTAAATGTATTGGGATTTCTCAGTGTTACATACAACACAAAAGAGCACAGTACAAGAACAAGCCCATCAGCCCATGAGGTATTTGCAGACCATGTTGACAAATGTATAATCCTATCTAACCACACCTGGTCTACAGCCATCCATTGTCTGCTTGTTTATGTACCTGTATAAATACCTCTTTAACATTGCTGTTGATTGTACTTCCATCACCTCCCATGGCAGCACATTCCATGCACCTGCCACTCTCTGTAACAAAAAATGTTGCACATCTCTCTTAGGCTTTCCTCCTCCGGTATTTTGCTTTTCCACCATGGGAGAAAGATTCCCACTATTCCCCCCTATGCCTCTCATAATTTTACACACTTCTGTTAGATTGCCTCTCAGTCTCTGATGCTCCAGAGAAAACAATTCAAGTTTACCCAATCTCCCCTTAATATGGGCTGCATCCCAGGGAACCTCTACTGTATCTTTTCTAAAGTCTCCACAGCCTTCTTGTAATGTGGCAACTAGAACTGCAACATGCCTTCCTGACTTTTATAATCAACAGCATATGCTGTCTTTATCTACTTGTGTTGCTACTTCCAGGGAGCTGTGAACATTCACCTTGGTGCTCCCTCACTACATTAATGACCACTAAGGTCCTGCCATTTACTGTATACCTTCCTCTTACAATTGACCTTCCAAAGACCAACACCTCACACTTGTCTAGATTAAAATTATGTAATCTAATCCTACATAAAATACCGTTGACATATTTAAAACAATGGTTGTGTTAATGAAATGGTTGAAGAATAAAATGTTATTTACGTGGAAGAGCCATGCATGATACTTCACTGAAGTGCTAATAATATTCTGAATAGAACTTTTGAGCAATGATTATCAGTGACATTACCTTAATAAGCCCCAAATTTTCTGTGCCCCCTGACAATACCTACTAGATCTGAGATGTTCTGATAACCTGTTGAGGTGGTTAGTCTAACAAAATCTGGGTAATGTTTGTCAGATATTGAACTATAAATCTCCTTAAGATCTTATCTATGAAAGACTTTAAAATTGAAAACTTTAAAGACATTATTGAAATAAAGTAACCCAAAAATAACTGTTTTCAATAGGTACATTTAATGTCAGAGAGATGTATACAATATACATCTTGAAATTCTGTTTTGTAATGTTTCAGACGGGGACAATCGAGGAGAAGATTTTCCAGCGTCAAACTCACAAGAAGGCACTGAGTAGCTGTGTAGTGGATGAGGAGCAAGATGTCGAACGACACTTTTCTCTTGGAGAGCTTAAGGAGCTCTTTACTCTAAACGAGAACACAGCAAGTGATACTCATGATAGGTAACAATTATATCTGTATAAATTTTACAGCTGTTTTTAAATCTTGCATCAGAGAATCATAGTAGTGTGGTGAGTCACTATAAAGGCAGGGTATGAAGTTATGCTGATATTATCATTAATGGTAGGTACAACCAACAAAAAGCAAAAATAAGTTTCTCACAGAAGGAAATGTTGGTTGTCTGTTGTTTCTGACAATGATGTAACCTGTGTGGAAGGAGTTTTATAGTGGAAAAAGCTGTTGCACTGGGGCAGTTCCTCTCTTGGCCTCAAAAACTCGTCACTTCTGGAGACTTCCTTGGCTGCAGTGGATAGCCATGATGCCTTCTGTGTCTCGATATGTCCTTCGCTCTCCGTGAAGCATTGTAGCACTGCCTTCATGGCCATTGGATCTTGTAGCAGACCTCATCTGCCCAGTCTGCCAGAAATGGCTTTGCATGCTGAGGTAGGCATATCCCAGTCTCCAAGGGTTTGGACGTTCCCGGCTATCCTGACCTGGTTTATTCTGCCTGTCGAAGCGGTGTACCGGAGTGTGGCCACTGTTGTATGCAAACAGTTGCTTGGAGCCACAGGTGAGAGCTGGGTAGCAGGTAGGGAACCAAAGGGCGGAGCACAACAAGCCTGCCACCGGAGGTGCTACCCCTCTCTGGAAACCCCATACACCCTAACAGCAGGAAATAGTTTGTACACTATGACTAATAGAACAAAATAAATAGTTTACATTGTGAGGAATGGCAAAGGATAGGGCTCATATCAGAAGTTTTGGTGCCTTTTTCCTGATGTGCTTGGGACCACACCATTGTTACCGCTGGGAAAACTTATCAAGCATTGCAACTACAAAGGAAATGCATTACAAATCCATTTTGTCTTTTAGCTTATTTCCTTTCCCTCCATGGGGAATATGTGAGACTAAAGTTTGGTTAATGCAAGTTGTGTACTTAATTGGGAGGTTTTCAATTTAAAGCTCATTCCACTTGTATGCTACATACTCAAATTTGAATATGTCAGAAATTGTCATAAGACACTGGTCAACTTAAAAATTAAAGTTAGCCAACAGTCAAGTCTAAGCTGATCTGACAGTTATTTCCTTCTAATTCAAACAATGTTCTTAATTTCCTTCTACAATAAACTGCAGTGGTTTGTGAATCTCTGTAGATTTGTCTTTATCTGAAGCTCACTGTGGTGTCATAATCTCTTCCCCGCTGCAGGCTGAAATGTCGTCGATGTGTGAATGGTCAGCAGGTGCGCCCCCCTCCCGAAAACTCAGATTGCACATCAGATGTTTCTCAGTGGAATCACTGTGAGAATAAACGTGGACTGCGGGATATGGTCCTCCATTCGGCCTGGGATGCTGCAGTCTCCTTTGTGTTTCATCACCACTCCCATGAGGAGCAACGTGGAGTTATCTGAGATACTCAGTGGTTGTAAAAATGAAGATTCATTAAAGGTGCCTAAAATGGATCAGTTGCCTTTCTGAAATCTTATTGCATTTTGGTGTACCAACAATGAAGGTTCTGAACTTTGAGAAATCTGCATGAGGATCAGCTGGCTGCATTACTCCTCTTTGATTTCATTTATCTGAATATGCTGCCTTTTCGTTGTCATCGTCGTTAGGTCGCATCTGGAATTTCCATTTGGTGGACTATTTCCCTCCACACCACTCATGTCATTTTGGGAAATCATGTTCGTGGCAGGTTACAGCAGTGGTTTGCCTTTGCCTTCTGCCGGGTGAGTTTAAAGAGATCACCACCTCTTGCAGTGGATGACCAGGACGTCTAAGTGCCTTGTCGTGCTCTTAGCGCTCCACCACGCCTGCTGGCCCGCCTTCTTGACCATTGGACTATTAATTGGTCTCCTTCGCTCAATCCGCCATGGCCAGACGACTTCACACGCTGGGACAGGCAAATCCCCTACATCACTGAGGGTCGAAGATCCGTTGGTTACCCTCACCTGGTTTGGCCCATCTGCCGAGATGGTTTACCGGGGTGTGGCTACTGCGCATGCTACAGCTACTTGGAGCCACAGGTGAGAGCTGAGTGTCAGGTGGGGATCAAAGGTGGACAAGCTGTCCTAAAAAAGGGCATGGCAGGCCCCCCACCAGAGGTGCTACCCCGCCCCATACACCCCTTTTACACATTGCAAAAGAAAAATTCATCACTGTCCTTAAGTGCTCTTGAATGCTGTATCATTTTCACATAGAACACTTCTGAAACATCTAGTCTGTTGTGGAATGCAAAGGTCTGCATAGTATATTATGTAACGACTTATTGTGATCTATTCTGTGAATAGGCAAAGGCTCATTCTAAGCTATATTTTGTTAAGAGCATTGGGGGAGTTGTAAGTTGTGGAGATGAATCAGTAATATGTAAGTGTTAATACAGTATTCACGTTCAAAGAATAGATTTAAAATTCATATGTATATAAAATACTTCTGTTATTATCTCTTAAGGTTTATATAATTTCAAGATTCCTGATGCTCATAGATCATTGAGCTATATTGTCAGCAATATATTTAAATATTGCTTTAAAGTAATAGCTCTCAGGTATGTTATAAGACTTGCTAATCATTGGGAACACTAGTATGAAGTGTTGCTGGAGATGCAATATTTTATCTTTGCTCTCTCTAAAACACCTGTGCATCTGCTCTCAGTTGAACTACTGCTAATAGCTCAATTAATGGCTAATTTGGGGAAGTCTGAGGTCCGGAGGTCTGAGCTCAATTAATTCTGCCCAGATCAACTGTTTGCACTTTTAAGTTATCAAAAGTACCAGCAGGATGGGAAAATTCTCCTTTAACCTGATCATTGTTCTCCATTAAATCCATGATGTGATTGTCTCTCTTATTTTTAAATGTACCTGTTGTATAGTACTGCACTTAATGTACTAAGCCAATAAAAATCATGGTTTCCTTTTGGTTTGAATGTAAATTGTGGCTGAAGCACACCAGTTTCCATTTAAAACTATGTATGTTCTGGTTAACCATAACATAAACATTTACCTTCCTCTCATGGGATGTTGGTAGCAGTGGCAAGGGCCATATTTAATGCACATTTCTAATTGACATTGATAGGGGTGGTATGTACCATCTTGAATGGCTTTGGTTGCCATGCTGTGCTAATGCCAGGTGGAAAGTGAGTTTTCAGCCAGTTTTTATTGCTGGTGATCCCCTGGATTAATATTGAACAAGGAAATGAAGATCAATGGGGAAATGCTACTATGAAAACATTAGCTGTTTCTGAAGTTAAAATGATTAACATGAAACAAAACTCATGTTAGAGATGTTTTGACTGCTGTAAAAAAGATTCCCTTGCCTTTTAAGTTGAGGGTCCTTGATGCCATAACTGGTCAAATGTTGCTATCAGCATTTACATTAGCTACAGCAATAAATAATACACAAGCTTAGCTTGTACTTAAAAGCTTTGTCCAATGAACTTTATTATAAAACTTTATTACAATACTTAATTACTTGGAATTGTATTATCTTCACAAAAGGAATTAATAGTGAAACCCAAGAACAAATTGGTACATGTCAAGGCATATCAAGCTGCCCTAAAACAAAATCTACTGCTAAAATTGCCTTTAGTACAAAGTACTGAGGATCTTAGGGTGGGGTTGAAAAGAGAGTCCCATTTCATTGTCTTTCTTGTCCAATGTACTTAAACTGAAACAGTACCTTTAGAATGGCTTGGATTTCAAGTCAATTCAAACAAAAGTACTTCTCAACTGCAAGTATGCAAATAGCTTTGCTCATAAAATAAAAAAAATCTATCTGAATAATAGTTGCTAAATTGCAATATCTACATTACACTGGAATGGTCAGCAAGTGCTTGTAATGGATCTGTAAGGGACTGTACTGTGATTACATGACATTTGTTCTTGAAGACTTTAAGTGCCTCTTGGGTAAGTGCAGGATCTCTGAAGAATAGATTCTCGCTTACATTCAGTTCCTTCAGCTTTAGGCTGCCAGGCATTTCTGATTCAGCTCTCATGAGGAATGATGCAAACTCAAATAGTCCATCTCCACGAATACAATTAGCACTTGGAAAAGAAAATTATAGACTGAGATTATGAAATCTGATTTATTAAAAATGTATCAATTTGATAAATACTGTTATATAATGCAATTGGTAAAATTATTAATTGCCTCATTTTTGCTTGTAATCTCCATCAACTGCACTGCAACCCTCTTGGAATATCTGCCTGTCATCTCTACTATATTTACAATAGGGATGTATTGAATTTCTTACAGGCATAAAGTGGATTAATTCCAAGACATACGAGGTGTACAAATCAATTACTTGATTTTCTTTCTTTACCAGCTCCCATGAAATGTCCTAGATCTATAATATTAGGTTTCTCTCTTCACAGATGCTGGTTGCAAGGTGATTTGTTTTGATAAATCTAATAAAGGTTGGATGTACATAATGAATGGTAGGGCCTTCGGGAGTACTGAGGATTACAGGGTCCTTGCTGTACAAGCCCATAGCCCCCTAAAGATAGCAGCACAGGTAGATAGTGAAGATATGTGTGACACTTCCCTTCAAATAAATAAAAAGCCCAACCATAGAAACTGCAAAAAAATAATGCAGGTCTAGAACAATTTGTTAGAGCTGGGAAAAAAGAAAGTACTAAACATAATCACCCTACCAGAGTTCTACATGTTTTTGTTCTACTTTCCCACCTTTTCTACTACCTTGTTTCCTCTTGCCCAATTCTGATCATGGATGTTGGACCTGAAATGATACCAGTTTCTCTTTCCATAGCTGTTGCCTAGTTTTTCTAGCATTATTTGTTTTAAATCATAAAATAAAAACAAGTTCTGCCTACAGTTGAAACTTTGTGACGTATACAAAATTGAGGGCATAGATTGAGTACATAGTAGGAAACTTTTCCAACAGCAGAGATGTCTATAACCAGAAGTTACAGTTTAGGGTAAACTGCAAGGTTTACAGACATCTGAGGAAGAATTTTTCCTCCCATATGTTGGTAGATTTCTAAATGTATGCTTGAGGGGATAGTGGAAGCAGTTACTCTCATAGCACTTTAAAAAAATATCTGGGTGAGTATTTGAATTGCTACGGCATAGAAGGCATCAGATTTAAGTGCTGATCAATAGGATTAATATACAAGGGCAAGCACATGGTGGGCTTTGTGCTGGATAACTGGCAAATTCAACAAAATTGGGTAAATAGTTTCTTACTCCAAAACTAGCAAAATTTTGTCTAGGAGATATTTTATCCTCAAGTCTAACCACTGGAATATCAAGAGAAGTGACAGAAATCTCCCTAAAAGATACAATATAACCAATTGAATGATACAAAATGTAGATTTGGTTGAATAAAAAATGTAAGGCCAGTAAGAAAGGCTTTTAAAGATAACATCCTATCTAAGGTGTCAACAGAACAGTTATCCTTTAATATCCAAATCTCTCACACTCACTGTGACACTAAACAGGTACTATTTATTTTTGATTACTTAAAGCAGACAGTTCCAAACAAAAAGGAAGTTTGAGAGTTGTTTGCCTAGATCTATATGGGCAGAGACAGGGTAGGGAGTCCAAAACTACTGTACAAGGCATAAGATTAGGATGAAACATAGAAAACCTACAGAACAATACAGGCCTTTTGGCCCACAATGCTGTGCCAAACATGCACTTTAGAAATTATCCAGGGTTACCCATAGCCCTCTGTTTTTCTAAGCTCTATGTACCTATCCAGGAGTTCCTATTGTATCCGCCTCCACCACAGTCGCTGTCAGCCCATTCCAAGCATTCACCACTCTCGGCATAAAAAACTTACTCCGACATCTCCTCTCTGCCAACTTCCAAGCACCTTAAAACTGTGGCCTCTCGTGTTAGCCATTTCAGCCCTGGGGGAAAGCCTCTGACTATCCACATGGTCAACGCCTTTCATCATCTTATACACGCCTATCAGGTCACCTCTCATCCTCTGTCACTCCAAGGAGAAAAGGCCAAGTTCACTCAACCTATTCTCATAAGGCATGCTCCCCAATCGAGGCAACATCCTTATAAATCTGCTCTGCACCCTTTCTATAGTTTCCACATCCTTCCATGAGAGGGTAAAGATTTAATAGGGACAACATTTTCGAAACAGAGGGTGCTGATTCTATGGATTAAGTTACCAGAGGAGATGGTGAAGGCAGATACAATAGTATAAATTAAGAAGCACTAGGAGGGTGAGGATTAGAGGAATATATGTTGAAATTGGGACTAGCTAGGGTGGCATCATAATCGTATGGACTGCTTGGGTTGAAAGTTCTGTTTCCAAGCTGTGTTGCTCTAATCTATAAGGGGAAATTCTGAACTGGTAATACACAAGATGTTAGCTTTAATTGATAATATAAAGCAAATTTTACTGCCAGTTTCTGTAATAGTGACCATTTGGGCAATCCAAGTAGAGGTTAAGAAAAATCCTAATTTTGAAATCTGAGCATGCTATTGCCAAATTCATGCCATTGCTGACCAGCTGGTTAAAAGCTCACCATCTCCTCAGTCAGAGAATACTGGTTCTGGAATGAACAAATTTAAAACATGATTACCTCACATTCAGACAGGAGATACAGGATAAAGAATCTTCAGTAAAAAGTTTTGCCAGCAACAGCAGACCTTTGTTTCCTAATTACAAAAAGCATAACATGTTATGTATTTTTGAATGGTTACAATATCAAATCACTTTTATCCTTTCTAAACAATAAAGTGCATGTTTTTACATCAACTTTTTGATACAAGATATGGCTGTGGACTCCAAATTGGAAAAATATGGAACATTAAGATTAAGACAATAATTTTCCCTGTGAAAAGCAAGCAAAGCTCATTTGCCTATCTTGGCAGTTAATAACTGCCACTATGTTAAATTATGTCACAATATTTAAACATATGTTTATAGGATCCTTGTACAGCAAAGCTTAATTAGCAGAATCAAAGCAATATATTTTATGAATTATTCTTAAAAATATGTTTAAAATATATAAACCACATTCCTACTGGCACAACCATGTACGCAGCACAACTAATGAGTGGATTTTTTTTTGTAAACAGGTGAAATTACAAATTTATAAAAGCAGAACTACACTAACAATTGTGTATTGACAATAAAAATAAAGGAATATACCAACCTAATCGATTTGCAGGCAAAGATAATACTCTAAGGAATTGGTTTTGCTTCAGTGCATTAACAATTTCAGACACTCTTTCCATGTGGTTTTCAAACAGCCGGCAATTTTCCAAAGTTAACCCTGTGAATATGAAGAGAAAATGTACGTTTAGGCTTAGCTTAAGGAGTCATATGCGTCTGTAATTCATGAAGTATTAATACATCAAGGAAAAGGTACATTAATATACTGTATACCTATCAAGGTATCACAAATACTTTACAGATTGAAATACACCCACTTTTTAAACAAAGGCTTATGTAAATTTGCAAACAAGAGGATGAGAGGTGAAATAACTAGTAATAAGATAAAGGAGTATTTACTTAGCTAGTGAAGGCTTGAATATAATTATTGGCCAGAAAATTACCCAATGTATTCTTCAATTAAAGACTTTAGTTAATCTTAAGGGACACACAATGCCTTGGTTTCAAGTTTCGTTTAAAATTCGAGAAAAGAAGAATTACCTCTGAGTTATCAGTTTTAACTGATCATATCTTTCAGCTTTCAGAAGGAAAACTTTTTTTAAATGTTCACAACAGGGTCAAGAGAAAGAAAATAACCAATGTGATGACAGATGTTACAGTAGTATTTATCATTCCACATTAGGATAATGCTACTACTAAAAACAGTGTACACTTATTACTGATACACACAGTGGCATGCAAAAGTTTGGGCACCCCTGGTCAAAATTTCTGTTACTGTGAATAGCTAAGCGAGTAAAAGATGACCTGATTTCCAAAAGGCATAAAATTAAAGATGACACATTTCTTTAATATTTTAAGCAGGATTACTTTTTTATTTCCATCTTTTACAGTTTCAAAATAACAGAAAAGGGCCCGAAGCAAAAGTTTGGGCACCCTGCATGGTCAGTAGTTAGTAACACCCCCTTTGGCAAGTATCACAGCTTGTAAACGCTTTCTGTAGCCAGCTAAGAGTCTTTCAATTCTTGTTTGGGGGATTTTCGCACATTCTTCCTTGCAAAAGGCTTCTAGTTCTGTGAGATTCTTGGGCCATCTTGCATGCCCTGCTCTTTTGAGGTCTGTCCACAGATTTTCCATGATGTTTAGGTCAGGGGACTGTGAGGGCCATGGCAAAACCTTCAGCTTGCGCCTCTTGAGGTAGTCCATTGTGGATTCTGAGGTGTGTTTAGGATCATTATTCTGTTGTAGAAGCCATTCTCTTTTCATATTCAGCTTTTTTTTTACAGAGGGGGTGATTGTAGGCCGTATCTCAGGTAATGATGAGTTTGAGTACAGAGAGGAAATTAAGAACCTGGTAGCATGGTGCGAAGACAACAACCTATCCCTCAACGTCAGCAAGACGAAGGAATTGGTTGTTGACTTCAGAAGGAGTAGCTGACCGCACGACCCAATTTACATCAGTGGTGTGCAAGTGGAACAGGTCAAAAGCTTTAAGTTCCTCGGGGTCAATATCACAAATGACCTGACTTGGTCCAACTAAGCACAGTTCACAGCCAAGAAGGCCCACCAACGCCTTTACTTCCTGAGAAAACTAAAGAAATTTGGCCTGTCCCCTAAAACCCTCACTAATTTTTATAGATGCACCGTAGAAAGCATTCTTCTAGGGTGCATCACAACCTGGTATGGAAGTTATCCTGTCCAAGACCGAAAGAAGCTGCAGAAGATCGTGAACACCGCACAGCACATCACACAAACCAATCTTCCGTCCTTGGAATCACTTTACACCGCACGCTGTCGGAGCAGTGCTGCCAGGATAATCAGACACGACCCACCCAGCCAACACACTTTTTGTTTCTCTCCCCTCCAGGAGAAGGCTCAGGAGCTTGAAGACTCATACGGTCAGATTTGGGAACAGCTTCTTTCCAACAGTGATAAGACTGCTGAACGGATCCTGACCCGGACCCAGCCGTACCCTCCAAATATCCGGACCTGCCTCTCGGTTTTTTTTTTTGCACTACCTTACTTCCCATTTTTCTATTTTCTATTTATGATTTATAATTTAAATTTTTAATATTTACTAATCTGTACTATTTTTAATATTTAATATTTGTAATCCAGGGAGCAGGAAGCACAGAATCAAATATCGCTATGATGATTGTACGTTCTAGTATCACTTGTTTGGCGACAATAAAGTATAAAAGTATAAAGTTTGCATTAAGAATTTGCTGGTATTTAATTGAATTCATTCTTCCCCCTACCAGTGAAATATTCCCTGTGTCACTGGCTGCAACGTAAGCCCAAAGCATGATCGATCGATTAACAGTTGGAGAAGTGTTCTTTTCCTGGAATTCTGCACCCCTTTTTTTCCCCAAACATACCCTTGTTCATTGCAGCCAAAAAGTTCTATATTAACTCCATCAGTCCACAGGACTTGTTTCCAAAATACATCAGGCTTGTTTAGATGTTCCTTTGCAAACTTCTGACGCTGAATTTTGTGGTGAGGACGCAGGAAAGGTTTTCTTCTGATGACTCTTCCATGAAGGTCATATTTGTGCAGGTGTCACTGCACAGTAGAACAGTGCACCACCACTCCAGAGTCTGCTAAATCTTCCTGAAGGTCTTTTGCATTCAAATGGGGGTTTTGATTTGCCTTTCTAGCAATCCAACAAGCAGTTCTCTCGGAAAGTTTTCTTGGTCTTCCAGACCTCAACTTGACCTCCACCGTTCCTGTTAACTGCCATTTCTTAATTACCTTACGAACTGAGGAAACGGCTACCTGAAAATGCTTTGCTATCTTCTTATAGCCTTCTCCTGCTTTGTGGGCATCATTTATTTTAATTTTCAGAGTGCTAGGCAGCTGCTGAGAGGAGCCCATGGCTGCTGATTTGAGGAGTCAGGGCTTTGAAATTTGCACCACCTGGCCATTCCTAACAATGACTGTGAACAAGCCATCGCCCTAACAAGCTAGTTAAGGTCTGAGACCTTGGTAAAAGTTACCTGAGAGCTCAAATCTCTTGGGGTGCCCAAACTTTTGCATGGTGCTCCTTTTTTCACTCTAAAATTGTACAAAACAAAAATAATACACTAATCTTGCTTAAAATGTTGAAAAAATGTTTCGTCTTTAACTTTATGACTTTTGGAGGTCAGTTCATCTTTTACTCGCTTAGCTATTCACAGTAACAGAAATTTTTACCAAGGGTGCCCAAGCCTTTGCAGGCTACTGTATATATTCTTCACTCACAAAAGCTATCCAAAATTTTTGTCCAGGAACGTCAGTACCACATCTCACCTTTGAAAGAAGCATTGCGCAACAGATCTAGAACTTCCTTAAAGCAAACAGCAAGGTTGACATCTTCTATGGTAATCCATTCTAACATAGGGAGAGAGACTAGGAGCAAAATTATCATTTCATTATGTTAAGGTGTTTCACAAACAAGGAAATATGGTGTGGACAGAGCTTCTCTTTTTGAACTCTCACCAATAATATGAGAATATTAAACATGAGAACCTAAAGTCATTAGAATTCCAAGTAACTGATCATACCAGGTCGAAGTAAGAAATTAACAAACTATGTGTTAAAGTGTTTCATTGTCAATATATTATTACAGGGTGCATGAGACGGATCGCTTTAGTGCATTTTTACTTCCTGGGTGACATACAGAAAATTTGTGATTATGGTTATGACAAGTTAAATTTCATAGGGAGACATACATTATATGAAAATTACTTTTGACAAACATCAGAGTACATTACCACGCACATGTAGTTGCATGTAGCAATTTGCCAAGTTGCTCAGGTGGACTGAACGATGCCTTGTGCAGATTCAGACGTTTGAGGAATTTCAGTTCTTTTAAAACAGTGAGCAGCATGTCAACTTGTAGAGGCACATTTGTGCAACTCAGACTCAAATCCTTCAGGCAACTACCTGCAAAAACAAATCAAGATTTAGAAAAGACTTTAAAAGAAAACATCCAAATCAATATATCTTTACAGCTAGAAGTTATAAAGCAATTTTATAATACCCAAGTCTGCTAACCAGGAATAGTTAACCAAAGTTCTATCACCACTTTACTTCCACAGAAGCCAAACACTGACACACACCAATAACCACCCGGAATCAATGCTTTGCACCCAGCTATTATTCCAAATTCTTCCCGCTAACTTTAAAAAAAAAATCAAGATCGGGATCAGGAATGATCACCTAGTCCCAAGCCTGCTCCACCATTCAATGGCTGATCTGACTACAACCTGAACTCTGCATTCTCACTTACCTAAAATAACACATTCCCCTCTTTGCTCATCATGAATCTATTGACCTAATCTTAACAATGTATAAAATTTACTTTCTACTATCCTTTGCTAAAGAAACTTTCAAAGACTCATGACACTGAACAAAAAAACATTGCTTCACCTGTTTTAAACCTTTAGAAGAAACAATGACTCTTTTTCCATGTTCTCCCATCAGAGGAAACTCCTCTCTGCATTCATCATTAGAATAAATGCCATTTAGGATTTTGTATTTTTCAACCAAGCTGCCTTTCAATCTTCTAAACTCCAATGAATACAAGCTAAGCCTTATCATCTTTTCCTTGTAAGACAACCTGTCCATTTTAGAGCTGACAGTCTTTGTCTTCACCCAAAAAAGAGCCTCCTTTCCCTCTTCCTGTAATTGATTATAACTGAATTATACCTCCAAAGTTTTCTAACTGAGTTGAAAGACTGAGTTTCAGTTTACATTCCAATCTTACACTGCTGTTATCGAACAGCTTTCTTGACAATCTTCTGAATCCTAAATACAATTTCACAATCACAATGATCAAACCTTTCTCCCAATCATCCTGAAGGTAATGTGAAGTAAATCAATACAACTGAAAATTACCCACCTGCTATTTCTGGAGTATCGATCAATAGCTGGTTTTCTAATGACTCATTTCGAATTTCTAACAGGAATCTCAAATGGAATGTTTGAAGATGAGGGAAGATGCCAATTATAATTTTCAATAGTTTTACCAGGGGGAGGTGTAGAATATCATCTTTTAATACAAGAGTGGAAAGACAACTGCTGTGGCAACAGGAGAGAACATAGAGTCCTTTGAGGATCAGAAAAATGGCAGGACCCAGGCCTAAAAGCAAGAGAAATAACTAAGTGACAAATGGATCTTTTTAAAACCTTATAGCATGTATCTAAACACTATTTTATTGCTAATTTTTGTGAAATATTTTGGCTAAATCAACACCAGCTTACCATCAGGTTATAAGGTTGATTGAGGCTTAGTTACAAAAGAATCACTTGACCTAATTGAAACTTGGGAATGGTTAGACACAGAAAATGCATTGATAACTTTTCCTCAAAAACTCACTGGCCTTACTAAAACAGCAAAATTACTTAATGGGATTAGACAAAAATAACTAATGCTGGATTCTTTATATCCAGAGAAAACTGAAAAATAGTCATGGCAATGTTCACACACTAATTTGACAGCATTTATCATAAATTGACAAAATGGTAAGATAATTCCAAGAGAATTGTAAATTGTAAATCTGGTAGAAAAGATTTAGTGGTGTTCAAAACTTGAACTAGATTCCTATTCTTTTTTTTCCTGTTTTAATGCAAGTGTTGGGGAGAAGTTACAAAATAACCTTTTACAGTGGCATGATTATTGGTTGTGCTTATAAACCAAATACAAAACTTCACCTATTTGGTCACACACATAATGCAGCTAAATAAAAATACTTAATCATGTTTGAGTTTTCTGCTGAAGCTCAGAATGAACTATAGTTGCAAATTATGTAAGAGCTTTTATTTCTTCTTTACAAACGTCCCAGACTAACCATTATATTCCAAAACCAGTTTCTGGAGGGAAACCCATGAACTGAGCAACCTGGATAGCATCACAGCAGAACCGTAGGACAATGAGACCGACGTAATTTCCAACGCCGACACACTCCTCACATACAGCTCAGGAGAAGGAGGAAGTGTTTCATTGGCTTGCTCTTCCCCGGTAAAACCAAGATCACTCTGTTCCATCAGGCTGTCACTGTCTTCATCAGTGTCTGATGTGTTTTGTGCAGAGTTAGCTTTATTTTTACCTAACATAAATATATAGTCATAGATGTCTCCTTGTTTCTCAAACTCTTCAGATAACCTTTGATTTGTCTTTGGTTTTTCTGCTGACTTAAAGTTACATACATCTGTGAGTCGTAGCTTTTTATTTGTATAACATGGAGACAAATGTTCTGAGGGAAGAGTGCTTTGATGGAAAACATACAATTCATCTGAAGTTCCATTGCATGCATTTGTTCCAAATTCTCCAAAGCTCTTACTTGGAGAATGTGGCTCTTCTGAAGAAGAATCTTCTCGTACAATTACAGAGTTGCATTTTTGAAAGACATTTGCATATTTACAACACACTAACTTTTCTAAAGTCCGAGTGACAGTACCGTAAGTCTTTGGTTCTTTATATGTCCTTCTTTCAGCTTCATGGAAACAGCTTGCACTCTCTTCAGGAGCACTATGATGTGGTTCAGAATACTCAGTTTCTTCCATAACTCTATGATATGTAGGATACAACTGCCCTTTAATAATCTGTTGCCCACTGCCACAATTGCTTTCACAAGTCTTGTTGGAATGACATGTGGGATCATACAGACCATGTGGTACAGAACAGTGTGCTCCTGCCAATGTTCTGCCATTACCTTCTGAAAAAAGCTTTACATCTGAAACAATACTGTGTGCATCATGATTCCTCAATGGACCATACATCCTGAGACAGGACTTGCATTTTTTAGGATGAGTCTTGCATGTATTATAACTGCTAGACTCATCTGCCATCCCAACATCTCCATGTGTTATTTCTTTGTAGGTTACATGATGTGAACTTGGAGAAATCAGATCATCAGAAATAATATTGATAGCTGCAGACATGACTTTCTTTGCTCCACTGTCGTCAGTAGTACCAAATCTCCTGTCAGATAAAGCAGTCTTTCCAGCTTCCTGCTGGTAAAAATCCAATGTATTTCCCTGATCTGTTGGATACTTTGCTTTAATGTTCGTCTTTAGCCTATCCTCATCACAACAATCAACACACTGATGTTCTCTCTTTCCTGCATGCCACAGTCCTGCACTTGTCTTCAGTAGGAGGGCCAATAATTCAGGATGGGGTTCATTCCAGTGTGACAATGCCAGCTCCTTCACAATTCCATGGTGAATGAGACTATGAAGCAAAGTTAACAGTGAATGTTGCAACATTTGATCCGCAGAACGTAGATGTTGAAACACCAGTTTGTGCACTGTACATGCCAAACGCCTACAAATGCTTGGATTATCAGCAAGTTCTTTCACTCCTTGCAGCTTGTTGCGTATGACCAGCTTGCTAACGTGTCGGGAAGCAAGAGTTAATGCCGATGAACGAGAATTATATAATCGCCTGTCACTCGAAGTATCCAATGTTCCCCACAAAACACCATGAAAGAATGTTTGCAAGAATTTTTGCCTCCAATTAACAGGTTCCTGTAGTAATGAAGGAAAGACAGGTCAATACACAGGAGCAATAGGTCACCATGACATTTCTAGAAACATCTCGAACATTCTTAAGAATCACTTTTAATATTATTTTCTCTACTCTTAACTAGGAACTTATGTTTCACAATTTTTTTATTGAGCATATTGTTTATTTATCAGTCTTCATTTACAGTTTTTCATAAATACTATTTTTTTTAATTGTCCTGTAAATGGCTTTGAGAAAATGAATCTCAAGGTAGTAAATGGTACCATATACATACGACGATAATAAATAACTCTGACTTTGTTAGTGCCCTTAGTAATACCACAGAAAAATGCACCGTTTATCATGCGGGAGAATAAACTTTTAATCCACCAAGTGTAACTAATAATCCAGTTTTTTTTAAATATATACTGCAAGAAAACAGATCGAGTCAGCTAACATTTGAAGCAATATTACAGTAAATGAACACAGGAGCAAAATATTACAGGAAAACCATACTGCTTCACATTAGTGCTTGCCAACTACTTAATCATGATATTTGCCAAAGGAAGCTCAGTTGATGTTAAATAAGTCAGAAATGCATATATTTCAAATAAATTCAAAAGGCGTCAAATTTGAACCAAAAGAATATTTTTTATATGTTCCCCAAACATGAGGAAATCTGCAGATGCTGGAATTTCAAGCAACACACATAAAAATTGCTGGTGAACATAGCAGGCCAGGCAGGAAGATGTACAGTCGACGTTTCGGGCTGAGACCCTTCGTCAGGACTAACTGAAGGAAGAGCTAGTAAGAGATTTGAAAGTGGGAGGGGGAAGGGGAGATCCGAAATGATAGGAGAAGACAGGAGGGGGAGGGATGGAGCCAAGAGCTGGACAGTTGATTGGCAAAAGGGATATGAGAGGATCATAGGACAGCAGGCCTAGGGAGAAAGAAAAGGTGGGGGCGGGGAAAACCAGAGGATGGGCAAGGAGTATAAGTGAGAGGGACAGAGGGACAAAAAGGAGAGAGAGGGAAAAAATTAATAATAATAATAAATAAATAACGGATGGGGTAC
This sequence comes from Mobula hypostoma, assembly GCF_963921235.1. Taxonomy (NCBI): domain Eukaryota; kingdom Metazoa; phylum Chordata; class Chondrichthyes; order Myliobatiformes; family Myliobatidae; genus Mobula; species Mobula hypostoma. Next base: position 83,486,123 of record NC_086108.1, on the reverse strand, counting down.
AAAGGAGAGGTGGGGCATTAACAGAAGTTAGGGAAGTCAATGTTCATGCCATCAGGTTGGAGGCTACCCAGACGGAATATAAGGTGTTGTCCCTCCAACCTGAGTGTGGCTTCATCTTGACAGTAGAGGCGGCCGTGGATAGACATATCAGAAAGGGAATGGGACGTGGAATTAAAATGTGTGGCCACTGGGAGATTCTGCTTTCTCTGGCGGACAGAAAGTAGTGTTCAGCGAAACGGTCTCCCAGCCTGCGTCGGGTCTTGCCAATATATAGAAGCCCACACCGGGAGCACCGGACACAGTATATCACCCCAGCTGACTCACGGGTGAAGTGTCGTCTCACCTGGAAGGACTGTCTGGGGCCTTGAATGGTGGTGAGGGAGGAAGTGTAAGGGCATGTGTAGCCCTTTTTCCGCTTACAAGGATAAGTGCCGGGAGGGAGATCGGTGGGAAGGGATGGGGGGACGAATGGACAAGGGAGTCGCATGGGGAGTGATCCGTGCGGAAAGTGGGGGGGCGGGGGGAGGGAAAGATGTGCTTAGTGGTGGGATCTCGTTGGAGGTGGCAGAAGTTACAGAGAACTATATTTTGGACCCGGAGGCTGGTGGGGTGGAAGGTGAGGACAAGGGGAACCCTATTCCTAGTGGGGTGGGGGGGAAGATGGGGTGAGAGCAAATGTGCGTGAAATGGGAGAGATGCATTTGAGAGCAGAGTTGACGGTGGATGAAGGGAAGTCCCTTTCTTTAAAAAAGGAGGACATCTCCTTCGTCCTGAAATGAAAAGCCTCATCCTGAGAGCAGATGCAGCAGAGACGGAGGAATTGCGAGAAGGGGATGGCATTTTTGCAAGAGACAGGGTGAGGAGGAATAGTCCAGGTAACTGTGAGAGTCCGTAGGCTTATAGTAGGCATCAGTAGATAAGCTGTCTCCAGAGATAGAGACAGAAAGATCAAGAAAGGGGAGGGAGGTGTCAGAAATGGACCAGGTAAATTTGAGGGCAGGATAAAAGTTAATGAAGTCAACAAGCTCAGCATGCATGCAGGAAGCAGCGCCAATGCAGTCGTCGATGTAGCGAAGGAAAAGTGGGGGACAGATACCAGTATTGGCTTGGAACATGGATTGTTCCACAAAGCCAACAAAAAGGCAGGCATAGCTGGGACCCATACGGGTGCCTGTGGCTACACCTTTAGTTTGGAGGAAGTGGGAGGAGCCAAAGGAGAAATTATTAAGAGTAAGGACTAATTCCGCTAGACAGACTTGGTAGAGGGGAACTGATTAGGTCTGGAATCCAAAAAGAAGCGGAAAGCTTTGAGAGCTTCCTGGTGGGGGATGGAAGTATATAGGGACTGGACATCCATGGTGAAAACAAAGCGGTGGGAGCCAGATCCTCTCACATCCCTTTTGCCAATCAACTTTCCGGCTCTTGGCTCCAACCCGCGCCCTCCTGCCTTCTCCTATCATTTCAGATCTCCCCCTCCCCCTCCCCCTCCCCCTCCCACTTTCAAATCTCTTACTATCTCTTCTTTCAGTTAGTCCTGACCAAGGGTCTCGGCCCGAAACGTCAACTGTACCTCTTCCTATAGATGCTGCCCGGCCTGCTGCGTTCACCAGCAATTTTTATGTGTGTTGCTTTTTTATGTTCCTACTTGGAATCAGCAGATTAGTGTACATTTGTCATTACATACCCAGGTGAAGACCCAAGTAAAAGTTGTTCATTTTTGTTTAATACTGAAAGCTACCATTTCAGGTAACTTCCTTGCTGTCTATATCAGTGTCCAGCGTGCTTGAGTTCTTTTCAAGCTTTTTTCCACCTGTATGCATAGAGAACATGCCCAGTGTGACCTGCTGGGCATGTCCAGCTCCAAATTCCTTGGTCTGTTTTCACTCTTTAACTTCTGCCATTCGCTCATGGATCATATACACTTCATTGATCAAATACATTGTTTGTAGCTTTTTCCACCATGGTCACTCCTGCTTTACTCTATCACAGACATTTCCCTAAACTCCACCCACCCTGCAGTTTAATAAGTCCCCTTTGTCTCTTTCTCAATTATGACGGGAGATCTTCAATCAGAAGTGTTACCCGTTTCTCTCTCTACAAGCGTGACCTGACCTGCTTAGTATATCCAGCACTTTTTGTTTTTTTTTTAAAAAGTATTTCAAGCTTCTATACATTCTAGTGAATTTAATTCAATAACAGATTGAATGCAAATTAAAACTATGCTATGGCTTTTCATTGATAGCAATAAATTGTGTTGCAGTTTATGTTTCCACAAAATTGGCAAATATAATAACTATGATTCTAATTATTGGTTGTATTGAATTCCCTAATTTTTGCTTCAAATATTTATTAAAAATCGTAAAGAATTGTAAAAATTGCATAAAAACATTGACAGGGCCAGGGTGGATCAACTTACTATTTTAGCTTTAGGATTTGTTCCTATCACATCCTTCCAAATCTGAAGCCAAAAAGCCTGAGTAGAAATACCTAGAAAATATAAAAAGTAGACAAATTGAGATATTAATATTGAAAGCTGGAATGCAGCAGTAAGTCCATTTGAGGGGGCTAGATTGCAGCAAAGTACCAGAACACCAAAAGAAAGGGAAAGAGAAGAAAACAAATAAGCAGGGCATCAAAATTTATCAGAAGTAACCACCTGGCTCCATGGTGCGTGTGGGTGACCCACATGTTATGGAGCAGTTGCATTTTCAGAAAACAGGCTTAATCATAATTTTCTGTAACACAAAGCTGCTATATCAGCGCATGCATCAAGAAACACGTGTTGAAAAGAAATTAATTTTATTTTGGTTTATTCAATCATCAGGCTATTGAACAAAAGAGGACAACTATACTCATCTACTTCTGGTGTTCCCGCAACCAATGACGTTGCTTCAAACACTTTATCTTGTTATTTTATGCTCTCGTTATTTATTGCTATTTATTTATATATTTGCATTTGCAAAATTTGTTGCCTGCTATGTTCTTGCTCTTCCATAGATTCTGTTTATAGTTACTGTTCCAGAGATTTGCTAAATGTGCCTCTGGAAAAAGAATCTCAGGGGTGTATGTGGTGATATGCACGTACTCTGGTAATAAATTTTACTTTGAACTTTGACATTTTTCCACAATAATTCCATGAAAGCAAACTTCATTCTATATCTCAAATTTCTGCATTGTGATTTGTGAATTCTGCAATATCTGGGTGGGGGGGGGCAGGGGTCACCTGTATATATATTTATCCCTTGAGGTATGGGCCATCTTATGAGAAGTAGACAGTTTAGCAATGAAGAAAGACTGAATAGGTTTGGCTCTAATAAAATTGTTTTCAAGATACGAACTGCCTTTTCTGAACTTGTGGAGATGGGATAAACATGCGTTAGCTTCAATCTGTCAGAATAAAGGTGGCATTCTGCTCACAAACTTCTATGTAATGACTATTATGCTGATTTCACAAGATTTTTACTCAAGAATGCAAACAAAACACCATTCTGCATTCACATTATGAGCCAATAATATACAAGAAAAATCAGTTATTTATTTCATGACTATGACAAAGGAAAAATAAACTGCAAAACAACGGACAATTCCCAGCTCCTCTTCAAACCATACCTGCAAGGTTTGAACCATAGGGAGGTGGGATCGCATCTCATCTAATAGTAGTCAACTAAATATTTACCATGAATATTCAGGAAAAGGCCTGAAACACAAATATAAGTGCTAACATATTTTGTCTCTCAACACTCCCTTATTCTTATATTAACCTTCTAATCTTCTGATCTTCATAAAACTCTGGTTAGGTCATGTCTGAAGTTGTGCATTCAGCTTTCTGGTCTCTCCATAATAGGAAGGATGCAAAGGTTTTGCAGGAGGTGCAAAAGAGCTTTACCAGGATGCTGCCTGGATTAGAGGGAACATGCCATGAAGAGAAGTTTGCCAAACCTGGGTTGTTTTCTTTGGAGCAGAAGAAGATGAGGGGAGACCTGAAAAAAGTTTATAGGATTATGAAAGGCATAGATAGACAGCCGGTTTCTTTCTTCCCAGGGTCAAAATGTCTAATACTAGAGGGTGTGCATTTGAGATAAGTTCAAAGGAGATAGGCAGAGCAAGTTCTATTTAAACAGAGAGGCGAGTGCCTGGAATGCACTGCCAGCAGTGGTAGCGGCAGCAATTATGGTAGAAGCATTCAAGGAGGTGTCAGATAGGCATGTGAATGTGTAGAAAATGGAGGGACATGGAGGCTGCAAACACAAGAAAATCTGCAGATACTAGAAATCCAAGCAACACACACAAGATGCTGGAGGAAATCGGCAGGCCAGGCAGCATCTATGGAAAAAAGCAAACAGTTGACATTTTGCGCCAAGACCCTTAATCAGGATTGGTTAGCCTACCCATGCCGAACAAGATGTCAACATACGCTCGTTCCACTTGCTTGATTTTGGCCCATATCTGTCTAAACTTTACTATCCATATACCAGTCCAAATATAATTTAAATATTGTAATTGTAGCTAATGTTATCATATCCTCTGGTAGTTCATGCCATATACCCAGTACCAACTGTACAAATAGCTTGCCTTCCAAATCCCACTTAAATCTTTCCTTGCTCACCTTAAACCTAAGCTTTTTAATCTTGGACACCACTACCCTGCAAAAAGGTTGCATTATCTCCCCTTAACATAAAGTATACCCCAATTTGACAATTCAATTATCAATATTTTAATTTTTTTCAAAGGATGGTTTAAAGCACTCAGAACTTTAACCTTACCTTTGTTTACCGCAATCTCTTCAATCCTCTCCAGGTCGTAAATGTTAAAAAAATGCAGTAGCTCCTGCAAAACTGCTGTTGGCAAATCTACACGGGAAAGATAGGATTGAAAAAAGGATTATAGATCTATTAAGCAATCAGCTGCATCCAGATCCCTCTTACATGTCCTTGCCATTACTGCTCCAGTCTTCCACATTAAGGTTAGTTTATTGTTATATGCACCAAGGTGCAATAAAATTCCTTGCTTGTATGAGGCTCACAGCATAAACAGTACACATGGTGATAGTAAACACAACAATAAATAGTGACGAGCACAAATCAACAGATTGTTGCAAAGTACAACAGAATGATGCCAAGGACTATTCTTGGCTTCCTTGTGTTTCTCATTTTCATGGTTCACCTCAGCATCATCCAAAGTCTCCATATATGCGGCCATCATCCACCTCTCTTATTGCCATCTTTAGTAAACCTTTCACTTTCTTTACGAGTTGTCAGAATTGTCCAATACCAGCAATGAAACAGCAGAAACTTTTTTCAACTAATACCTCGTAATACAAAAGCTATTGCTTTCTATCCCTACCATAAATCTACTCCTTAATTACCGGCTTTATTCTTTCGCCAACAGGCCCAACCTCAAAACCACATATTGCTCCAAAAGCTCCAAAATGAATATTCACTGAGTGCATCTCTCTATCACATGACTCCAGCTGTCTCAGTTCAACTACTACTGAATATCCCAGTCAAATATGTATCATAACAATCTTGCCTGAGTTTTCTAAGACATGACATCTAAGCTGTTGTTCCTAAAAAAAAGGTCTACTTAAATCCACCCCGACAATAGAAGACAGTCATCCTCCGTGGCCGAGTACCAATAAACAAATCGTAATGCAAGATTTGTTTTTGCTGTCGTGGCTTGGACCTGAATGTTCTTCGGACCAAAGAACAGATTAATGAAGTTCACCTGCATCTTGTACAAAGAAGCAGGTATTCAGAAGCGGTGTTGCAGCAATTATAGCATCATGTCTCTTACCACACATCGCCGGCTCCAGCCTGGTCACGTTCTCACTAATATTCCTGGCACAGAGCGTGAATAAGGTGGGCACATCGCAGCTCATTTCGCCGCAACTTCTCGACCCCATTACCCGCCCGTGAGACAAACACACCGCTGCCTCGCCGCCACCTTGAGGCGGTCAATATTAGGCCGACCTTCCTTGACTTGTCGATTACGTCCGACATTCAATTAATTCCGCCACTTCGACACGCTAGAAATTCATGAAAGTGATGGTAACTAAATACAGTCCTGGTTGAAAATAACTTATATCATTAAGTATATTTAAGATAACAAAATAATTCCAAATATATATTTATTCTCAGCTTATTTTATAATTTAGAGTTTGGGCTCGGAACGTTTTCTCGGGACGCTGTTTCTATTGTGCCATGTTATGTGTGCGGAGTTGGACAAGATGGTAGCGGCGAGGGGGCTCTGGTGTTTTTGCAGCCGGGCTCTGGCTGTTAGAAACCGCTGTCATCTCCCTTTAGGGCTCGGCGTGGTTTCTAATCACCTACGTACTTTCTCCCTAGCTAGTAGTTTAAGTCGGGTCGAAAAGGAGCAGGATTTGCAGGCGAATCCCTTTTACAGCAAGTACCAGAATAAGATCCAGGAGCTGCGGAGGTGAGAGAGAAGCGACGTTCACCCTACATTTGCGTTTAAATCAATCCGGTCCCTGTTTCCAGGTTTAACGATGCTGAATATAATGGTACAGTTAGTGCAGAGGTTATCGAGGATTACAACAGAACATTGACAGGATGCAGAGCTGGGCTGAAAAGAAGCATATAAAGTTAAATCCGGAAAAGTATGAAGTGATTCACTGTGAAAGGTCGAATTTTACAACAGAATGCATGTTCAATGACAGAATCGTTGGCAGTATGGAGGAACAGAGGGTTCTTGGAGTTCACCAACATAGATCCCTCAAAGTTGCTGCGTAAACTGATAGGGTTGTTAAGAAGGTGAATGGTGTGTTAGCTTTCGTTAGCTGGGGGATTGAGTTCAAGAGCCTCGAGGTAATGTTGCAGCTCCATAAAACCTTGGTTAGATTACACTTGAAATGTTGTGTTCAGTTCTGGTAGTCTCATTGAAAGATATGGAATCTTTGGAGAGGATGTGGAAGAGATTTACCAGGATGCTGCTTGAATTAGGGAGCTTATCTTACGACATGCTAGGTCTAGAGCTTTTTCTCTTTGCAATGATGGAGGTGAGCAGATAGAGATGCACAAGATGATAAGAGACATAGATCGAGTGGACAGCAAAGACGATTTAGCAGGGCAGAAATAGCTAATATGAGGTGCATTATTTAAAGATGATTGGAGGAAAATATAAAGGTAATATCAGATAGATTTTCCACCACAGAATGTGGTGGGTGCATTGAGTGCACTGTTAGGGCTAGTGGTAGAGGCAGATACGTTAGGGACATTTAAAAGATCTAAGATAGGCACACGAATAAAAGAAAAATTGAGAGCAATGTGAGTGGGAAGAGTTAGATTGATCTTAGAGTCGGTTAAAAGGTCAGCACAACATTGTGGATCGAAGAGCCTGTAGTCTGTTGTAATGTATGTTCTATTTATCCGTAGTCAGTCACGAACTGTTCTGTGCAGAGACTATGTTGTTGCAATAGGCAAGAAAGTGGCTCTAGGTCCTTAGGGTGCTAAAGAAATCTGGCATGCCCCCTTCAATTCTAACTTTTAGTATGAGGAACTGCTCTACCCAAGACCATGATAAACCACAGAGAGTTGTGGACACAGCTCAGCTCATCACGGAAACCAGTTTCCCATTTGTAGAATCTGTATGTGTTTTTTTCTGCCTCAAAAGAGCAGCCAATTTAACCAAAGACCCTACATACTTTGGAAATTCTCTTTTCTACTCCCTCCCATTGGGCAGAAGATACAAAAGTCTGCAAGCATGTACCACAGGCTAAAATATAGACCTGTGCCATTGTTATAAGACAATTCTGCAGTGCTCTTGTATGATAAGATGGATTCATGACTTCACAATCTACCTCGTCATGGCTTTGGACAAGGTGGAAAACCATGAGTGCACTGCACTTTCTATTACACTTAATTCTGCATTGTTATTGTTTTTCTCTTGTATGACCTGAATGTACTGATGTGATGAAATGGTCTGTTTGGATGACATGTGAATCAAAGGTTTTTTTCACTGTTCTTCATATGTGACAGCAATAAAACAGTTTACCAACGGAAAGTGAACTAAAATTGTCATTGCCTGAACTGTACCAGTAGTGATTTTAAAACAATTTAAGACCAAAGAAATCTTGTAGCTTGGAACAAGGCCATTCAGTTCATCGAATGCCTGCTGGGGAAGTCCAAAGTTCTTTGTCTGGGAAATCATTGTAATAATTCTCTTCAGCATCCCCTCTTAAGATCTTCATAGATTTCCCAAAGTGAGTGCCCAGACTAAAACTGACCGCAGGCAATTATAGCCAAAATCTGTGACTTATTCAGGTTTATCATGACTTCCTCTCTCTTATACGTTTGTTTCCAGGATCCTCTGTTCTTTTAACTGTGCTTTTAATCTATTCTTTCGTTCTCAATTAATTCCGCACATGTACGTCTAGGTCGCTTTACCTCTACGTATATCTCTTTGAGAATTGTGCTCCCTGTTTTGTATTCCTTTTTCTTGTCCTTTCTACTGCAACACGCTTGGTTCTTTTTATTAAATTCAACTTTGGAAGGTGGCTGTACAGTAAATAGTCTTACAGCACAGGAATGCTGTAAGAAACAGGACCTAGAGTAGTCCAGTCAGCCCCTGAGTGTACTCTGCCACTTAGTAAAATCATGGGTGATACTGTATTGACAGCAACAACAAATTTATATTGAGTCCTGAAGAAGGGTCTTGGCCCAAAATGTCTACTGTTTACACATTTTAACCTGGTGAGTTCCTCCAGCATTTTGTGTGTGTTGCTTTGGATTTCTAGCATCTGCAGACTTTCTTGGGTTTTTTATATAGTACGTTGCCTTTTTAGAATATCTCATAACATGTGATTGATGTCTTGTTTTCTATTGTTCAATAAGTTATATAACTATGTTAGTACTTAAAAGGTCTTTGTTCGTATTTTCCATATGTTTTTTTCACATGCACATACTTGCATTTTAAGATGTAACTTAAATAGTTTTTTTAATATAAATTCTAGGACAAAACCAGATGAGTATGAGGCTCGTATAGCAAAGAAAGAAGAAGTTAAGAGGCTGCCTCTGGGACGTTCAAGCCAGGGTGAATTTGTCAAACTAATGGAAGCGAAGGTAAGATTCTGCACAGTGTAAGACACAAAAATTACTATACGTTACTAACACAATTGTGCAAAAGAGGAATGATGATGAGGTGCTCGTGGGTTCATGAACCATTCAGAAATTTGATGGCAGAGGGAAAGGAACTATTTCTGATACATTGAGTGTGGGCTTTCAGGCTCTGTACTTCCTTCCAGATTGTAGTAACAGGAAGCTGGAGGATGAGGGTCCTTAATGATGGATGCTACCTTCTTGAGGTACCACCCCTTTAAGATGCCTTGATGGCGGGGAGGGTTGTTTTGTGATGGAGGTGGCTGAGTCTGTAAACCACTATAGCTTCTTTTGATCCTGTGCGTTGGAGTCTCCATACCATGATAATTTGCTAACTGGAACCCTCTGGTGGCAATAACTGAAACATTACAGCCTAAGTTGTTACAAAGTTATTTCTTTTTGGGTTCTTATAATTTTTAAGAATCTTTGTATTATAACAGTTTGTGTCAGTGAGCTCAATGCTCAGCTTTTCAGAAACCCAAGACTCATTTAAAATTGTCATTCTAAGACAGACATATTTCAGTCCATTGATTACACATGCTACAAATCTAGTTTACAGCAAATGTATTTTATATTACCATTCTCTCACAGTAGCATCCATCTAAGAGAGATTATTATGCAATGCAGATTTCATTTGTAAAAATCAATATTGTTGTGTTCCAAGAATCTAAAACGCTTTTGTAGAATGAAAACTACGACGTCTTGGAGAAATATTTAATGTCTGATTAATCAAAATACATTTTGCTTAACTGAATATCCATTGAGTGATGAGAAGTGTTTGTGATCTGTTTCATGAAATCTCTGTTTAGTTGGTGCATAATTCTGGGATCATTAGATCCTCAGTGGATTTGGAATTTATATTGCATACTATTTTTTTCCCCACAGCCAAAGCAACTTGGTGAAAGAACATCTGGGAAGAGACCTGGTTTCACTAAACATAAGGTACGAAGTATTTCATCCCTTGAAATTTTGTTCTATGCAGCATTACATATAATAGGCAATTGTAAGTGTCCCTACAGATAATTGTTCAGATATTACCATCGTGTTGGTTGAACCAAGGGATTTAATTGCAACATTTCAATATTCTTGTGGTACTTCAGCTCTATGCGATTTGAACTATGAAGGCTACGATTTCCTCTTTAAGTAAAATGCAGCACTCTTAATATCATTGCTAAAGTAGGCACAATTTTCTATGTTAGCTAGGCTAAGGTGTTCACCTTGGAGCTGTAAATCTGAGTTGGATAACTATGATATTGTATTTTATCGATATTTTAATTGTTATTTTAAGCAACTGAAGTATTTATATACGCTAGCTAACAAAGTGCAGACTTGAATTTTCTTCATTCCATGATGAGTGGACATGTGCTGCTTTCCAGAGTGAAAATGAAAAATTCTCTAAGCTCTTTATGGATCAGTAGATATTTTTTGGATAGGTTACCATGCTCTATCAACGAAGAAATGACGTACTTCCTTGAAAATAGCAATAAAAATTACATTGTTTTTAACTTAGAAAAGCTTCTTTTGCATTTAGATTGTTGATGCTTCCTCCAAGCTCTCCTTTCCTAAATTATTTATTCTATAACAGTGGTCCCAGACCACTGGGCTGCAAAGATGTGCTACTGGGCTGTGAGGAAATGATATGATTTGGCGATATGAAACAATATAAGTCAGCTGCACCTTTCCTCATTCCCTGTCACACACTGTTGAACTTGAACACCCCCCGCCCCCCCCCAGGTTGGCCAGTCCACAAGAATATTATCAATATTAAACCGGTCCGTGGTACAAAAAAGGGTTGGGGACCCCTGTATAAGATGCCAGTCTGAAGTTTGAAGTAATTGCTCTTGATTACTATGTGCAAATATTTCCAGCTACAGTAGCTTATTTCATCTGTTTTTTGTGCTTCAGACACTCCAGTCAATACTCAATCTGGATATGGTGAAAGATAAAACTCCAGATGAAATAGCACAAGTGAGTATTTCAGACATTAAATCAGCTATTTAAAGCTGCAGTGAGTTTCTTGTCTGTTGATCACTAATAAGCACCATTTCTTATTTTGCTGGTATGTTAACTGTTTTGTGTCAACTCTTACTAAGATTCTTGATGCAACAGAAAATGCATACTGAAATGGGTTAAAGGCATCAATAAGTGTAACGTAATATTTTGAGTTGAGTGGATGGGAAGCTTTTCAACCTGAGGAGACTTCAAGCTGTTACCAAAGTGAAGGAGACTGTTCTGAGAGACTTCCTCTTTGCCGATAACTGTGCCCTGTATGCTGGCTCGGAGCCAGAGTGCAAGTCAATATGGACAAATTCTCCATGGCTTGTGACAACTTTGGACTCACCATCAACATCAAAAAGACCCAAGTCATGCACCAGCCTGCCCCTGATGCACCGTATACAGAACTGAAAATCACATTCAAAGGACATAAACTACAGGCAGTTGACCAGTTTACTTACCTTGGCAGCACCCTCTCCTGAGCACTGACTATTGATACAGAAGTTAACTGCAGAATAGCGAAGGCAAGTTCTGCCTTCGGTAGACTGTGCTCCACTATATGGGAACGCCGAGGAATCAGTCCAGCAACAAAACTGAAGGTCTACAGAGCCGTGGTACTCATTACCCTGCTGTATGCCTGTGAAACGTGGACTGTGTATCGAAGGCATGCAAGACAGCTCAACCATTTCCACATGACTTGTCTTCATAGAATATTAGGCATCAGATGGCAAGACAAAGTACCAGCCATTAAAGTTCTCTCTAGAGCAAGTCTACCATCAGTCCACACACTACTGATGAGAGCACAGACCCAGTGGGCAGATCATGTCATCCGCATGCCGGACAAGCGCATACCCAGGCTGCTCCTTTTTGGGGAACTCTCTGCTGGAAGACGCTCGCATGGAGGACAGAAGAAACATTACAAAGACACACTAAAGGCCTCCCTGAAGTCACTTGACATAGACATGACCACCTGGGAAACGCTGGCACAAAACCACCCTACCTGGCACGGCCTTATCCACAAGGGCTGTCAAGCTTACGAAGCAAGGCGCATTGCTGAAGCACAACATAGAGGGAGCTGCACAAGTCCAGACCCACCAGCACAACAACTGCAGTGCCTACACATGTCTGTCCAACATGTGCCAGGACATTTCGTGCCCAAAATGGCCTGACCAGTCATCTTCAGACACACCACATTCAGTCTGAAAGTGACTAATGGTGTCGAGGTCTTCATCGACGACGACGATGGACGAACAACAATTGTAACGTAATATTCTTTGAGTTTATATATCATAACAAATGTGCAGTTAATGTTTGGATGATGTATATTGCCTATTGAGGTTGACAAAGATTTGGCTTGAACTGGAGTATTTTAGGGTTCTCAGAGCATCAAAGATATGAATCCTCACTATTATGTTCTTTGTGATAAGAATTTTATCTGCTGGGATGTCTTGTGGTCCCAAAAGATTCTATCTCTCACATTCCTTTTGTTGGGGACAGAGGAATTGATAGTCAAGAAATAACAAGGTTGATTTAACTCGCGTTTTGGTGTCATTCTAGTCCTATGGGTCAAAGATTATGGATTTGTTAACTGGTCATACACCCTTATGAGGAAAATACTAATGGTAGAGAAGTTTGAAAATCTAATTTAGTGATCATAATGTTTTTATTAACTAGCATAACCCTGAAATATTTTATTCCATCCAATTTTTGTTCTTCAGACTCTTCTCCTTTCATTTCATGGAACAAATTTATGTTGACAAAATTATTAATCACTGATAGCTTTCTGTTTTTGTGCCTTTTGGCTTTTCGTCACATGTGAAACTGGATAACAAATGTCATGTGAGAGAGACAGAGTTGCCCCATTCCATTCCCACTGAGGATTACTAGAAGCTGCTATGGGTCTCTATAGCTCAAAGTTAAAGCAGACAATTAAAAACCAAGTTCTTTAAGGTCACGGCAGAGCTTTCTTTACCTGTACAGTTTAATGTTTCAAGATTTGGTCTGTCATCTAAAACTTTGACAAACTTCTATAGGTGTGCAGTAGAGAGTAAACTGACTGGTTGCATCACAGCCTGGTAAGGAGACACCAATGCCCTTGTACGGAAAAGCCTACAAAAAGTAATGGATATAGCCCAGTCCATCACAGGTAAAATCCTCCCCACCACTGAGCATATCAGTAAGGAGCCCTGAGGCTGGAAAGCAGCATCCATCATCACCAGTCTCTAGGAAGATGGCAACATGTTCAGATACAGATTGACTCTCCAGGTCTAACCAAAAGTGTAATTGTTATCATTTATGTCTATTTTACGATCACAAAACACTACTGGATATTAACAACGTCAAGTACTACGGGTCTACCCATCAGGGAGTTGCTTGATCATGATGGAGCTGGGCTTATTACGTACCATTGTTATGGTTCACGACTTGTGCTGAGGTGGTGCGTGTACCAACAAAAGGTGTGAGTCTTGGATGTTTTTCTTAGGATGGCAAGACCCCGTTGGACATTGGTAATGTAGAATACTACAAGTCCGGTTCACTGGTTCTTGATGAGACCAATGGCAGGGGAGCTGTGTTGCCTTAGTTGTGGTGTGGACCAGGCCCTCATGCCACAAGGTTATCTGTTACATTTGCCCAGGAGAGGAGATGCTGAGATGGTGTGGGAGAGAGCAGAGGCCAGAGGCCTCTGTGTGTGCACGCTGGAGTGTGTACTGGGTTGGGGGCTGGCCCTTCCCAGCAGGGCTGCTGTCCAATATTGGCTCAGTGGAAAAACAAGCTGGACCAGGACAACATCCCATGCACCATCAATCTACTGGCACTGCTTCTCAGGGGCTTTTTTTTTGTGTGACTGTATGTTTCCCTGCTGTTGTAACTAGATACGCTGTGTGTGTGAGGAGGAACAGCATTTTGTTCGGCTAATTCATGTGTGGTTGAACGATAATTAAACTTGAACTTGTAGGACCCCCATCATCCAGGCCATGCTGTCTTCTCACTGCTGCCATCAGGAAGGAGGTACAGGAGCCTCAAGACCCACACCACCAGGTTCAGGAATAGTTATTTCCTCACAACCATCAGGCTCTTGAAAGAGGGGATAACTTTACTCGGCTTCATTCACCCCAGTACTGAACTGGTTCCGCAATCTATGGACTCACTTTTGAGGACCCTACAACTTGGGTTCTCAATATTGTTTATTTATTTATTTTCCTCTTTTTGTATTTGCACTGTTGGTTCTCTTTTGTACTTTGGTTGTTTGTCTTTATTGTGAGTGGTTTTTTATTGATTTTTCATTGTGTTTCTTTGTACTTACTGTGAATGCCTGCAAAAAATGAATCTCAGGGTAGAAAATGGTGATATACGTGTACCTTGAATATAAATTTACTTTGGAATTTGATCTTGTCTTCAGAGATGTAGGTCTCCTTTTCAGTTACCTTTTCTGCCAGTTTCTTTCACTTTAGAAAGTGAATTAACCGGCAAGAAGATAAACGAGGCCAATATCTTGTGTGAAATTTTAATGTGTGCTGTATGAAGGAGGTGTTTGAAAGTTGCGTATGTGGGTTTAACTGTTATAAAAAAAAGGTTATTTGTTAATTTTAAATGAAATCTAAACTTTGGTAATGCCCTTGATTTGCTTCATCAACATCTATATTTTTCAGATCTGGAATATGTACTTTGCTTCAAAGAATACAATTTCTGCCGTGATTCCTGTGAGTATGGCAGTGGGTTAAGCATTGAATGATAAATTAATTTTAACTTTTAAAATAACCATTTGTGTAACAGATTCTTTTTCCTTAAAAGGGCACTACATTTGAGCTGATGTACAGCAGGTCACAGAGATGTCCCACAGTAAGTATAAAGGGATCAGTGAATTCTGTAATGAAATATGAGAGTTGAATTGTGGTCAGTTATTTAAATGTCATGTTCCATATGTTTTTAATGGAAGTCCATCCTTAACCTTTTTCCAAACTGTTGTGCTTAGTTTGTAAAAGCCATGGCAAACAAAGCCATTTTAAGGAACTGGTTTCGGCAAGAAAGGAAGAGAAGCTGTATATTTGTAGCTAAGAAAACAAAACAAATAAGAAAGGAAAATTAAGTACCAATGCAAACAAGTCAAGGAGATTGTGTTGGCTGAAATGGAACAAGGGAAAAAAAATGAGAGATATAAGTTACAGGTGAAATTAAGCCCTGTTTTGTTTTGTATCCTGACCAGGTATGCAGATAGTTATTTTAGCAAAACTTCACCAAATATTGGAATATATTTAATCCTAAAGATTACTTGATACAATAAAAAGGAATATTGTGCTTTTGATATTGATCAATGGAGCAGTTAGTGAGTCCAAATAACATTTAGAAGCAATCCAGTAATTAGGATGCACTTTTTGTTCGGTGCCGTTTTCTTATGTTTCTCCTATGGTGCAGCCCAGGTATGAAAGTTCATTTAGTCCAAGTCCAGATTCATGAATCCCAATCTCTTGGCACTTTAAAGCAAAACATGACAAAATAAATACAACTGATTTCTATAAAGAGTCTTGATGGCAAGAGTTGCCCAGTCTAATTGGTGTGACTTGTACATTTGAGATAATTTGCATTTGTTGATTATGTTCCATGCCGCAATACAGATATCACTGCGCAGGATTTCTCATATAGTTGCTACTTTTAACCAAACGTTTCGTTCCAGTTCCTATACGCTTTGCCAAGGCAATCAGGCTATGAGTTCTTCGTGGGTCAGTGGTCTACAACTGAGCTTCATTTTTCCTCATTAATAAATCTTCAGGTATGTGACCAAATGATTAAGAGGAGCTTTAGAATAATAAACTGAGAGCAGTTTTAGCAGTTCAGTGGTGTACTGATGATGTATTTTTGTTAATGATGAAACTTGCACCCATGTAACCAGCTCTATTGCAGTTGCTCAAAATAACTTCTCCCTTTTAGAATATATTTTAAAAAATACAGTTACAGGCTACTGCTGAAATGATTTCCTTCTTGAACCTTGGCATTCCCTCTGCCATGTAGATGAGATTCCTTGACTGCATCTCATCTATATTTTTATATTTTTTATTGACATACAGCGTGGAATAGGTCCTTCCAGCCCTTTGAGCCACGCCACCCAGCAGTCCCCCAATTTTAATCCGAGCCTAATCACAGGACTATTTTCAATGACCAATTAACCTACCAACTGGTACGTCCTTGGACTGTGGGAGGAAACCCACACAGTCATGGGGAGAACGTGCAAACTCCTTACAGGCAGTGGCAATTCCCACATCTCTGCTTTCGGCCCGTTTCCTCCCTCCTGGACGGAGTAAGAACAAGGTTCGCCTGGTCTTCACCTTCCACCTCACCAGCCTCTTAATTCAGTGGATCTGTTTTCACAGTTTACAACAGCTCCAATAAGATTTCACTACAAAACAGGTACTCCCATCCCTTTCAGCATTTCAAAGACATTGATCTCTTCGCAACTCCCTCATCCATAGAAGTGGCCAGGAGCTCTCAGTTGTCTGATATTTTAATTCCACATCCATCTCCCACTCTAAAGTCTGTCTGTGACCTCCTGAACTGTTACAGTGAGGCCCTGTGTAAGCTTGAGGTACAATACTTTGTATTTTATTTGGGTATGTTGCAGCCTGTGGGAATCTATTAAATTCTCCAACTCCCGATAACTTGCTCTTTCTTTCTGTTTGTAAAATAACTGGACGTTTGTACTTATGTTTCCACTTTTATGTATCCCAGCCTGCTTAACACATCCCAGTAGGCTGGGCTGTAAAAATTCAACCAGTACACAATTGTAGTAGTTCCACACGGGTAAAGCTGAAGTATCCCCTAGTGGCTACTTAATTTCAACATATTACAGAATTTTAAAAGATGGAAAT